>NC_040906.2:53171724-53472453 GCF_004126475.2 Phyllostomus discolor
TAATCTGTATGAAAACTAATTAAATTTTTAGAATCCAGTACATTTCTCTCTTAATAGCAAGTTGATAATGGTGCTGTTTTCCTTGAATGTAAAGTAAAATTCGGTCTTTCCTATGTTGAAATAGTAAACTATCGACATTTTTAAAAGTTTGCTCTCCGCTAAACTGCTGCCACTTAAAAAGGGAGAAAGAGAACTTATCTGATTCCCAATGTCCCATTAACTGTTGAACAGAAATCATTTATTCTGCATTAAAATGACACCATCAAAATGCACACACTTACAATTTGCAGGTATGGTATGCTGACATTAAAGCTGTCATTCATATTTGCGTGCCACACGATTCTCACATTGGTAATAAAAAAGGTTCCTAAATTTCCCTGTAAAGGACAGTAATGAGAGATACATCAATGATCACTTGTTTGAATACATGTTCTTTATTTTCTAAACACCAGAATAATTCTAATTATCAGAGCAACAGCAAATACCGCAACTGAGTATTGTGGAGTGTTTTTTAAAAAACATTTTATTTATTTATTTATAGAGAGAGGGGAAGTGACAGAAACATCAATGTGCAAGAGAAACATCAATCAGTTGCCTTTCGCATGCCCCCAACTGGGGACACGGCCTGCAACCTAGGCATGTGCCCTGACTGGGAATCGAACCAGCGACCCTCTGGTTCAAAGGCCGGCTCTCAATCCACTGACTCACACCAGCCAGGGCATTATTACAGAGTATTAATGACTTCATCATTCATTGCATGGCAGAACAATTAGGGTACTGAGAGCACGGACTCTGGAGTTAGAGAATCATTACATCATCAGTACTTAACAGTTGTATGACTAGGGGCACATTTCTTTTTGGTGAGTTGTGTCAAATGTAAAATGAATATTTGATTAAATAACCCATGTGAATAAAGCCCACAGCACAGTATCTGGCACGCAGTAAGCATTCTACAGGTGTTAGATCTTGTTATAACTGTTACTCAAAACCTGGGATATGTTAAGGCAAGGGAGTGGTAAGAGACAAAATACATTTGATAACCGCCATCAGTCCATAAGAGATATGTAATGGCTCTTCCACACTAACTATGGATCGAAACTGTTCTCTAGTTACATGGCCTTCAACATCTCTCAAGGGTATCCCAATATAGTAGCTGAGTAGCTTTAAAAAATCTTCAAGGCCTAATAACATGGCACCAAAATTATCTGCCTCTACCATTTATCTATCATTCTCCACCTCCTCCCCACCACATACACCAGAGGGATTTTATTTTATACTTTGAGGTTGCACATAAAACATTAACTAACAAACCCCAAACCTAAAAAGTCTTCTTTTGGGATGTCCAAGTTTGAAAAAGCAGGAAAGATGACCTACTCCCAATTACAATTAAATTACTAAGTATATGTATATCTATTCCCCCCTCTACTTTTATCTTGTAAAAAGTTGTTATACAAAAATTTTAGCCACCATTACTCCCAGCCCAAGCCCCATTAAACAATACTAAGTCTCACTTTATAAGGAATTCTTTATGTCATTGTTTCCTCCTTATTTTAGAAAAAGAGAACTGTAAAAATATCCTAAGGACTTTTTTAAGTAGTAGGAGTGCATATTTTGTTTTGTTATTTTTCAATAAACATTAGTTAGGTTGACAATAACATCTCTATTTTCAATAAAATGATGTACCTGATCATTCTCAAACATCTTAATTAATTAATTTAAAATGCCAGGTGGTGTGCTAGGTAGTAAGGATCGACTATGAATAAAGTAACTCCACCCCTACTCTCATGAAGCCTACAGTTTAATGCGGGGGCACAGACAAGCTCTGTATGTCAGAGCGGCAGTAATGCAGAGTGGTAACTGAGTGCAGTCTGCATAAAGGACACACAAAAAGCAGCTTTCAGAAAGTGACATCTAAGCTATGGCTTAATGCAGGGCTGGCCTGCTGCCTCAGTTTGTATGGCTCACAGCCTAAGAATAATTTTTACATTTTTAAATGGTTGGGAAACAAGTCAAAAGAACAGTATTTCATTACACATGAATACTGTATGAAATTCAGACTTCGGTGCTCATGACAAAGTTTCACTGGAGCACAGCCACACTCACGTGTTTATGTAGCATCTGTGGCTGGTTTCACACTACAACGGCAGGACTGAGAGACACTGGGGCAGAAACTGTAGGGCCTGCAAAACCTAAATATTTACCATCTGGCCCTTTACTGAGTGAACTTGGCTGACTCCTGATGAAAAGGAGTTATTCAGATGGGGAATGTCTGTCTCCTAGAGAACCTTTATCAGTTTAAAACTAGAACTTTTCAAATGAGCAAAGTTTATTTACAACTTAAGGTCATGGTCCAATGTTTAGCAAGAAGCTCTTCATTCAAATGCTGTAGCTTGACCACAGTGGTTGTTGGGCTAATCTAGGTTGTAACACACACGAAGGCTGGAAACTATTCTTAGAAAAACAAATTTTTCTTTGGAAATTAATGTTACTTATTTCAATTATTAGTTGCTTACACATTTCCACTGGTAATCATTTCAAGAGCAAATGAAAAGTTACAACAATGGAGAGAGGGGTCACCAAATGAATCATATGTTTAACTCCACGAAGACCAAAGTAACAATCTCCTGTGACAGTCCACCCCTTGGGTCTCCCTTCTCAGCAAAGGTTATCAGGATTCACAGTGTGGTGCAGCAGTACAGGGGGACGACCGTGGCTCTGGGACGAACTAGGTGTGCGAGGTCACTTAATTCTTTGGGGCCTGAGTTTTTCATGTATAAGTGAATAAAGATTGAACTAGAGATGATCTTGAAGGCCCAGTCCAGCTCTAAATTCAATGTAGAACAAATGTCGCAAAACAGAAACCATAAAAATGTGAAAAGTAGATTATTTTATATCAAGAGCTAAAATGGTAACTTATCAAGAGGTATGATGATACTTTTAATAGTTAAATGAATATACAAACCTAAAGATAAATGGAAAAGTGATTACCAAGGCAATGCCCCCAAAAAGTCACTAATTTTTTACACAATACCTGATCACTGGATAAATTCCACACTCCATTGATTTTGTCGTATAAGTGTTCTTGTGGTAATAATCTTAGTTGCTTATTTTGAATTAGTGCACTTCTCAATTTAAAATCGCGATACATTTTAGAAGTTTCATATGCTCTATGACAGAGAATAAACAAAAGGCTAACTTGAACATGCAGTTTTCTTCGGTTATTTTTACTTATCTACTAAAATATAAAGTTGTTAGTACTTACATACATCACTCAAATAATTACAGTAAAAATTTTTCCTTTTTAAGCTGATGTCCTTAAACTGGTATGATTTTTTTTCAGTCAGTTTTGCTGATTATAGTATTTTGTAGACTTTGTCATTTTAATGTAGTGCTTACATATTTTATCTCAGTAAACTATTTTTTCAATGTTTAATTTTTAAGGTATTAGACACAGCATGAAGACACAGATTTTTCTCTTGAACTGGAAAAACAATGCTTGTATATAATAAACACAGAAATTATTTTTTCTATAAAAATGCTTCCCTTCATTTCTGTCTTAGTCAAAAGCACCATTATTCTTTCTGTCACTACAACCTGAAAAAATTGTGCTCACATCTACCTCTATACAAGAAGTTAGAATGGATCTGTAGACTTTGTCCTTTAGTGTAGCATTTACATTTACATATTTTATCTCAGTGAACTTTTAGGTGTTTAATTTTTAAGGCACTATATATCACACAGCACAAAGAGAGGACAGAAATTTCTCTCAAACTGAAAAATAAGCCTTGCATATAAGGATATGGAAATTTGCCCTGGCTGGTGTGGCTCAGTGGTTGAGCACCAGTCTGAGAATCAAAGGATTGTGGGTTCCATTCCCAGTCTAGGGCACATGCTTGAGCCTGGGACCAGGTCCCCAGTAAGGGGTGCACCAGAGGCAACTGCACATTGATGTTTCTCTCCCTCTCTTTCTCCCTCCTTTCCCCTCTCTAAAAAATATATATATAAATAAATAAAACCTTAAAAAATGAAAATTATTTTAAAAATAGGCATAGAAATTCTTATTTTTTGTCAGAATGCTTCCTTTCATTTCTGTTTTAGTAAAAGGCACTGCTGTCCTTTTTCTCACTACAACTTGAAAAAAATTATGCCTACATCTACCTGTACACAGAAAATTAGAATGAATCTGTACCACCTCCACAAGTAAGCCTAGGAAAGAGTCTAGGACAGACAGTGTGTATATCTGTGTGTGTATAAAATCCCTATAACTTTGTTTCCTTTCTATGTCTCCCTATTAATAAATAAATATAGAAGTAAAGTCTTTTCTTTTTTTAAGGTTTTATTTATTTTTAGAGAGAGGGGAAGGGAGTGAGAAAGAGAAAGAGAGAAATATTAATGTGTGGTTGCCTCTCACACGCCCCCTACTGGGGACCTGGCCTGTAACCCAGGCATGTGCCCTGACTGGGAATTGAACCAGTGACCCTTTGGTTTGTAGGTCAGTGCTCAATCCTCTGAGCCACACCAGCCAGGGCTAGAAGTAAATTCTTAACTTCTAAAAATTTATTTTTAATTACATTTTACATTCAATATTGTTCTGTTTCAGTTTCAGGTATATAACACAGCGGTTAGATAATCACATACTTTATAAAATGATCCCTCCAATATTTTCAGTACCCACCTGGCACCACACACAGTTATTACCGTATTATTGACTATATTCCCTATGCTCTACTTTACATCCCCATGACAATTTTGTTACTGTCAGTTTGTACTTCTCAATCCCTTCACTTTTTTCATCCAGTCCACCAACTCCCACCCCTCTGGAAACCATCAGTCTATTTTTTGTAGCTATAAGTCTGTTTCTATTTTGTTTGTTCACTTATTTTGTTCTTTAGATTCCACATATAAGTGACATAATCTGGTATTTGTCATTCTCTGTCTGACTTATTTCACTTAACATACTGTCTTAAGTCCATCCATGCTGTCATAACTGGTAAAATTTCCCTCTTTTTTATGGCTCAATAATATTCCATTTAATATATGTACACAACTTTTTTATCCACTTGTCTATTGATGGGCACGTGGTTTGCTTCATACATTGGCTACTGTAAGAAAATTCTTAACTTTTGATTTGTTAGTTCTAAATATATCCATAAAAATATAGGTGAATTTACCCTATTATTTATAGGCTGGTGTGGCTAAGTGATTTGGGCTTCGTCCAGCAGACTGAAAGCTGCTGGTTTGATTCCCGGTGGGGACACATGCCTGGGTAGCAAGCCAGGTCCCTGGTAACTGACTGATGTTTCTTTTGCACATCAATATTTGTCTCCCTCTCTCCCTCCCTCCCTTCCCTTTTCTCTAAAAACAAACAAACAAACAAATACAATCTTTTTTTAAAAAATAGGCTAATTTACCCATTTAATGAAACTATGTTTTCTTAGCCTAAATAACTTTAGAAGTCATTCATATAAATTATAATACTCAATGTTAAACTTCTGATTTTTACTATAACTAACCTTCTAATATATAAATGGTGAAAAAGCAGGATGTGAGTATTTACTTATAAATCTTGATTTCCTTTAGTGCTGTAATTATCAATATTTAACGGGGGGAGGGAATGAAAACTATTTATGCCATAAATTATGTTGTGTGGGGGGGACATAACACTTTTATATTATTAAAGAAAAGAAGCTTAAATGGGCCCTTCCAACTTGATTTTATATTACTTCTCTAAGTAAAGTAAAATAAAAAGCTAAGGTTTATGTATCTTCCCAAGAGAACTAAAAAATGTTTTTACTCAAAACTTGTACATGAATGTTTATAGCAGCATTATTCATAATAGACAAAATTGTTTATTAACTGATGAGTAGATAAAATATGTATACTTATAAGGCAATATTATTCAGCTATAAAGAAGGAATCGACTTCTAGCCAAGATGGAGGCGTAGGTAGAGACACTGTGCCTCCTTGCACAACCAAAAGAAGGACAACAAATTAAAAAAACAAAACAAAACAAAAAAACAGAACTGCCAGAAAATCGAACTGTATGGAAGTCTGAAAACCAAGGAGTTAAAGAAGAAACATTCATTCAGACCGGTAGGAGGGGTGGAGATGGGTAGCCAGGTGCAGAAGACTTGTGGCAAGGCAGTGACTGAAGGACCAGGTGGTCCCACATTTGCATGTGGATAAACCAAGAGGAACAACTGGGGAGTGAGACAGAGCACACAACCCAGGGTTTCAGCACAGGGAAACAAAACCTCAAATCCTCTGACTGAAAAAATCTGTGAGGGTTGTGTCAGTGGGAGAAACTCCCAGCCTCATAGGAGTTCACTGGAGAGACCCACAGGGCCCTAGAACGTACACAAACCCACCCACCCGGGAATCAGCACCAGAAGGATGCAATTAGTAGGTGAAGTGACTGAAAGCTGGCCAAGAGCTGAGCAAGAGGCATTGTTCCCTCTTGGACTCCTACCCACGTACAGCACCACAACACCCCTATGTGGGTTATTCTGCCTTGGCCAATACCTAAGGCTCCACCCTTTACAAAATAACAGGTAAACCAAGACAAAGAAATATGGCCCAAATGAGAGAACAGATCAAAGCTCCAAAAATAGAACTAGGCAATGAAGAGATAGTCAACCTATCAGATGCACAGTTCAAAACACTGGTAATCAGGATGCTCACAGAAATGGTTGAGTATGGTCGTAAGATAGAGGAAAAAGTGAAAGCTATGGAAAGTGAAAGAAAAAAAAATATACAGGGAACCAACAGTGAAGGGAAAGAACCCAGGACTCAAATCAACGATTTGGACCAGAAGGAAGAAATAAACATTGAACCAGAACAGAATGAAGAAAAAAGAATCCAAAAACATGAGGAGAGGCTGAGGAACCTCTGGGAAAACTTGAAACATTCCAACATCCAAATCATATGGGTGTCAGAAGGAGAAAAGGAATGGCAAGAAATTGAAAATTTACTTGAAAAAATAATGAAGGAGAACTTCTCCAGTCTGGCAAAGGAAATAGACTTCCAGGAAGTCAAGGAAGCCCATAGAATCCCAAAGAATTCTGGACCCAAGGAAGCACACATCAAGGCACATCATAATTATATTATCCAACATTAAAGATAAGGAGAGAATCTTAAAAGCAGCAAGAGAAAAGGAGACAGTTACCTGCAAAGGAGTTCCCATATGACTATCAGTTGATTTCTCAAAAGAAACCTTGCAGGCAAGAAGGGGCTGGAAAGAAGTATTCCAAGTCATGAAAGGCAAGGACCTACATCCAAGACTACTCTAGCCAGCAAAGCTATCATTTAGAATGGAAGGGCAGATAAAGGTTAAGTAAAAGGAGTTCATCATCACCAATTCCTTATTACATGAAATGTTAAAGGGACTTACCTAAGAAGATAAAAAATATGAACAGTAAAATGACAACAAATTCACAACTATCTCCAACTGAACCTAAACAAAACAAAAACAAACTAAGCCAACAACTAGAACAGGAACAGAATCACAGAAGTAGAGATCACATGGAGGGTTATCAGCAGGAAGGAGGAGGGGTAAATGGGGGAAAAGATACAGGGAATAAGAAGTATAAATGGTAGGAGCAGAACAGATGGGAAAGTTAAGAACAGCATAGGAAATGTAGATGCCAAAGAACTTATATGTACAACCCATGGGCATGAACTAAGGAGGGAGGAATGCTGGTGGGAGGGCAGTGCAGTGAGGAGGAGAATAAAGGGGAGAAAAAAAATGGGACAACTGTAATAGCATAATAAATAAAATATATTTAAAAAAAGGAACAAAGTACTGATACATGCTATAACATGGATGAACCTTGAAAGTGAAAAAAGTCAGACAGAAAAGGTCAGTCAACCATTTATATGTAATGTCTGGAACAGGCAAATCCATGGAGATGTAAAGTAAATCAGTGGTTGCCAAGGGCTGTGGTGGGGAGGGAATGAGGGTGACTGCCTTGGCAGTTCTTCTTAGGGTGGTGGGAATATTCTGGAATCAGGCAGTGATGACAGTTGTACAACCTTGTAAATATACCAAAACTACCAAACTGTAAACTTCAAAATAGTGCATTATACCTCAAAACAAAAACAAAAAAACAAAACCATTATTTAGATTAAAAAATCAACAAAATTAATAATCAACAAATTAGGAAACTAAGAAATACATTTGCAATATATATAACTGATAGGGATATAATTTAGAAATTTACAACAGAATTATAATTAACCAAAAAAAAGAGAAAAATTTCAGCATCACTAGTAATAAATGTAAATTAAAACAATGGTATATATATACTTGTGTGTATATGTGTATTCACTTGTGTATATATTTATCTTGCCTGTCACCTTAGCCAAACTTTTTTTTTAATCATAGCACTTAGGACTGATTACAAAAAAAAAGGAGCCAAGGCCCTAGCCAGGTGGCATCTTCACGCACACTGACAGGTTAGGTTCAGTGCCTGAGTTGGGGAGCGTACAGGAGGCAACTGAGGGATGCTTCTCTGTCACGTTGATGTTTGTTTGTTTCTCTCTCTTTCTCGCTCTCTCCCCCCTCCTTCCTATCCCTCTAAAGTCAATAGCATATCTTCAGATGAGTATTAAAAAAAAAAGAGCTAAGGTAGTGAAAAGAGAAGAATTTAGCAAAGAAAAAAACCAACCCCCTAGACACCACAAAAAGCAAACCCAAAACAACCACAAAACAAAACAAAACAAAGCAAAACTCTTTGGGGAAAACACACAAACTTGACTCTACTATTAGAGAAATAATCTTTTTAGGTCATTCATTAAATTATATAACTTGGTTATTTACACTGAATGAATTTTCTATTGCCTTGTAACTACCTTCAAGGTTAATTTAATAGAATCTTCAGGAGAAATTTTTATGAACTGTCAGTACTCTTATGTGTTTTATGAATCCCTTCAAAGTATTTATTAAATGGTAATACAACACATTCTTCTATATATCTTCAGGATATTGCAACAGAGCTTGGCGGAAGATGGCACCCCACTTGTAAACTTTCAGGGGTGTCCAACCTTTTGGCATCTCTTGGCCATACTGGAAGAAGAAGAGTTGTCTTGGGCCACACATTAAATACACAAACACTAATAAAAACTGATGAGCAAAAAAAAGATTTTAAGTAAATTTACAATTTTGTGTTGGGCCATATTCATAGCCAGCCTGGGCTGCATGTGGTCTGCAGGCTGTGGGCTGGACACCCCTCTAAATGTTTATATCATAGAATTACTGTAAAAATATTCAATAACCCACAAATTATTACCGTACCTGTGTACTGCAATCACAGAAGTAAAAAGTCTAGGACTTCCAGGAACCAAATTTGTAAATATAAACTCAAAACGAGTACTGTTACATTTTGTTAGTATATAAAGAGCTTCAGTTTGGCCTCGTAATTTCTGTAAGGACAAATTTATTTAAAAGTTCAGATTTTTAAAGCAATTTCTCATTTACAGTGAAAACAAACACCAACTTCAAATATCTAATGTTTCTTCACTGTATATATTTCAATAATATTTTTCAGACTTACGGAGTTAGCAGTCCTTGTTGTAATATTCATTACACAGTTGTAACCGATAGCTAAAATTCAAAAGCAAAGAATTTAAGGAACATAATACAATAAACAGAAAAATCTATATACAGAATTTTTAAGTTTTAAAAATTAAATATAAAAAACTTTTAAACATTTTAATAAAACAATTACAAATATAAGTTAAATAATGAAAAGAAATGTAAAGTCAATTCTGTCTCTTTGACAAAACATACTCAAAACATGGGAATAAGAAAGTTAACTTCTCTAAAACTTACACAGGATTATTTACTGAAAAATCTTAGTGTTACTACATCAAGAGAAAAAGTCTAGGTGGATAATCTAAAATAGTTTTAAAAAATAAGTTATGAGATTTAATCCAATACAAGGTTGGGTTAAATGCTAATGCTAATGTAATGCTAATTTGCTATTACAATTTAGATCTCCCTTCTTTGGGATTACTTGAAACAGCTTATAGCAATGTCAGAGATAAGCAAAACAAAACAAAACTAACAAAAACAAATAAAAAAACAAAAAAAATCATTCAATGTAAAAGCACTGGTGTTCTACATGTCCAGAAGACAAAAGTAAACAAACTGGAAAACATTTCTTTTGCATTATGATGCAGTCAGTGGTTAATCAAGGATTTCTGAAATTTATATCAATTTAAAGATTTCTACGTATTTCATGGTGTAGCTTTTTTGGTATCAAAAGCCACTAAGTAAGTTCTCTTGACAAAGTACTTTTTCTTTTTAGTGATATCTAACAAAGATACTTACAGAGATTGACTCTAGGTAATGCCAAAGAGTGCCAGAGAATCCTTAAATTTGTTACTAAGAGTCTACCTAAAAGCAAACAAACAAACAGGTTACCTTAAGTAAGGACTAGTTTTTGCCATACAGAATGAGTTGGACATGAAACTTCTGGCCCAGTATCAGCAGCAACACCCATAGCTGTTTTTCACACATTTATTGATTGTGCATATTTTGCTCTATGGAAGGTATACAGTGTATGATTCAGAATCCCCCCAAAATAAATCTGATAGTTACAGAAAGGATACAAGTGTTCACTGCCAACACCTTGGTTTGACTGAAACTGATGGAGAAGAGAACTGGGTATTGGTTCTTTGTCTTGGTAGAAGCTGTTCTGGGGATCCCAGCAAGTCATATATGTACAACTAAGAATGACTATGGGATAGTATAATTACAAAGCCATTCAGTGAAATCACACTTCTCAAAAAACTCGCACATACACACTAATCCCTGCCACGTGAGTCATATACTCATATACCAAGTTTTTTTAAAATATATTTTATTGATTATGCTATTACAGTTGTCCCATTTCCCCCCTTCACTCCCCTCCACCCTGCACACCCTCTCCCACCCACATTCTCCCACTTTAGTTCACGTCCGTGTGTCATACAATAAGTTCTTTGGCTTCTACATTTACCATGCTATTTTTACCCTCCCCCTGTCTATTTTCTGCCTACCATCTATGCTACTTATTCTCTGTACCTCCCCCCCTTCCACTCCCCTGTTCATAACTCTTCATGTGATCTCCATTTCTGTGATTCTGCTCCTGTTCTAGTTGATTGCTTAGTTTGTTTTTGTTTTGTTTTTAGGTATGGTTGTTAATAATTGTGAGTTTGCTGTCCTTTTACTAAACATGTTTTTTATCTTCTTTTTCTTAGATAAGTCCCTTTAACATTTCATATAACAAAGGCCTGGTGATGATGAACTCCTTTAACTTGACCTTATCTGGGAAGCACTTTATCTGCCTTTCCATGCTAAATGAAAGCTTTGCTGGATAGAGTAATCTTGAATGTAGATCCTTGCCTTTCATGACTTGGAATACTTCTTTCCAGCCCCTTCTTGCCTGTAAGGTCTCTTGAGAAATCAGCTGACAGTATGATGGAAACTCCTTTGTAGGTGACTATCTCCTTTTGGCTTGTGCTTTTAAGATTCTCTCATCTTTAATCTTGGGTAATTATGATGTGCCTTGGTGTGTGCTTCCTTGGGTCCAACTTCTTTGGGACTCTCTGAACTTCCTGAAAGTCTATTTCCTTTGCCAGATTGGGGAAGTTCTCCTTTATTATTTGTTCAAATAACTTTTCCACTCGTTCCTCTTCCTCTTCTCCTTCTGGTACTCCTATAATTTGGATGTTGGAACGTTTAAAGATGTCCTGGAGGTTCCTAAGCCTCTCTTCCATTTTTTGAATTCTTGTTTCTTCATTCTTTTCTGATTGGGTATTTCTTTCTTCCTTCTGGTCCACACTGTTGATTAGAGTCCCAGTTTCCGTCCTGTTACTATTGGTTCCCTGTACATTTTCCTTTATTTTATTTAGCATAGCTTCATTTTTTCATCTAACTTGTGACCAAATTCAACCAATTCTGTGAGCAGTGTTACCGGTGTTTTGAACTGTGCATCTGATAGGTTGGCTATTTATTCATTGCTTAGTTGTGTTTTTTCTGGAGCTTTGATCTGTTGTTTCATTTGGACCACTTTTTTTTGTCTTGTCGTGCCTGCTACATAGTGAGGGGCAGAGCTTTAGGTGTTCACCCGGGCAGGGCAACCCAGTCTCTGGGTTGTGACACTCTATGTGGGGGTGGGGTCCGAAAGGGAACAATTTTCACTTGCTCCACTCTCTGCCAGATTTCAGTCACTTGTGTCACTTCCCCCAAGCAAACTGGGCCCTTCTGGTGCGGATTACCGGGTGGGTGGGCTTGTGTACGTTCTAGGACCCTGTGAGTCTCTCCAGTGAATTCTCCTGTGAGGCTGAGTTTCTCCTGGCATCTCAACCCCCACAGGTGTGTTCAATTGGTGTTTTGAGGCTTTATTTCCCCGTGCTGGGACCCTGGGTTGCGCAGTGTTTCTTGCTCCCCAGTTTCACCTGGTTTATCTGCGTGTGAATGTGGGACCACCTGGTCCACTAGCTGCTGCTTTGCTGTGAGTCCTCTCCTCCCGGCCACCCGACTCCACCCCTCCTACCAGTCTGGATGAATATGTCTTCTTTAACTCCTTGGTTGTCGGACTTCCATACAGTTTGATTTTCTGTCAGTTCCAGTTGTTTTTTGTTTTTAAATTGTTGTTGTCCTTCTTTTGGTTGTGCAAGGAGGCACAGTGTATCTACCTATGCGTCCATCTTGGCCAGAAGTCTCTTTCTTTCTTTCTTTCTTTTTTTTTTTTGCTGTGGGAAAACTTTTTGTTCATATGAAATTATAGCCAGGATGAAGTCTGCTTAACACCTCAGATTGATGTTCTTACACTACAACACAAAGTTAGATAAATTTCATTTCTTAATTGACTTTTTCCCCCTTGCCTGTAGATACGGCAAGGGGAAAAAGTCAAGTAAATCTGAGCATGGTAAACCTTGTGTCTTAGAGATTTATAATACAATTGGTATATTCCAATAGCTTTGAGATATCCTGCAATAATAAAACTCTCTGAACTTTGTTTAACACAATATTTCTTTAACACATTATTTTCACAGATCTCTTTTATGAGTAATTTATAGCCAGGTCATATTCCTTCCTCCCTGGAAACCCCTACAGAGGTGTCCAACCTGCAGGCCACAGGCTGCATGCAGCCCAGGATGGCTATGAATGTGGCCCAACACAAAATTGTAAATTTACCTATAACATTATGAGGTTTTTTTTGTTTTTGTTAGTGTCTGTGTATTTAATGTGTGGCCCAAGACAACTCTTCTTCTTTCAGTGTGGTCCAGAGACACCAAAAGGTTGGACAGCTATTGAATATCTGAAATCAAAGAAACTAAGCCTGTAAGAATGCTGGAGTGAAATGGGCTAAGAGATTCCAAAAATAAAGGAAGGCATTCTCAAGCGAATCTGCAGACCATTACATAGTATGTTTAACAAATAATAAGTAATCCCACCCTCTACCTGGTTAGAGTGGAAGGCTCACACAAGATCATAAAATTGTAGACCTTGCATCTATCAGCTGGAGTCAAACAGAAAATAGATGGCACACTTACATTAGGATACTTGAGGTTTCTATACAAATGTACTTATTACAAAGGTATGGTGGGATGTCAGGAACCACAAGTGAGTACAGCAGACCTGTACCACCTCAGGCCCAGGAGAAGGATGGGAAGCAGTTAACCAAGTCTGGAAGGAACAAGAGTCCTAAAGAGCTGAATGCTCCGAATGGGAAGAACCCAGGGAATAAATACCCGGACCTCACTCTCCTGCCTCCCTTTGATCTTCTGCCATGGCTCTTTCAGCTGGAAGTTAGAGTGCACAAGGAGGCCTCTGATGTAGACTATGCATTTTTTCAGGGCAGGGGATAAAGGGTAGATGGAAAAAGGTGCTGGATATGGATGGATGCCTGGTGGACAGGGGCACAAGCAAGAAAGGTTGTTTGTGGATAAACTAGAAGTAATTCAATGTTAGACCAAGAAATTCCAACATAATCTGTTAGCAATGGAGGCAGTGGCATTGGGTGGGGTTTAGAGTAGGGACTGGGGAGAAATGAAAAATTTTGAGAAGAGCATAATGTGATCAATCCTAGCAATTTAGAAAGTAATGTAGGCAATTTGGTTTATCACTTAGTAGCTATGTAAACTTGGAAAATTTAGTTAGCCTCTTGTTCCTCAGTTCCCTTATATGAAAAAAATAGCATCTATTTAATTTTTTATATTATTATTATTTATTATTGTGTGAGATTATACATATTATTTTAAAAATTTAGAACAATGACTAGTGCCCTTGCTGGTGTGGCTCAGTGGATTGAGCACCAGCCTGCAAATGGAGGGGTTGCTGGTTTGATTCCTAGTCCCAGCACATGGCTGGGTTATGGGCCATGTTCCCCAGTTGCGGGTGTGCCAGAGGCAACCAATTGATATATCTCTCACACATTGATGTTTTTCTCCCTCTCTTATGCCCTACCTTCCCTTCTGTACAAAAATAAATAAATATAATCTGTAAAAAAAACACAGTGACTGGCAAATAGTAAATATTCACTATGTTAACTGCTATTATTATTTTAAAAATATTTTAGTTCTTTACAAAGTTACTTTTAGAATTTTTTAAAAGATTTTATTTATTTATTAGAGAGGGAAGGGAGGGAGAAAGAGAGAGAGAGAGAGACATCAATGTGCAGTTGCTGGGGGCCATGGCCTGCAACCCAGGCATGTGCCCTGATTGGGAATCAAACCTGTGATGCTTTGGTTCGCAGCCCGAGCTCAATCCACTGAGCTATGCCAGCCAGGACTTTTAGGATTTTTTTAGAAATATTTTATTTATTTATTTTTAGATAGAGGGGAAGGGAGGGAGAAAGAGAGGGAGAGAAACATTAATGTGTGGTTGCCTCTTGTGCATCCCCCACCAAGGACCTGGCCCACAACCCAGGCACGTGCCCTGATTGGAAATCTAACCAACAACCCTTTGGTTCACAGACAGGCTTTCAACCCACTGAGCCACACCAGCTAGGGCAATGATTTATTTTACTATTGCAGATACATTGATTTATGTTTGTCTTATGCCATTTCACCTCAGTAACATTATATCTACAACTGGGCTATAAGCCCAGGGCATCTATCTTTTTGATATTTTTCTATTATAGAATTCCAGGAAAAATTATGAAGTGGGAAGAGTTTGCCTTATAAAACCACCGGCCAACTCTGTTTACCTATTTTTCTGTTCTTGGTACATCTCCTACAAGTCTCTAGCATTTTTATGTTGCCTCTGGCCAGCTAAAGGACCCCACCCTACAACTCCACACATAGTGCTCTAAGTGGACTTTTCACTCTGTCCCCCAAACACTAGAATATAATTGTCCCTGCTTCTCCTGGACTCCCAAACAACAAAATATGGCTGTTTCATTTTTACACATCTTCAGGGTGCAAAACTAATCTGATAATTTGATGTCAGAGTACTTGCAGTTGAAGTGGACTATTTGTTAATCTTCTAACAAATAGGGTATTTATAGTTTTAACATGGGGTGTTCTGAACTTGGGAGTGCCTTACTGGTGGTCATTTTCAAACTTCTGAAAAGGAGGGGAAAGTTATAGTTAGAAAACAGGATTTTCCTGCCCTTCTTACCTTCTTATTAACCAAAAGCTCTGCATACTCCTGTAAAATTCCATTTTCTGAACAACTGTTTCTGAGGCATGTGGACACACAGGTATTTTTATTAACAGTAAGATTTCTGGCCCTGGCCCAGTCGGTCGTCAGTGGGTTGGAGCGTCGTACACTGAAAAAGTTGCAGGTTTGATCCCTGGTCCAAGTGCATATGGGAGGCAACTGACTGATATTTCTTTCTCACATCAATGTTTCTTTCTCTCTCCCTGCCACCCACTCCTCTCTCTCTAAAATCAATAAATGCATATCCTTGGGTGAGGATTAAAAAAATAATAAAAATAAAAAAGTAAACCCTGGCTGGTGTGGCTCAGTGGACTGATTGGTGGCCTGCAAACTCAAGGGTCACTGGTTTGATTTCCAGTCGGGTCACATGCCTGGGTTGCAGGCCAGGTCCCCAGTGGGGCGCATTTGAGAGGCAACCAATCGATACATCTCTCACACAGTGATGTTTCTCTCCCTCTGCTTCTCCCTTTCTTCCCCTCTCTCTAAAAGTAAATACATAAACTCTTAAAAAGAAAAAGTAAGATTTCTGGCCAGGCAAATGTTTTTCCCTCGATACTTTGAAGGGCCATTGTAGGGTACTGGGCTCATTGTTTTTGTTTGGACTAATGGGTGAACTGTCGCCGAAGAGTTCTTGCCTATCTGTACGGGACCAAAACTTTCTCTTGGCTTCAAGGTAATTCAGGTTTTGTGAAGATCTGACTATCTAGAGATTGTTCCACCCCCAAAGGCACAAACTAAGACTTCTTGTTTGCTGCTGGATGTTGACACCTCATTCTCACCTGGGCTTGGCTGAGACCAGGAGGCATTTCAGAAAGGTGATCTAAGCACTCTTTTAATGATGGGCTCCAGCTATTGACAGGATCTGTCTGCAGCTGGTAATGACGATAAGTTCCCCTCACAGAAAAGAAAGGCTCACGAATAAACCTGCTGTTCACATACCATCCCAGAACAGACCAGAAGAAAGGCTCAGAGAGCAACTGGCTGCTCAAAATGCTGCAGTGAGCATGTTCTGCCAGTGAGGGTTACCTCTAGGAATTGCTGATCCTTCTTACTTGAATGAGGTCTGCTCCTTTTCCTCACTTTTTCTCTTTGATAAGAGGTTCTCCACCCTACTACACCTCTTCTCTCCCCACAAAGACTTTAAGATACACTAAGCTGCCCACTTCTCATTCCCTATTTTACCATGAAAAACAGCAGTGATGCTTCTCAGACTTGCTGATCACTGGCCCTTGGTTCCATGTACAGCTGCTGTATGTAGCCAGGCCTTTGGACAATTTGTTTTGGGAGGAACTCAAGTCCAGCCCTGGTTGCTCCTCAGCGACATTCAGAGACATCTCATAATATTTTCTAGTACTTAACCTATAAATAGACTTCACAACACATTTGCTCTCTGCATGTCCATCTCTAGGTGTCAGTGTTAGGGCATCACTCTTGGATTTCCTAAAAGAAAGCATGGCCCCACGCAGCCCAGCTATGACCTACTCATGTTCCACTGCTCCATAATCTTTTCTGTGGGAGGCAGATCCAGAACTCAGAACTATCCCATGAGCCTTGCAAACTGAGCTCCTAGACATTTTTTTTTCCCCTCAAACACTTACATTTTAATTCAGGTGTTTCTGTTGTAACCTACTGTGGTAAATATGACTGACTGCTCTTTTAAGCAATGTAAAGCAAAGTTTGGCTGAACAAAGACACAAAAAAAATAGTGGCAGTGCCACTAAATAAGCTCCTGGACTTTTAACAGTCACACTGGACAAAGCTGCTGTCAGAACTGGGACTTATGAGGGAAGCCAGGGTATTCCTGGCTACAGGGTTAATACCTGTCCTTCTTCTATTTAAGTCTGAGGAAAGTCTATGTGGATTTAACTCTTCCAATCCCACCATTATATTTGCATATAATGCTGTTTCATATCTTTTCCCTGGTTAATGACTTAACATTTGTAAATTAAACCAGAAACATAACATATATTAGGTAATATACTCACCTCTATCTCCATTATTTCCTTTGGTGTCTTCAATTGAATCTAAACAATCAATAAGGACTTCTCCAGGTCTTGTTTTCAGTTGTCTAAAATAAATATGAAGGCTTTAATTTTAAAACTATAGCCACTTAAATCTACTTAGGGAGAGAAAAGACATATGTCTATAAAACAGCCAACAGTATAAATGATACAGTGCCAAATGCTCATGCATTTGAAAATAAGGTTTTCAAGAACTCCAAGAACCTAGAAATCAGTAGGCCTGGAGTGGCCAAGTCATGTAGAGAAGCCAGAACTAGAAGGAGAGGTAGGATGTAGAGGGGAGGGAATTGGGAGAAAAGGGAGGTGGGGGGCAAGGGGAGATGGCGAGGGATATGTATGATGAAGACCAAAAATAAGAAAAGATAAGGGAATGTGCGAAGAGTGGCCTGGCTGGAGAAGAAGATCCACACTGAGAGGTAGTGAGAAATATAGCTGGATAAATAAGGACGAACTAGGCTATGGAGAACCATAAATGTTAGTCAGATAGGGACAGGCCTCATCCTGTGGACAGTGGAGTACCCCCAGATGTTTCTGAGTAGAGGAAAGGGGTCAGGCAGTTATGGAAGGAACAGGTTAAAGCAAAGCATCATCAGGACTTTGTAAACAATCAGAAACAGGAGACAAAAAGAAATAAAGGATGAAGAATAGTTTGCTAACTGATAGAATGTATTCCAGTGTGTCAAGGAAAGCAAAAAAAAAAGAAAACCTATCAGAGCATGTAGTATAGCCTTCTAACACATTCTCTATAGAGCCAATTCAATTACTTATTGACAATATGGATATATTTTCATACACAGATATCACTTCCCTGCTTAAGTCTTCCATGTCATCCCACTGCCTAGAAAACGAAGTCCAAAATCTTCCACTGAACATTTCACTGTCTGACTAATCTATTTTTCTATCTGTACCTCTATCCTCTGCCTGCCAGACATTACCTTCTAGCCAAAGGAGTTTATATGTCTGAGAGTCTGCTTTTCTCATTTTGTCTGGAATACTTTCCCTCCTGTCTTCCCTGACAAGGCTCTGCCCATTCTTCCTGACTCAGCTCAAATATCATTTCTTCTTTGAGGCCTTGCCCTAGGCAGAATCAACTATTTTGTTTATACAGTCCCCCAGCTTTTTGTTCATTTTTTTCAAAATAGTATTTATCAAACTTTAAATAACATTTGTCAATGTGTATCTCCTGCACTAATAGGATTAGGGAAGTGAGGAAAATAATTTCCTTATTTCTGTATCTCTAGCTATTAGCACAGTAACCAGCAATTAGTAAGCATTTGATAAATGTTTAATAATTAAACATGTTCATGAAATCGATTTTTTTATTGGATCAAGGATGCCAAGAATTACAGGAAAAGTCATACAATGTGTGTAATATGCAACTATGGTTTATAATTTTATAAATCCCCTTCTCGTATAACTTCTTAAAGGTTTTAAGATCATGCTAGTACTATCTATTTAGTCACAAATATGCCTTGAAAATTATTATTTCATTTTTCCATCTAATTAGGTTCTGTTCATAAGGAATCATAACTGGCTAATAAGCTCCATGCCATTAACCCAAGAACCTTAGCTTTACTGTTCCAACATTTAATACAAGAAGTTTCTAACTATTCTATCATTAAAGCATGAAATTTTCCTAAAACTTCTGTTTGAGAAGCTCCAAAAGGGGGGTTCTTCTTCCTGTTGGTGATTTAGATAAGTAAGTAGATGCAGGCTTGCCATCTACTTATGGAAATAAAGTTTGTGTGGATAGGAATTTCGGAGAATGCTTACTCCCACATCCCTCATTTTACAGACGAGAAGACTCAAGCATTGCATGGCAAAGTAGTTTACTTAAGGGCTCACAATGTATGGTATTATTTCAGGCTTAGTTTTAGAATCCTGGTTTTCTGAGTCTCTGTCCTACGTTCTTTCACCCACAGCATTGGCACCCCAAGCTCGCTTGGGTGTACTGAACGCCCAGGTCCTGCGTGGGGTTTGGGCTCAGCTTCCTGATAGGTCTCCAGGCCAGGGCTGGGCCAGGGCCAGGCCAGGGAACGCGCGGGACCGAGGCCATGCAGTCTAGACGCGCTCCCACTGTAACTCCGGCTTCTGCAGGGCGGCAGGGACTGGCCACTCTAGGGTTTCCCGAGGTGCCCACCACTGGCGTAAAACTGCTCCCACCCTAGCGATGGCCGAGAGCTCTAGGGAAGTCGGCTCCGCCCGCGGGTCCTGAAACTGCGCCTTGGCGCCCTCTACAGGCTCCAGGCCCCTGGGGAATATCGGGGACTCACTGCGATGACACGTCGAAGCGGATATCCCGGTCCTCCCACAGCGCATCCAGCACCGACATGATGACCCAGGCAAGCGGCGGGGCCTCTCCACAGAGGTGAAGGCCCATCCGCGTCTAGCTGGCTCCAAGGCAACCGGCTACTAGTCTCTGCGTCTACGGCGGGCGCCGAGACCCAAGCTTCCCTAAGGTAGGGTGCGCGCTTTCCCAGCCTTAACACGTCAGTAAGCGGATTTGAGGCACCAAGCAGGGTTCCTCTGCTCAGAGCAGCTAAGCTGGCCCCGGCCCAGAAGCGTGTGGTTGAGCGCCGAATGACCGTCCTGGCCTCCAAACACACGTGCTTAAGCCATTCCACCTATTTTCCCAATTTCTCTATACCAGGGGTGTCAAACTCATTTTCACGGGGGCGCGGGGCGGGGGGGCACATCAGCCTCGCTGTTGCCTTCAAAGGGCCGAATGTAATTTTAGCACTCTATAAATGTAACTAACTACTCAAAGGGCTGAAATTACATTCAGCCCTTTGAAGGCAACCTGGAGGCTGATGTGGTCCGCGGTGAAAATGAATTTGTTACTCCTGCTCTATACTGTCAAGATACTTAGACTTAAAACTCAAGCTACTCTCCTTCCTGCCTACTCTCCAGCCAGGCAGGGTCCAGAGCCTTTGGAGGGCACTCGTTTTCTGTCCAGAACTTCGTTTCCTCAGATCTCAGCATGGCCCGCTCGTGGTTGTTTAAGTCTCAGCTCAAAGGCCTGCAGAGGCGCCCCTGACCTTCTGTCACTCTGCTGTGAGCATCCTGAGGAGTGCGTCTGGTCTATCCAGTTCTTTGGAACAGTGCCCTGTGGAGGCACTCAGCACTTTTTGAATGAATCAAAGTGCTCTCCTTCCCTCAATTCATGACTTTTTTTTTTTTTTTTTGCGTTTAAATGTTTTATTGTGCGTTCTCCTTTTACAGGAATTCCAAAGAGTGGAACACGATCCTGTTTTCCCACCCTAGGCTTCTACCCCTATCTTGCTATTTTGCCACCTGTGACTCATTAAGGATCAAATCCAACATTGGCCCAGATGGATGCCAGAATTGTTATATACCTGCGACTCTTTTTCATCTTCCATTTCCCTTTTTTGAATGGGAATGTCTCTGTTTTCCTATGCCTGTTCCTCACCACTGTATGGTGTGAGTGTTGGGAAAAGACAACTGCTTTCTTCAGCTTCACAGGTCTGCCAAGAGAATGGTGCTTCAAGGAACTGTACTTACCCAACTACGGGCACAACTCAGAGACATTGTAGGTTCTTTTCCAGATCACACAATAAAGTGAGTATCACCATAAAGTGAGTCTTTTTGCTGGTGGAGGGTCTTGACTTCAATTTGTAAAAAACAAGACTACCTGTGAAGTGCAACAAGGCAAAGTGAGGTAAAATGAAGTATGCCTGAATATCCAGAAGCTCATTTACACTTGATATAGATGATTTAGATGATGAGATCTTGGATTTTTGAGCTGATGTGTTAATGGCATGAGAAGGAAAACTTGGGAGGGAGTGAATTTTTTTTTCTTTAGGAGGGGCATGAATTGTTGAGGGCCAGAGGGTAGACTATGGTTGGCATAATTCTAAGTGGCCCCTAAGGCACTGGCTGGTGTGGCTCAGTGGATTGAGTGTCCAGCCTGTGAACTAAAAGGTCAATTCCTGGTCAGGGCACATGCCTGGGTTGCAGGCCAGGTCTCTAGTTGGGAGCCATGTGAGGAGCAACTGATCAGTGTTTCTCTCCCTTTCTTTCTCCCTCCCTTTGAAACAGTGTGCAGCCAAGGGGGGGGGGCCCAAATAGGGATTTGGAATGGGGTCCAGAACTCAAGGTGTCCAGGAAATATTAGAAAAATATATAAGATGTCCTCCCCCCTCCCCACCACAGGTGTGAGTTGGGGGAAGAGACACATGGAACAGGAACATGCAGAGCTGTTTTGTACAGCCACAGCTTTGCAGCTAACCTCTGGCATGGTCATTTAACATATCTATAACCTTTAACTGGTTGCATAGATATATTAAATAGCTGTGGCCATGCTTTGAGCCAGGGGGATGGAAGTGACTTCCACCCAAGATGTAACTGGGGGGCAGCTGCCCCTGGTTGCAGTGTCTGCATGAGAGCTTGGAGAAGACTGTTTCCATGACATGGGGCCACATCTGCCCAGACTTACTATGGTAGCCCAGTAAACTTGGAATAATACAGGAATGTTGGCAGGTGTAACTGATTATAGGAGGAGTCGCAAATGGGGGTACAGAGGAAGGTTGCCTCGGGGATTTAAACCCAGACACAGCAGCCATGTAAAGAGAGGACCATGTAGTTTTGGTGAGAGTGGGGACCCCACAGCTTTGGGGTGCTCCCTTTGGCCACATGGTTTAAGAAGTAGGAGAGACTTTGCCTAGAAGAAAAACGGTGAAAAGACTCTTGCTGATGGGCCATGAGAAGGTGCCACATGGCTTTGGACTAACTGGGGATCCTGATGGCGACACAGCTGATGGTGCTGGGAGCCTGAATCATGGACTTCTACTTCTTTTCCTGAGATACGGTACCCCAGATTAGGGCAGAGGGAGAAGGAAGCACTGTGGGTGTCTGTGGGTATCCTAAAAGACTTTGATATTTTAATGAAGACATTAGTTCACTACTTTAAGTCTGTATAGCTTTAAATGAACAAATCTCTGGCATTGAGAGACATCTTTCTTCTGGCAGTGGACAAACGAACCTAGTGGGGGGTCCTTTCGGTAATAGTATATTGTACCTCCCTTGGCCCTGTTCTGTAACACCTTCACCCCTCCCTAACAATAAATAAACCAAAGAATAAAAAAGGAAAAAAAGAAATAACCAGATCACTTTCATAAAAAAAAAAGATGTTGAAGCAACTTAATCTTGTTTGTATAACCATCAGGATTTTAAAATGTGTTTGTATGGTAACTTTGTGTAGGCCTAGGTCTCATCCTGTTTTTGCTGTTGCCATTTTCAGATCTAACCACATCACATTTCACTCCCAGTGTTATTACCTTTCATTTCTTGCTGCCTTAGTCTTTGTTGACCAATTTCTTCATTTGATTTTCCATTTTTGTAAAATGTTGCATAGGTTTAATATAGAGAGCAGTTCTGTGTGGCATGGGAATGTAGCCCAGCCCCCACTCGGAAAGGCCAGAGGGGAGCCAGGTCCCAGCACACAGGAGTCACACCCACAGATCAGTTTTCCCATGAAGAATCAGGCCTGCATTGTACCTAGGCTGCTATGAGGCTTGCTTTTGCTAAAACTCCCTCACCCTGAATTGAGGCAGCAGGTGCTTACTGCAACTTCCTAAAGTATGTGCTAAAACTCCCTAATATGGAGTGTAACCAGGCCAACCACTTTTCCCCTTGATCTGTAACATCCTTTTGTTTGAAGTAATTAGCAACATTCTTTCCTTTGTTATCTGTAAAAGGTAATCACCTACAGTGAACCTGTGCATAGTAAATGAGGACCATCCTCAATGTAATATACCCAGAAAAGCAATAAAAGCCTGTCCACGCAGGGGTCGGGGCCCTCTCTCTCATTTAGAGATCAGCCATGCCATCCCTTTTTCTCTACAGGACTTTTGCAGTCTGTGTGAATTTGTTCATTGCAGCCACAACACACAGATCCTGCCAGCCAGGATCCTTACCAACCTTACCAACAGCTCCTACACCGTCTTGCACCAGGGAACTTGGTCCTGCCTCTCTGCTTTGCATTCTTAGGCTTGGCCTCACAAGAAACACGCTGGCACCTGATTCAGCCAGAGCAGGTGCAAACAGCAGGAAAATCTCAGGTTAATTTTTATAAGTGGTGTGAGGAAAGGTAGAGGTTCACTGTTGACCCTCATGAGGTTCCTTTACTTTCTATATGAATATTCAGTTATTCTATCACTGTTTGTTGAATTACTCTCACCCGCTCACACCTTTCAAGATAACCTATGTATACTTATCCCTAAAAGCAAAGTTAAGGACTTGAGGGGGGATATGTATAATGACATTAGAGCCCAGTGAGAGACAGCAAAGAAGCACAGGAAGATCAACACAAGAATAAAAATGAGTTGTTATCCTTATGTAATGGAGTCATTTCTTCTCCTTCCTTCTCCCATCTCCATTTTAAAATGATCACCTTCTTTATTAATGTTGAGAGTTCATATGGAAATCCAAGGAGTCAGCTTTCACCTTTCATCGTGTCCACAATATGTTGGATGTCCTACTGGTTGCTATTCTTATCCGGCAAGAAGACATAGCTTACTAGGAAGACATTCAGGAAGCCAAATATGTTTTACAACCTTAAGGCTTCAGTGCATATATTTTACTCATTGTTCTATCAGGTGGCAATCAATGTTGACTGAAATACATTTCTACCTCAAAACAAAATGATCGCATTTAGAAACAACTTTCCGAGTCCAACTACGGAAAATTGATACTAATTCTGCCCTTTATGGGCAGAATTAACTATATTTGTACTATTCCAACTGTTTGATGTATTCCTTAACAATTCTTTTTGAATTTTTACGAGTTTATTTGAGCCAGACTGATGACATATGCTGGGAAGTAAGATCTCAAATGCTCCTTTTCCTTAACCTCTATGTTGAGACAGTCATGAAGCACATGCCACGAGTTTCTCAGTAGTGTTTGCTGTAGGCTGTTTTAAAATATAAAAGAGCAACTGGAAGGTTTGAGTGTTATTTTAAACATTTTATTTAAAAATAATTAAACTATGCACTGAAATGTTGAATTTATAGGATGCTTTGTTCTTTGGTTGAACAAAGATTTTCCTACTATAAAGAAGTTGTGGAACCCACTTAAAGATTTCAAGCTTATGTAAAATAAGATGAAGCATTATGGTTTATGTACACAATGTTCTATGGGACGTATTCCTAGACATCATAGAGGATGCATTAAGAAGTGATATTCTATTATATCACTGAAAAGGATATCCAATTAGTTAGTCAATTGGATGAAACACAAAAATTCTCAGTGTATGACTAAGCTCATCAGCAATTAATACACACTGTGAACCCTGACTGGTGTAGCTCAGTTGGTTGGGCATTGTCCCCCAAACCAAAAGGCCACCAGTTCAATTCCCAGTTAGGGCATGTGCCTAGGTTGTGGGTTCAGGTCCTGGCTGGGGCATGTAGGAGAGGTAACTGCTGGATGTTTCCTTCTCACATTGATGTTCTCTTCCTCTTTTTCCCTCCCTTTCTCTGTCTCTAAAAAATAAATAAGTAAATAAATAAATTTTTAAAAAATTAAAAAAAATACACACTGTTAGGAACAATAGGCCGTACTTAAAGACATGTTTATTTTCTTAAGGTACCACATGCAAAGTAGATGTGTTTTTGCTCTGATAGACTGAGTTGACTTTTAGTGTAAAAGGTTGGCAGTAAATTGTGCAGAGAAGGTGAATCTCAGCTTTGACAGTGAAGGGTAGAGTGGGAAGCCAGGAAGGCTATGTACTTATCACCTCATGTCTTTCTACCAGGACAGCTGGTTTTCCTTGTAATTGCCACAGCCCCTGCTCTAGTAATGGGAAGAATCAGGCCTCTTCTTTTCCCATTGATAATAGCCCCATTAACCTCCAAAATAGTTGAATTGGAAATAAACCAATGGCTCCAGTTCAATTCACCATAGCTCAATATCCCTGACTGGGAATCAAAGCAGTGACATTTTGTCTTGTCAGCTGGCACTCAGTCCTCCAAGCCTCACCAACCAGGGCTCATCTCTAACTTTTAATAGAATGAATTCTTTTTGTAATTATCCTTATCAATATCACTATAAAGTCAGACGACTCCAGAACTCTAGCATTACATCCCCCTATCACCAGTGGTCAGGAGTTAGGAACTGTAGAACTCCTGATTCCTGGTACGTGCCCGTACTGCTCTTTGTGTGGTTTTCTGCTTGGATACACCCTCCTCCCCAATCTAAATCTCTTAGACTATCAAGTCATATTCTTAAATTCATACTTATATTACCCAAACTTCCACTAAAACATGGGCAAGGCTTTATATATTGGCCATCACTGACAAAATGATAGACAGTCCTGTGGCAGCCTTCCTGCCAAAACTGAAGTCATTTGTCCCCACATCGTGCAGAGTATCACACGCACTGCATGGCCTTGATCTAAGTCGACTTTCATCACAGCTTCTGTGTATCTTATATATAAAAGAAGAACAAGGAAAATGTCTACCATGACATATTTTATTATTAATCTGTTTTATGAAACATTTTACAAACACTTTAAACTCATACCTCAAAGTAGATCTATAACATGGTGCCCAAAGTTATTTGAATAGCACCTTTAGAAGGTTATTATTTTGTTTAATAACATGATTTGACACTCAAATTGAGCTTCAGTGCTCAGTGGGTTGACAAATTTGCAACTCCTCACAGCATTAAACATAAACATTATAAATGGGATGGGTTTAATTGTATTGTTCTTTCACGCAAATCCAAAATGTAAAAAGAATCTGATAATGTTGAAACTATTTATGGTACGTTAACCATTAGGTTAAATTTTAAAGATTAAAGAGGTTAGAGAAAGAAGAAAAAAGCTATTGTCTTTCTTAGAATTCCTGTTATCTATTGATTTTAATGTAACTAGTAAAGCTTAAAAAAGCCATTTTGTAAGCTATAATATTATCTGCACTAATAAAAATGTAAGTAGTATGAAAAATGCTTTCTAGAAAGCTGTCAGCTTATATACTTTCAGGGCACTCATGTGGTGAAGGGGGAGGGAAAAGAGGGAGAGGAGAAGCGAGAAGCCTGGAGGGAAGCTGAAGCAGAAATTGCAATTCCCACGTAATGACAGAGGGTCATTTGAATGGCATGGATATCTAATTGGATTTTAAGTTATTTATTGAATTCTGATGTAAACCCCATTCATCTTACAAAACTTTAAGCAAAATCTGTTAAAACTCAAAGGCTTTGTGTGAATATTTCTTTCCCTTCCCCCCAGAAACTAGGAGGATGTGCTAAATTTTATGTCTCAGAACAGGGACAGGGGTTTGTGAAGATGGGGCTATTCACAATCTGAACCAATTAGATCAGAGAAAGTTTGGATCTGTAGGTAACTATGGGATTATAAATCCTCTGTGATACCACAGACATTTTAGGGGACATTAATGGATATTGCAAAGTGTAGAATGAATGTTGTAGCCAATCTTATTTCATTGTTAATGTCAAGGTGATAATGTTGGCATCTGAGGTTCCTGTAGAGTAATACCTATTTTCACCTATGAAAATGATGGTATCCTGAGGATTTGGTAAAGATGTGGAATGTTCTTTCCCCCTCAGTAGTCATTTTCATAGGCTTCATGTTCAAACTCTGGTGATTCTTTGGCCTGTAGGACATGTATTTTCTTATTCATACATTTGCCACTTACCTCAGCTGGACAAAGATTGGAACTTGGACTCTTTCCTGGAGCCCTGGGAGTGGAGCTGCTCTTTATCTTTTCCAGTTGCATTTACCACATAGCCTGTCCTGTACTCAGTGCAACATTCGTCTCCAATTAATTAACAAATATTTATTCAGCTTTGTGAAGAAACATAGTCAAAGATTATATCTACATAAAGTCAGGGGGGAAACGTAAATTTACACTTAACTGTCTACATGTTGATAGAATTTGGCATTAATCACATATAACAATATTTTACTTATATTTCACTTCTCATTTACATGCTATCATTTAGATCCTAGATACTCCAACATCTGATATATATCCAGACTTCATCCTGGATTTGCCAGGAGGCCCGTGGACAGGCACTTGCCACCTAACTAGTCAACGCATCTTAACGTTCCTGCTGGAATTGACACTAAATTTTAGAGTTGAGAAAAGAGAATTCAAATTTAAAAGTAGCATTAAATTCTGTTGGCGTGATTCAAGTATTTTGAAGGTAAATGAAAGTAGAAAATGACTCATCAGAAAAGAGTTTTCTAAAGATGCTTAGTGTCAGGACTTCTTTATTTCGGGAGGAGACTAGAGCCAAGGAGTTTAAAGTTGCAAATTCCTCCCTAGAGCTCTCTCACCCTCTTTTAAATCATTTCTTTTCTCTTTTTTAATTAATAAAAACTTAAAAAGTGTTGCTGCAAAATTTCAAACAATACAGAACTATATAGAATAAAGAGTGAAAGTACTCCTTTATCTGACCTCTTTCTTCCAGTATATACTTCACTCCCCAAAAGTAACCATTGTTAATAGTTAGCTCTATTTCCTTCCAAACCTCATGTCATATTCCTAAATATGCATATTCCTAAATTTGCATACACACATGCATATCTCTAAACTGAGGCGAGTGTGTAAAGAAAGAAAAGGGATATGTATGTATTGTTCCACAATGTAAGTAGCAAATCAGGGGGTATGTGACATCAACATGAGTTATTATGGATACTGTCAACCTTGATCACTTGGTTAAGGTGGTTTCTGCCCCAGGTTTCTCCATAGCAAGGTTACTGTTTTTCTCTTTCCATGCTATACTTTTTGAAAGTGAGTCACTAAGTCTAGCTCACACTTAAGAGGAAGAGAATGAAGCTCCGTATCCTGGAGGGGAAAATATCTACATATATTATTTGTAATTCTGCAAAAAAGATTTTCCCTTCTCTTCCATTATTTAGTTATTCCATCATTTATTTACATCAGTATGAACTCCTGGATACTTAATTTATTCTTTGGGTTATAATCCAATACTATAGTGCTAGACACTGTTCTGAATGGTTTAGGGATTAACTTATTTGAAACTTGCAACCTCCCCATAAGGTGGGTATTATTAGCATCCCTTCCTTACAAAGCGACCTGAAGCACAGAGCGGTAAAGGAACTTCTCCAAGCAGAGGTGGTATGCTATAGAATCCAGGATTTGAATCCAGAAGCTTGTCTCCCAGTTCTGTGCACTTACCCATTACTCAGCACTTCCATGTACCCGGGGTGCAGTCTCCCGTGGGTACATTATCAAATCCCACTGAGCCTCACTCTCTCATTTTAATAGCACTTATCTTGCAGGATTGGTAAGAGGGAAATGGTTATTATAATGCCTGGCATGCTTTCTCTTTGTCAATGCTATTCTCCACGGCCCCGCAGATTGTTGCCAGCTCACTCTACTCTATGGGCCTGGGTGGAGATTTGGATGTTTATTTAATGATTAATTAAGAGAGACTAGTAGAGCCTTGTAGATAATTTTTCTTGTCTCTTACTTTAGAATATAAGGTAATAGATACAAGTATTGTACCCAGACAGACTCCACATTTTCTCAGACTATATTTAAAAAGTAATGATTTCAGAAAATGATTAACTTTGGTCACTTTTGTCCTTGGTAAAACCAACTTCCCTTCAATTTGGCTGTGTTTAGCTATGTTAAGAAACTTCCCCAAGGGAGTCCATGATGTATGAATATATTATAAGCATTTATCAATTTATTTATGGAGCACTATTCTGGAAGCACTTTTCTGGAAGAAGCA
Source organism: Phyllostomus discolor (assembly GCF_004126475.2). Lineage (NCBI taxonomy): Eukaryota > Metazoa > Chordata > Mammalia > Chiroptera > Phyllostomidae > Phyllostomus > Phyllostomus discolor. The sequence goes on from NC_040906.2 coordinate 53,201,137, forward strand.
ATCCACCTGATCAAACCACAGTAGTTGAAGTAGAGATGAGAGAATTGCTTCCCTTTGCCCCTGAAAAGGTCTCTGTTGTGACTCCATTTATCTGAAGTGTCCAGGATAAGTGAAATAGATAGTGGTGATGACTGCATAGCTGTCTGAACATGTTAAAAACCATGACTTGTGCACCTTAAATGGGCAAATTTTATGGTATGTGAATATCTTGAAAACACTGTTATAAGACAAAAGCATTCATGTGGATGTTGTTGGCTTTTTCTGTTGTACCTTCCTTCAGTGGTGCCCAGAAAGTAGAAGTCATGGGCCAAGTCAACATTCTGCCGATGACTGTTTGCTGCTCACCTTAGCAATGATGGGTGAATATTACCCCAGGCAGCTCTGTAGGGTGTAGGATTATGACATTTTTTTGGGGGGGGGGGTCCAGTAATTATGTAACTATGAATGGCTCTTTGGGGTGACCAAATTATCTGTGGGGATCTTGAACCAAATCCCTGAGCTATTGTGAGAGTGACCTGATATGCCCCAATTTCTTGGCTTACTGTGATGTGCAGGACGCCTTTCACACAGCAGGAACTCAGTAGATCTTTAATGAAGGAGTAAAGACCGAGACTCCCCATGGATCCTCTGGCTTGGAGTAAAGTCTCTTAAGCCAATTTTTAACTTTTTACACCCAGTCCTGCTGCCCAGTACTCCAAAATATAATGGTGCAGTATTTTTAGAACATTCAAATATAATGAATTACGTTACTATTACATTTATTTTTTTAAAAAATCCATCTGCATATAAAAGTAATCCCTTTCCCTCACCCCCTGCTCATCATGAAGACACTACTTAGGTCTTTTTAAATTGAGGAGGGTGGGGTGGGGCGAAGTTGTGGTGGGTGGAGTCTGTGCAAGCTTTTCTCTAGAACAGTAGTGACACCCTGTGGCAAGTTCTTATAATATCAATACTAAACAGTGGGTGTGGATTCTCTATTTGAAGGCAAAAATTACTATTAGCCATTAATCAGATCTGAATAGATGAGAATTTGTTGAGTCCCTACTATGCACCGGAACTAAGTTAGTGCTTTCATAGATATTATTTTTTATATTATTTTATATTCCTCCCATATGACCAGGTGTTAAATTAATTCTGCATGTATTTATGTCATAGAGCAGCTATGGCATCCAGAGCCCCTAAAATTGTGTGCAATAATGTGCGTGTGTGTTTTTAGGGAAATGGGACCTTAGCTTTTATAATATACTCCCATGGGCTCTGTGCTCCTATGAAACTTGACATTGGTACCTTGCAGTATGTTTCTAACAATGCCACCAGGATATACTTTGGACTAGCTTCATCAATCTCTTTTTCTCTGGAAGTTGCCATTTCTTCTGGCAAACCACATTCACCTGAGGTTAAAAAAAACTTTAAGATACTTGAATAAAAAAAAGAAAGAAAAGTAATGAAAACAAAAAGGCAACTGAATAGGGTTACATAGCATTGCAACACTATACAGTGGAAAGACATTGGACTACAAGTCAGCCCCAAATCCATCACTTCTGCCCACCTGAGCTTAGTCTAGTGAACCATCGAGTCTCAGTTTCCTCGGCTGTGAAATAGAGATACTAATGTCAGAGAATTATTATAAGAATCAAATGATGGTGATGAGCTTTTAGATACAATCAAAACTACAATCCATGGGTGTAGGATGTCAAATCCCTGCCCACAGTTGTGACATCAGCCAAACTCTGGAGCCACATCTGGGTGAGGGCTAGAAAGAGAAGGTGAATACAGTCCTTTGGAGTGTGCCTTTTGGCCTCTCTGTCCTCTGAACGGACCTTGTTTGTGTTTGGGTGCATGCACATGTACAAGTGAGAGTGAGTGAGCGCACACATGCACAAGGACAGTAGGAAAGAGGGCTGGGAGTCCAGGGCTGAGGCTTAGTGATGGCTCTGCTGGCTGCCCACCAGGCAAAATAGCTTGAGGAAGCTGTTGGCCAGGACTTTTGACATGTCTTTGGAACACTTTTATTAAAGTGTAACATAAATACAGAAAAGTGAGCAAATTGTGAGTATACAACTAGAATTTTCCATCTGAATGTACCTAAATGAAGAAATATTACTAGCACCCAGAACCCCCAGCTATACTTCCTTCCAGTGATTACCTGCCCCAATGAGGGGCTTCACTTCTAATACTATTGATTGTTGTCTGCTAACCAGACTTTTTTTCTATAGTGGACATGTAAAGCAAACTATTGTACCTTCCTGGGCATTCTGAAAAGAGTAAAGTTGCAGCTGATGTAAGTGATTCGCAGCCAGAGTTTCACCAAGGGAATGAGGCCTGTGGACTCTGATGTGGAAAGGCATCATTGCAGCATTGGCCTTGGCTATTGCAGGTCAGCTCTCTTGGAATCACTGGAGTGTCCCTTGCCCTCTGATGGAAGTCCTGTCTAATCCATGCTTTAAATCTTGCCCTTCCAACTTCAGCATACCAACACCGACCAGTTGCTCTAATTCATGTCCTGCCAGACAGAATTAATTTCCTTAGCCTCCTTGTCCCAGTCCTTGTCCGCTTGACAGGTGCTAAGTTGCTGCCTGCCCTGATCCTGTCCACTATGACCTCCACTAGGCACAATTGCTCCTAATTGGTAGCAGGACTTTTGAAAAGTCTAGGTCTAGATAATTCATACTGAGGAAACAAAAGAATAAAATATAAGGAACAAGATTCAAATAATTGAAAAGGATAGGAGCAAGCAGGTATATTTCTTTTTGCCTTTTGGTCATTTATTTTTATTCTTTTAAAGATTCTATTTATTATTTTTAGAGAGAGGGGAAGAGAAGGAGGAAGAGAAGAAAACATCAATGTGTGGTTGTCTCTTGTACACCCCCAACCCAGGAATGTGCCTTGACTGGGAATTGAACAGGCAATCCTTTGCTTTGAATGCCACTGCTCAATCCACTGAGCTACACCAGCCAGGGTGTAGCCTTTTGATCATTTTTAAGACATGGAACTTCCAAGTTTCTTTACCCAGGCTAGAGCAAAGACCAAACCAGGGAAGTCAAAATAGGTTACACACCTCATATTAGTCCATTTGGGGATGACATAAGAACTCATCAAACATACGTTAGAACAGATAAATTCCCTATACTTGTTGTTAGAAGTTATATATCTATTCTCTGCACAATTTTATTTTATTTTTTGCCATGTTCTGCATATCTTCGCTGTTGCTAGTTGGAAATCTTTAAAACAGCCTAGAATGCTGTTGTTTTACACAGTCAGTGTTAGGAGGAGGCCCTGAGCATTTTGTAGGCATTCTGTATATAATGTACAATCTAATGAGTTGCAGGAGTTGAAGATACACACAGGGCGAGGGTGATTTACACCATCCTTTATAATTTAGGACACAGGAGGTAGAGTTGGAAGAGACCTTAGAGGTTAAAGACATCAGCCGCCTACTCAGTGAAGTAATCCCTCTGACAATAACCTTGATAGATGGGTTTTAAACATCTGTTTGAATATTTTTCAATTAATTTCCGGAGATGGTAAGCTCACTGCTTATCTCGGCAGGTCATTTTATTTATTCCCAGTTTGATTTACCATAATGCTTTTCTTTGTAGTGATTTGAGGTCTGTCTTTCTTGGACTACTTCCAGGTAACCCGGTTCTCTCCTCAGGAATATTGCAGATAAAGCTTAATAAACTATTGCCAGGTTTTCTAATGTAGTAAGAGAGTTACCATGTCATTCTTCGCTTCTCCTGCCTAAATAACTCAATTCTTTTCACCATCCCCTGACCAGCCTGGTCTCCTTCCTCTAGGTACTGTTTCTTTTTTTTTTTTAATCAATGTCCCAGACAGGACACTAGAGATCTATAGTATTTTAATTTGTATGAAGTTTATAACCTTTTCTTTTATTGGTACAGTTTTTAATGTCATGAATTCTTTTTATATGTTTTGCTTCTAAGCATTGTTTAGTTTTATGTTCTACATTTAGATCTACAATCCATTTGGAGCTAATTTTTGTACAGAGTTCAAAATATGGGTTGAAGGTTTTTGATTTTTGTTTTTTGTTTTTTTCACACAGCTGCCCAATTGTTCCTACATCGTTTATTGAAAACAAAAACAAAAACAATAACAAAAACGATCCTTCCTCCCTTGAAATGCCTTTGCATCTTTGTCAAGGTTAATTATGTGTGATTTTTATTTCTGGACTCTATTTTGTTCTTTTTCTTTGCCAGTAATGCTCTCTCTTGATTATTGTAGCTTTGTAGTAGAGCTTTCTTTTTTAAACATTTTATTTACTTATTTTTAGAGAGAAGAAAGGAAGGGAGAAAGAAAGGTAGAGAAACATCGATGTATGAGGGGTATATTGATCAGTTGCCTCTCACATGTCCCCAGCTGGGGAACTTGGCCCACAACCCAGGCCCATGCCCTGACTGGGAACTGAACTGGCAACCTTTTGGTTCACAGTCCATTGAGCCACACCAGCCAGGGCTGTAGTAAATCTTAAAATAGAGTGGTGTGGCTCCTCCAACTTGGTATTTCTTTTTTAAAGTTGTTGTGACTCTTCTAGTTCTTTTGCTTTTTTTAATACAAATATTAGAATCAGATTGTCTGAATCTACCTAAAATCTAGCTGGGATTATGACTGGAATGCATTAAACCTACAGATCATTTAACATCTTTACTGTATTGATTCTTCTAATTCTTGAGCATATTATGTCTCTCCATTCATTTAGGTCTATTTTAAAAATCATTGTTTTTTGACCTGGCTGGTGTGGCTCAATGGATTGAGTGCCAGCCTGTGAACCAAGGGTTGATGGTTGGATTCCCAGTCAGGGCACATGCCTGGGTTGCAGGCTGGGTACCCAGTAGGGGGCGTGCAAGAGGCAACCAAACACTGATGTTTCTCTCTCTTTCTCCTTACCCTCTCTCTAAAAATAAGTAAATAAAGCCTTTTTTAAAAATTATTATTTTGAGGTTTACAGCAAGTAGTTCTTGTAAAACTTGTGTTAGCTTTATATTTATATATTCATTTTTTTGAGTTATTTGTAAGTGGTAGTGTTTCAAATTTCAGTTTCTAATTGTTTACTGCTGTTATAGGAAAATATGTTTGATGTTTATGTGTTGGCCTAATAGCCTGTGATCTTGCTAAATTCACTTATTAGATCTAAGAGGGTTTTTTTTTTTGTTTTTGGGGGGTTTTTTGTAGACTCCTTCAGGTTTTCTACACATTGTCTGTTTTATTTCTTCCTTCCAATCTGCATGGATTTTATTTTTTTTCTTGCTTTATTTCACTGGTTGGAGTTCTAGTGTGATGTTGAATTGAGGTGGTGAGTAGATATCCTGCCAAGTTCCAGACCCGTAAGGAAGCAGTCAGTCTTTCGTCAGGATGATGTTAGCTGCAGGTTTGTTCTCTAATATGCCTTTTATCAGGTCAAGAAAGATCTCATCTATTCTTAGTCAATTCAGAGTTTTAAATCTGGGACAGATGCAGAATTTTACCAGAGCTTTTTCTGCATCAATTGAGATGATCATGTGTTCTTTTTCCTTAGAATATTGATGTGGATTATATTAATGGATCTTTCAGTTATTGACTAAGTGTTGCTTTTCCCAGAATAAATCCCACCTAGTCATGTTGTATTTTTTTATATTGTTGGATTGCATTTGAAAATCTAATATTTTGTTGAGGATTTTTGCATCTATGTTCATAAAGGTTATTGATCTATAGTTTTCTTATACTGTCTTTAACTATTTTTGTCATCAGATTAATATCAGCTTCATAAAATTAGTTGAGAAGTGTTTCCTTTTCTATTTTCTGGAAAAGATTATGTAGAATTGGTGTAATATTTCTCATTAAATGTTTGGTAGAATTCACCAATGAAAACATTTGGACCTGGAAATCTTTTCAGAAGATTTTCAACTATAGATTCAGTTTCTTCAATAGTTATAGGATAATTGGGTTGTCTAGTTCATCTTCAGTGAGGTTTGTTGCTTTGAGGTTTTAGGAATTAGTCCATTTCATTTTACCTTCCCTATACGTGTGCATAGAATTATTTGTAGTATTCCTTTATTATTCATTAATAATGTGGAGTCTGAAATGATTCCATCTTTTTTTTTTTTTGCTGACATTGGTAATTGTGAGTCTTTTCTCCTTTCCCTTTATTGGTCTTGCTAGTGGGTTTTCAATTTTATTGATCTTTTCAAAGAACTAGCTTTTGGCTTTATTTTCTGTAGCAAGTCCTCCAACCCCTTCTCTCCTCTTTTTTGTCCTCTTGATCAGATTTAATTCACGGATATCTGTTATTAACTTTATTTTTTATTTTTTATTTTTTTAAAGATTTTATTTATTATATTTTTAGAGAGGGAAGAGAGGGAGATAGAGAGAGAGCGAAACATCAATGTGCAGTTGCTGGGGGTCATGGCCTGCAACCCAGGCATATACCCTGACTGGGAATCGAACCTGCGACACTTGTTATTAACTTTATTAATTCCTTCCTTTTGTATGCTTTCAGTTTGCTCTATTCTCCCCTCCCCCCAAGGTTTTTAAAGATGGAAGCTTAGGTTATGGGTCTCAGACCTTCCTTCCTTCCTAATATAAGTATGTAATGACATAATTACCCTGTAAATGCTGCTTTAGCTGTGTGACACAATTTTCTATGTGTTGTATTTTAGTTTCATTCAGTTCAAAATATTTTCTGATTTCCCTTGAGACTTCCTTCCCTGTTGATTCATGAATTATTTAGAAATACATTGTTTAATTTCCAGTGCTTAAAACTTTTTTTCTTGTTGTTATGGATTTTTTTTGTTTGATTCTCTTATGGTCAGAGAGCTTCGTATGATTTCAATTCTTTTCTATTTAGTAAAGTTTATTTCATGACCCAACATATATTCTTTCATGGTGAATATGCCATATGCATATGAAAGAAAGGTATTATGTTGTGGTTGGGTGGAGTGTTTTGATATATGTAAATTACAGGCAGTTTTTTTATGTTGTCATTCAGTTTTATATCCTTGCTGGTTTTCTATCTATTTGTTCCATTCATGGCTGAAAGAGGAGAGTTGAAGTTTCCAACTGTAACTGTGGATTTGTTCATTTCTCCTTTCACTTTGTTAGGGGCTGCTTCATGTATTTAAAACGTTTTTGTTAGGTGTATACCCACTTAGGATTGTTATGTGGTGAGTGGATTCCCTTTTCTTTATGTAATGTCCCTTTTTATTCCAGATAATTATCTTTGTCCTGAATTTTTACTTTGCTATTAAGTAGCCATTCAAGCCTTTCTTTTTTAAATTATGCTTCTATGATTTATATTTTTTCCATGCTTTTACTTTTAACCTACCTAATCTTATATTTGAAGTGAGTGTTCTGTAGAAGGACTATAGTTGGATCTTGTTTTTCATCCATTCTGAGAGGGGAAATAAAGAAAAAGGGCCCATTCACCAAGAATACATAACAATCTTAAGTGGGTACATGCCTGATAACAAAACTTTAAAATGTGGGCAAAAACTGAGAAAACTGGAAGGAGCAAAGACAAATCCACAACTATTTTTGGAGACTTCAGCCCTCCTCTCTCAATAATCAATAGAACAAGTAGGCAACATATCATAAACTTCGAGTACCCAGTTGGGTTCAGGCTGTAATTTCTCACCAGCCCACTGTGGGTTGTGGCTACAATGTCAGTTTAGCTTTTAAAGCCTTTGTAGTGCTATTTGGATCTGTCTGGGCAGATCAATGCCCAGCAGAGGAGCTGAACAGTACCCTGCCCGTGTTTCAGTTCTCAGAGTCTACTATATGCTGTTGAAGGTCAGGTCCATACACGTGCCACCCCGGGATGAGCCCAGGAGTCCATAAACCATTTTATTGGGTTGCTTTCCCTAGCTTCTCCCTCTCTGTGATATCCCCAGAATCTTTTGAATCCCTGGGGCTCCCCTTTTTGGTCCTCTAGCCAAAAAGCTGGGTTTTAATTATGTGGGTCTGCCTCATATTTCTATGCTTATGAGTGTGTCCAGGATCAAGTGGTGGAGAGCAGAGAGAGAGAAAACAGCAGCAGGAGTTTGCACTACTTTGGGGGACCACACCTCCTCTGACAGGAGAGGAAGTTTTGGCACCTCAGAGGCACCCATAGTCTCTGCTGCCACCACTGTCACTGTTGCCACTGTGGCCATGGGACTGTCCAGGTTCTGGGGCATGGCAGAACAGTGAACAGAGAAACATGGTGAATTTCCCCTCTCTTGCTGAGTTTCAGGAATACCCTTTCCACTCCTGAGTCAAAACCAGAGAGCTTCTCCTAGAGTTCTCTTTGTTCACCTCTAGGTGCCCACTCCTGAGTTTCCAGCTGTCTTGGGTTCAGGCCAGAGATACTAGAAGGAATAATAGGGGAACTCAATACTGACTTGGTGATACTTACAATTCTGGTCTTCTTCCCAAATCTTTCTGCTATTATTTACTTCATAGTGGTCTCAAATAGGTGCTGCGTGCACTCTGTCTAGGTTTTATAGCTGTATGGCCCAGTTGGGTGACACAGACTGTCAGAGCTTTTTAAGAAGTGAATTATCACCTTGGGCGATGTGGTTCAGTGGATTGAGTGCCAACCTGTGATGCTAAAGGTCACTGTTTCGGTTCCCAGCCAGGGCACAGGACAGTCCAGGACCCCAGTTGTGGGTATGTGAGAGGCAACTGTTCGATATATCTCTCACACATTGATGTTTTTCTCCCTTTCTCCTCTCCTTCTTTTCTCTAAAAATAAATAAATAAAATCTTAAACATATATTTAAAAAAAGAAGTGAATCATCTCATTCTGGGAACCCTCCTATCCTTCATTTCTGCATTTTTGAATATATGTTTAGTGATATTAAATTGTGTCCTATTTATATTGACCTATGATCTTTTTGATTCATTGTATTTCATCTGTTCATTGTTTTAGTGTGTGCAGTTCCAATAACTAATCCCTTGTTATAATATATCTTCAGCCAAGTAATTGATTAAAACATTGATTAGGTTAAGGCTAAGAAAAGAACTTTGGAACAATGTTGTAAAAGATCTATATGTTTGTTCATTCATCCATCCAATTTATTAAGTGTCTACTACATGCTAGGTACACTTTCTAATGCTCTGGAAATATGGATGCAAATATTGATAAAATAAAATCTGTTATAGAGATCCAGAAAATAATGCACTTTAGGTATTGCCCTTCAGTCATCAATGAATGCACCTAACTTTCCTAAACCAAAATGAATTGAGCCTGGGTCAGGCTCTGGGATGCATAGAGAAGATACAGCAGCCAACAAGTCACTGACAGTCCTCGTCATCATAAAGTTGTCAGTCTTATTGGTGCTATCATACTGCCCTGGGTTCTCCATTTTGCCTACCAGGTTATAATGAAAGACTTTGTCACATGGCTTTCTGAAATCCCTAACTTACATCAATGATCTATCCCTGATCCACCAAGGTAGACATCCTACCAGAAAAAAAGAGGTTAATTTGTGAAACTTGCTCTGAGTTATCTCCAGTTTCTCTTCTAAGTGCTAGTTAACTCTATGTTAAAGGCAGTTTACATTTTTTAGAGCTTGATATTAGGTAATTGTTTGAATCTAGAATCCAGTATTTCTCTTTCAGAAAAACAAAATATTTGTTTATCTTTAATTCCAACTACTTTCTACTAGCTTCAACTTCTTGCAACCCATTTTCCTCATGGTGGATCCTTCTCTGTCTTCTCTTGCCCATGTCCTTCTTATTAGGCTTTAGCTCCTCCTTTTCCTTTGGTTATATTCTTACCTCGCTTAGCAGCTTCTTTAGAGGGAGGAAGTGGGTAACCACAGTCAGAGCAATTGATTTTTAGAGAGAATGGAGCCAAGAGAGAACCAGAGAGATGATGAATCCTGTTGTTATTATCTATGCATAGGTCTTGCTTTGAATGTACATGTTGGTATTAGACTGATACTCTTTAGTGGTATACACACTCCTGGTGTGACTGTGTTTCAGGACTAGAAAAGTGGGTGCATATGGAACTGTTGGCAGAAAGGATTTATTTCAGGACATGGGATAACTTGAACAGAAATTATTCACATTTTCATAACATGATAGCACCTGTTCCCATAATGGGCACATTCTCAGTGCCCCTAAGATTCAGCTGAAACTCTGAATTTCCATTATAGAAAAAGTAATTACTGTTAAAACCAAAAGTTTCTCCTTCCTCTCTTGTAATGGGAGCACGATAATTTCTAAACAATGAGAATTGATTAATACCTTCTCTTCTCTTCTCTTGTCAAATTCCAATGCCAATAACTTCAAAAGGTCAGGTAAGTTTGTGATTCAGCCACTTTTCCATGACAGATATAACTATTACCTTACTACATATACTTTAGAACTCACAAGAAACAGCAATAAGAACAATAACAGAAGCAAGCAACAAAATCCAGTCTCTTACAAAATATTGATTCCACATCTAAGCTGTGCAAACTCAATATTTTCAAATGATTGCCTTATACTGCCCTCCCTCTTTCTCTCATTTTGCAATACAGAACTTTCCCACTAAAATCAATCACTCTTTGTTTCAGCTCATGTTTTCCTATGTACAAAAATTACAATGGTTCTGGACAGTTAATTACCTATAAATCAATCTCTAAAGCACAGAACATGTCAGCTGCTTTTGTAAACCCCTGATGTTCCATTTTGCCTCAGTGACTTTTTTATAAACCTAATTGTGTTAATGCACTGGCATATTTATTGCTCACCGCTTCACCTTTTATGTTTATCCCTGGCTGCCCACAAGGTCCTTTCAATTGATCAAAACCACAATCCCGTGGTGTAAGAAAGGTCACATTTGCACTAACAATGGGAACTCACAGCCGTGTTTCGTGGTATGGGTCGCCAGGGGCACATCAAAGCAAAGCGGAGGCAGACTCACATGGGTCCCTGAGGTTTTACTTTCCAAGTTTCTGAAACAGAGGCAAAGAAATGATACAAACAAACAAACAAACAAACAAACAAACTTGACTACTGCTTTACACTTATTCAGAGCTCTGAGAAGGCAAATAGAAAGTCTTTATTAAAAAGGGATGTCTATCTCTTTTTTTCCACTTAAGTTTAGACCAGAATTTTTTTCAACATAACCGAGGACAATAAAAGAGCAGAGTGGGAGAAGAGGCAGCTATGAGAATTCAGCTATTGAGGCTCCTGGCCAGCAGTTCACAAGTGGAGGATGTGAAGTCTGCTACACTAGGTTAATTTGTCTGTTTATCTTCCCTTCCTCCTTCCTTTCCTTCCGTCCTTCCCTTACTTGGCGAGAAAGTGTTAGAAGCAGAGATCATACACTTGAATACCTCCATGGTATGAATGATGTCTAAGGACTGAGAGAGGTGGAAACGTGTGAGAACTGGAGAACACAACTCCATCTTAGAGAGGTGACCACTACTCGCCCTCAGCTGGTTCTTTGTAGGAGTGCAGGGCAGTGTGGCAAGATTTTGTGAGTTTTCAAAAGAAACAGGAAATACAGCATTTTTTAAAAAGAAACCTCTTAAACTTTCAGTGTTGACAAGAACACTGAATCAAATCAGTTGACAAAAATCACTGTATGGCCTGGCTGGCATAGCTCAGTGGATTGAGCGCGGACTGGGAACCAAAGTGTCCCAGGTTCGATTCCCAGCCAGGGTACATTCCTGGGTTGCAGGCCATAACCCCCAGCAACCACACATTGATGTTTCTCTCTCTCTCTCTCTCTCTCTCTCTCTATCTCTCTCCATCTCCCTCCCTCCCTAAAAATAAATAAGTAAAATCTTAAAAAAAAATCACTGTATGGGCTGGATCTGCAGTCTGAAGTCAACCAGCCCTTCAGGGCCTCCAAAGCTCCACTGTCCTGAAGTTGAGGGTGAGGGGACTTGGGAAGGGGACTTGGGGAGGTCAGAAGTGATTATACTACAAAGCAGTGGGTGGTGAGGGCCCCAGGGTAGTAAAAAATAAGGATGATTTCAAGGAAAAAGCTTAATCTCAACTGGAATAAGCAAGGCTTCTTTGAAAAGCTAAGATTCGATTTAGTTCTTGAAGATGAAGAATTTTGATAGACAGCAATGGAGAGAAGGCACGAACAAAAGCACAGAAATAGGCAGTCTCAGGGAGAGTGTGCAGCTCTGTAGGGACTTGGCGTAAATCTGGAATGAGAGATTGGAGCTAGGTTATGGAGGACCCCAAAGCCAGATTCAGAAGTTAAATTTTATTAACATTCAATTGGCAATGGAAAGGCATTGAAGGATTTCAGAGAAGTGACAGGAAGAAAGTGGTTTAGGAAGGTTATTAGATACCTGTGTGTAGGATGATGAGAAATGGGAGAGACTGTGAGCAGAAAACTAGAGGCAACTGAAACAATCCAGGCATAAATTGGGAAGATGCAGTGGTGAAAGAAAAGAAGGGATGATGGAAAAAATCTTAAGAAGAAAGCATGAACAAGACTAATGGTGTCTAAAACATGGCAACTCCACACCTGAGATGTTTTTATTTCCCCTGCGGTTCTGGCCCTCTTCTAGCTAAGGGAGGGGGTATGAGGAAGTGATGGTCATAGAATGTGATACCAAGCATGGTAGCTGAGTACATGGCTTCCTGGTCCATAATCTTACTAATTCATCTACTACTGGTGTCTGTCCTGGGCCTGGTGGCAGTCTTGTGGGAGTCCAAGATTGGTGCAAAAATGTCAGGTAGGGTACAGGAGGGAAGGTGGGTACCCCTTCCTAACTAGCAGGGACCACAGATCACAGGGACCAGGATCATAGGTGGGTAATGCTGGGATGTAAAAGTTTATAGGCATTTGTTCTTGCATTCTTGGATGGAAGCACCAAGGCTAATCATAAAAGCACTCTATGTACTGTTTTAGTATTTCTTTGTTTTTGAGGGCTTGATTAGCAGTCAGATTTTGAATGGCAGATATCAAAGTAAAAAAATGCACTTTAATCTAGGAGGGTGTTGAAAAGGATGTTCCAGAAATAGGAGACAAATTTATATATATGGCCTAATATTATTATGTCCAAAAAGCTGTTTTTATTTTTTCTATAACTTTTCTTGTCTTTTCTTTCTCCTGCCATTATGGTTTTTAAAAAATTGAGATACAATTCACATGCCATAAAAGTCAGCCTTTTAAAAATGTATGGTTTAGTGGTTTTAGTGTATTCACAGAGCTATGTAACAATTACCACTGATTCCAGGACATTTTTAGAATCCCAATTTTGGATCATAAGGAAAACTACACATAACTTACTAAAGAGCTGCCAAACTGTTTTCCACAGTAGCTGCACCATTTTACATTCCTACCAGTGGTGTATGAAAATTTTACTTTCTCTACATCCCCGCCAACACTTGTTACTGTCCTCTAAAAAAAAATATTATGATAGCCATCGTAGTGGGTCTGGTCATATCTCACTGTGGTCTTGGTTTGCAGTTCCTCAATGGCAGAGATTTTGGGCTTCCTTTTATGTGCTTATTGGCTCTTTGTATGTCTTCTTGATGAAGTGTCTATACAAATCCTTTATCCATTGTTTCATTGAGTTATTTGCCCTTTTATTTTGAGTTTGAAGTGTTCTGCCATTTTTGCAGGCTTCCCTTCCATGCAAAAAAAGGATCATCCTCTTGCAGATACTCCCTGTGAATCCTTTCCTTCTTATGGTGAATTGATCAGTCAAATCATAAAAAGAAGAGAAAGAAAGGGTCCCACTTTCAACATGGGTTTATCACAGTGGCACTTGTGCAGACATTCTCAGAAGACCTGAAATCTTCCCAGATCAAGAAAAATTCTAGCCTTGGCCTGTCTCGATTTGTAATTAGGAGCCTAAGCTCTGACAAAGAGGATTCTGGACAGTGGTCAGAATCCTGACATCAGTCCTTGCTGACTAATAACCCTACGAGATCTAGACTTAGAAAGTATCTTTCATGTGGGTGTATCCTTGGGGAGTCAGTAAGATTCTCCGTATGTGGAATATTCTCCTGGATCTCTGGGAGAATGTTTGAGTTGTGATAGACAGGCTCCCTCAGCCCTGGGGACCTCAGCAGCTTCACCCTGATGTTTCCGTCCCGGCACAACCCTGTCTCGAACAGTGAAGACTCCCTCCCATTCCCACAGCCACATCCTCTCTGAATGCTGGCTCGCAATGTTGTAAAAGGGTTTCGGTTACATAGTCATCATTGAATAGAAAAGAAAGAACTAGTTTTTCCAGAGCCATAGGCTCTGGAAGCTTATGGGACAAAATAAACAGCTTTTCTGGAGAAGAGGAATGCCATTTCAGGCATCCTCTGTTAATCAAATGTATTGTTTGTACCTCACACATAAACCAAACAGGGAGCGATTGTAACATTCTAGCACAGACCAGCAAACCCTCCCCTCAAACCCCATGCCCATGCCCATCCTAGAACCCCAGAACTGGTCAGTGGGTACAGAAGGGTATTTAGGGATGAGGGTGCAGGGACCTGAGCATCCTTGGCTGCGACTTCCTAGGGGCGACTGCTTTTAGGTCCAGGAGGAATTCTACTGACCGGCCCTTTGTATTCCCCTTTCCCCTCCCTCTGGAGGCTGTTTCAGGTTTCTCCGCAGCCCTCCCATGCCTCATCACGTCATTGTGGGCTGGAAGATGCCCCCCAGCTTCCCCAACTTCCAGGGAAAGCCCTTCGTCTCAGCACCAGAAGTGGGTCAGGGCCAGCCTGGAGATGCTGCCAAGCCCTGCAGCAAGCGGTGCCCTTATGGTGGGAAAAAACTTGGATGTGGCGGGAGAAGGGGCGGGGAGGGGGAGGGATGAGGGGATGGGGGAGACTCACCCGGCCTGCAGGGTGCGCAAGTGGTGGACAGAGCAAGAGCTTGAGGAACCACAGGGACCTGGTGGCAGGGGTGGAGCCAGGATAGCGTTTTCAATCAGAAGAAACACTTTCCTGGTTTCTTCTGATTGAAAATGAGAGAATACAAAAAAAAAAAAAACAAAAAAACAAACAAACCCCAAAACAGTGCAACTTCTGAAATCTCAGCAGACACCCGTTTTCCCGGCTGGAGGCTGGGGGTGAGAAGGCTGGGAAAAGGCTAGTCCTTCCAGGATTCCACCGCCAGGAACAGCGTTCTCTCTGTTGTAGTATTTCAGGGTGCCGTTTAGAAGGCACGAAGTTAATGCTCTTGCCCA
The DNA here is from genome assembly GCF_004126475.2 of Phyllostomus discolor. NCBI lineage: Eukaryota > Metazoa > Chordata > Mammalia > Chiroptera > Phyllostomidae > Phyllostomus > Phyllostomus discolor. Next base: position 53,216,259 of record NC_040906.2, read on the forward strand.
GCTCTGTCACTCAACAAACTCACCAACTCAACAACAAGCCTTTCTCTGCGGTCACTCAACACTCACAGGCTCTAAGTCACACTGGTGACTTAGTATATCATAATTTTTCATTGGATTTACACGTGTTGCCACCTTTGGAGTCCATTTGAAAATGTGTAAAATATTATGTCATGAGAATGTGAGATGTATTTTTAGCAGCCTCTGCCCCACCTTCCCCTTGTTCCAATACTAGGGCCGGGTTGTGCAACTGAGAACAGTCTGGCAGGACAGAATATTTGTTGTGGCCTCTTAATTTATGCCATCTGATGTAAGATTTGTTTTTAAAAATGCCCTGGCTGGTGTGGCTCAGTGGACTGAGCACCGGACTGCGAAGCAAACGGTCTCTACTGGATTCCCAGTCCAGACACATGCCTGGGTTGCAGGCCAGGTCCCCAGTAAGGGTGCAAGAGTGGCAACCACACGTTGATGTTTCTCTTTCTCTCTCTCTCCTTTCCCCTCTTCCTAAAAATAAATTAATAAAATCTTTTAAAGAATAAAAATAAAAGCACACAATTATAGGTGAAGATATTATGTATACATATCATTAAGACGTGTATAGTCTCATAATGTTCAGAAAGAATATGGGTATTTATAAGGAAGTAGATGTTTTTTAATCATAATTGCTTAAAATGATAATTGAATTTTCTAGTACTTTAATATTTATCCACTTATTTACTGGAATATCATTGTTTCAGTTCCACTTAAAAATTTGTTGTTTATTTAAAATGAGTTATCTTTAGACAGAGTAAGACAATTTAATGTAGGAAGTTGTTTTTCAGTTCTGAGTGATGACATGACAGAATCAACCTTTGTTCTGTGCCTCTCAGCCTGGTCCAAAAGTTGCTAAATTTCTAAACATCTAAAAAATGTTAAACACTGATATCTTTACAACTAATGTCAATATAAAGTTACAGATAATAGTAAACAATCCATTGACATAGTCATTGCAATGTTAAATTAATGTATTATATAACCTAAAAATGAATTGCAATATCTTATATATTAATCAGACTAGGTAAAAGCATTCTTTTTGCAAAATTAGTGATTTTATTAAAATACTACTGACCTTTTAACTTCTACTAGAAAACTAATTACTTGAAGTGGCAATAGCTAGAAATGTCTAAGTTAACTTTTTCTACTTGATAGCCAATTCTTGATGCCAGGTTATGCTGTTTTGGTAATCAGTGACTGTATTCTTTGGGACATTTCTGTGGTTCAGGAATGCTTACACACCGAGAGCCTCGCTCAGTTTGGCAGCATTTCAGTTGCCTGCATATGGTGTTTGGCAGTTCTCTCACTTGGACTCCAGGGATATGCAATAATCTCTCCGATGCTGCATGCTTTTTGACTTGTAGTCTGATGAAATATATCTTCAGCTATGACAGTGCGGCAACTAGCTAATGGTTACAATTGTCTCACATAAGTATTATTTTTCTCAATAATATTCAATGTTAACAAGTAAGATTTCTGAACATTTAATTTATTAATAATTATTATTTTATTATTATTTATTATTATTATTATTATTTAAGTACCATTGGAATTTATTTTATAAAATATACAATTCTTATGAAATGCATGGCCATAGAAATTAAATTAGATGTATTTTTATTAATGCATGAATATGGCTTCAGAAATGTACCTTTTACATTAAATGAAGGCAGTTAGTATAGAGGAACTCTTTAGCAGACATTTATTACATTTCTCTATTTAGAAACAATTACTAGTTGTATAAAAAAAGACTTTTATTTTAAGCAGAGGCATATAATAAATGCACATTAAAGAGAGCCTCTCCAAAATAATCTAAATCAGGATTCAGTCATCTTACATATTTATAATTTCAGATTGATTAAAAGAAAAGATCTATGTGGAAAATGTATTCATCTGGTCTTGAAAAATATTTTTTCAAAGTTCAATTTTTAAGCAAGCTGTTCTATTTAAAATTGTATTAATGCATGTACCAAAAAAATTCTTAACGGTGCAAAAGGTATACAATGGAATGTCCCAGATCCCAGGTTCCTTCATCAGAGGCCAATATTGTTATCAGCTTCTTATGTATGTTCCCAGATATATTCTTTTTTAAAAACAAGATTTTATCTATTTATTTTTAGAGGGAGAGGGAGGGAGAAAGAGAGGGAATGAAACATCAATGTATGGTTGCCTTTCATGTGCCCCTTACTGGGGACCTGGCCTGTAGCTCAGACCTGTGCCCTGGCTGGGAATCAACCCTGCGACCCCTTGGTTCACAGGCCAGCACTCAATCCACTGAGCTGCACCAGCCACAGCCCAGATATGTTCTTTATGCATGTATATATCCTTTTAAAACCATTTCACCAATACACTAAGGTCGTGGGCTCAATCCTTGTCAGGGCACATATAAAAAACAACCAATAAATGCTTAAATAAGTGACAGCACATCAATGTTTCTCCCTCTCTCAAATCAGAAAATAAATATTTAAAAAATAAAAAATAAAACCATTACAACAATAAAGAAGTATATAATATAAACATTGTTTTGCATTTTATCTTCTTTACATGTGTCTTGGTTATTATTTTTATTCAGTGGACAGAGATATCTAATTCATTCATTTTTCAAAATGCAACAAACATTATTTATTTAACAAAAGTAACAGGTAACATCAAATGGACACTTACATTGAGAGAAAAAGTAACTGGAAGAAATGTTATCTTACACACCTTACAGTAACCTCCTTGCAGTTGTATTTAGCTGAGCTCTGTTGCTGTGAAGAATACAGTTTATGCACAGGTATAAATGAATGGTTTGTATGTTTTTTCACCTATTCACTGAATACTACCTTATATACATATATACATTAGATTTGAAAAAGATTTAATTTTCAGTCCCCAGATATACTTGTTTTTGTTGGTCTTTTGGAAGAGGTCATCTAAAACAGCAATTTTCAAATGGTGGGCCATCAGAATTTTTAAAACATGCAATTCCTGACTATTTAGTCAGGGGCACAGACTTCTTTACCCTTAGATTGTCAAATAAAAAAAAAATGACAACAGCCAATAAAACAATAGCCATCCAGTGTAAATGAATCAAAATTATACCTGTTTTTTTTTTTTTTACCAGATTGGCAAAAAATAAAATAAAATAATATATATGTGTGTGTGCATATATATATATATATATATACATATATATGAATATATGAGTGAGGATGAACATTTCTTAATATGTTTAAAAATAATGTTTCTTTTTTCCAATTATCCATCAAATATCTATTGACTATATACATATATACTCTGCATTATGGTAGGTACTGTAAAATCAATCCAAATGCACATAATTCATGACTCATGGACATATTGTCTAGTGGGGGAGACAGACAAGAAACAATTCATGACAGTAATGATTATTCAGTTACTGCTGTGATAGGGGAGGGTGCTAGAAGAGTGCCTAGTGCGGGCCTATCCAAGTCTATGAGGACGAGGATGAGGAGCACTTCCTGGAGAAGTAAGCCCAAGGAGCATTGGCGTTAACAGGATGCTAACAAACATCACAAGTCCTTGGTCCCTCTCCCCTGACTCTCCCAGGCCCTAGGAAGTAACTGAACTTCCTCCCTGCACCAGTTTCAGGGCCCTCTTGTCAAGAGGTGGTCAGGGAACAAGATGAGAAAGCATATATGAATCAGTCATTTTCATTATTTGATCTGGGGAACAGTTTGATGGCCCATGGCTGAAATCACCAACATAATTAAAAATAGTCAAATGGCATCACTTCATCTCTCTGAAACTCTTAGTCCTACTCCTTAGAACCATGCACTATCTATTATTTTAGCCTTTTTCCCCAGGTATCTGCCCCTATGCTTCTAGGGTTTTATATTGCTCTATCTTGATTTAACAATTTAAGACAGTATATTACATATGTCCTGTCATGGTAGATGTGGATTTAGCCATTTAGTTCTCTGACTTTTGGGCTACATCCTTCCCCCCATCCCCACCTCCACCCCTTGAAATAAAACAAAATTGAAATGCTATTGAGTGCTGATTATAGAAAACCCTGACTCTACTGGCTTAATAAGGAAATTTATTATCTCCATTTAACATAAGCCTGAGGACAGCATCTGTCAAGCTTGTGTAATTCAGTGGCATCATCAAAGCCCAGGTACATGTTACTTTTGCTCTGCTGTCCATAGGCTGTTGACTTGGCCTTCAGGTTGACTGCACTCGTGACTGCTAGATAGTGGCTGCAAATATAGCAGTCTTTTCCCATATCCAGAGGAAGAAGAGGAAACTGACTTTTTCTTGCATTTCTGTTTAAGAAGCCCCTCAACAGACTTGGGTTTATGCCTCTTCCTAAAACAATCACAACTAAGGGGAATGGGACTACCTGGGTTTACCTTTTAGGGCTGGTGTTGAGATCAGACTCCTTTAAAGCACATTGCCAAAGAGAAAATGGTAGATACTTGAACGAAATCTAGATGGAGGAAGGTGGGAGAGGAAGGGAAGGAGTGTTGGGTAGGCAACAACATTTCACCATCATGATAGAATTCTATCACAATTTTTGTTTCAATTGATAGTCATGGATAACATCATATTATGTAAGTGTCATTCACTCCTGAACCAAATAATGTAAATTATGAATTAATTTTCTTGCTTTTATAGTTCTTGTAATTGCTTTTCCTGAAATTAATGATTTCCTGAAATATTTATTTTGCTTACATACTTTTCAGTACTTATCCTTAACTTTTCTCCATGAAATTTGTGAAACTACTGTCAGTATTTTCCCAAATCCTGAACATGTCAGATGGTCTTTTACCTTTATTCATTTTTGTGGGAAGTTTTCCATTACAGCCCTCTGGGGAGCACCCTGGACTGGTTGTTCTCCAGCTGTCCTCCTGTAACTGTTCTTTGAGTCATCCTTAAATTAGATGCCCTGTTTTTTAGGATCCATGGTTTCTCTTTTTCTTGATTCAATTGCTTATTTTAGCTCTCTAAGAAAAAGAGTAAATTTGTTTAGCCTTTGTGTGTCTGCAATGCTTTTAGTCTACTCTAAAGGTTGACCAGGTATAAAATTCTAGGTTAAAAGTCATTGCATTGCAAAAATTTTGCAGCTTCTGCCATCTAGGGTCATTAATGAGATATTTGAAGGCATTTTCATTTCTGTTCACCTGTATGTGATTTTAAAAATACTTTTTTAAAAAATTTATTTATTGATGAGAGAGAGAGAGATCAATTTGTTGTTCTACTTATTTATGATTGGTTGATTTTTGTATATGCCCTGACTGGGGATTGAACCTGCCACCTTAATGTATTGGGACGATGCTCTAAGCAACTGAGAGGCCGAGCCAGGGCTGTATACAATTTTTAAATTTCTGTCTTCTAAAAACTTTAAGGATTTTCATGTTATCACCAATAGTTAGAAATTGTATGATGCCATCCTTGGAATGGTACCCTTTAAATTAATGGTGTTGGTCACTTGGTGAGTCCTTTCAGGCTTGACTGGTGTCCTTCAGCTCCACTAGTTTTCTTGAATTATATCTTGAATTATCACTTTCATTTTCTCTTCTTGGCATTCAGAAATATTACATGTCCCATAACCAGGACTGATTTTCTGATCTTTTGAATTTTTCATCTTTCCCCTATTCCCTGCTCTCTCTTTTTCTCTCATTTTCCCATTTTCTGGTATGACTTTATTTTTCAAAACTTAATTTTTAAAAAATTAATGCATAGATTTTTAATTTTGGAGAGCTCTTTCCTGTTCTTGCATTATCTGTTTTCATAGCACCTATTCTTTTTTTTTTCTTCAGGATACACCTTCTTTTATTTTTCTGAGGCCAGTTTTTGTTTGTAATTTTCTATCTCTTTCCTGTATGATCTTTCTTCTTTTCCCTCCTCATTCCTCAATTTTTTTAGTTTTCTTCCTCCCTTTATTTTTATATCCTTTGTTTGTTTTGGTTTCTCTCTTCCATGTTTTGTCTTCCAGAAATATCTGATAAATCTTAAACATTCATTTACATATAAAGGCGGGACCCACCCAGACTTGTGTGGCTCAGTGGATCGAGCACCAGCCTGCAACCCAAAAGGTCACAGGTGGAGACCTTTCAATTCCCAGGAGAGCACATGCCTGGGTTGTGGGCAGGGTCCCCATTTGGGGGAGTGTGAGAAGCATCTGAAAGATGTTTCTCTCCCTCTCCTTCCCCCTCCCTTCCCCTCTCTGTAAATACATACATACATACATACATAAAAATAAATAAATAAAATTATAAAGGTAGAACACTAAGTAGTTGGCTGGAAGTCTTTGCATAGCCACTCCTTCTATGAGGTTTTTCATGATTCCTCTAACCTATGTGCTTTTAGTTTTTTACCCCCTGAAGAACTCTGAGTCTCTCTTAGGGCATTCACACTCTGCTCTACATTAGTTACCTCTACACTAGCCTTCTAAACGTGAAATTGCCTATGAGACAGGGATTCATTCCCCTGGGATGCATTACTTCCTATCAGCCTGATAACCCTGGAGCATTTTGTGTTTCTTCCATTTCACTGTAAATGCTGTTGATCACTGTCAATTCTCATTGGTCCAGAACATAGCTGAAATGCCTGGGTTATCCTTGCATAATCTGATAAAAACAACCATGGAATAATTTGGTGAATTAACTAAATAAAGGTTATAGATATTTTCTTTTTTCGTTTTTGTGGATTTGTGGGCAGGGTAACTATCCTCCAATGTGTCGGCTCTGCCAGTAATCAGGGGGTAACAGATGACACCCCAAGAATCCAGGAAAGAAGGCTTACTAAAAACTGGAGCAATTTCTGTGCACCCATTGTATCATAGTGCTGTGTAACAAATGTTTGTCAGCTCCAATGAAACATAATCAGGGAAAGATTTTTTCTTTTGAGGAGGAAGAGCTTCTAAGCTTTTTATTAACAGTTTTGATTTTAAAAAGTTTCAGAATGAATGCATTTTTCTCAGCTTCCTTAACAATAGTCATTGTTTACTTGCTATTAAGAATATATATTTTTAAAGAAGATTAGAATTATTATTATTTTTATTTTAATCATTGTTCAAGTACAGTTTTCTCCCTTTTACTCCCAATCCAGCCCACCTGCCCAACCCTCCCCACCTTCCTCCCATTACCACCCTCCCCCTAGTTTTTGTCCATGTGTCTTTTAAATTTGTTCCTGTAAACCGTACCCATTGTCCCCTGAAATTCCTTCTTCTCTCCCCTCTGGTCACTGTCAGTCTGTCCTCTATTTCAGTGTCTTTGGTTATAATTTGCTTGTTTCTTTGTTTTGTTGTTTAGGTTCCTGTTAAAGGTGAGATCATATGGTATTTGTCTTTCACTGCCTGGCTTGTTTCGCTTAGCATAATGCTTTACAGCTCCATCCAAGCTGTTGCAAAGGGTAGGAGCTTCTTTCTTTCTGCTGCATAGAATTCCATTGTGTAAATGTACCATAGTTTTTTGATCCATTCATTTACTGATGGGCATCTAGGTTGCTTCCAGCACCTAGCAATTGTAAATTGTGCTGCTATGAGCATCGGGGTGCAAAGGTTCCTTTGTATTGGTGTTTTAGTGTTCTTAGGATATAGTCCCAGCAGTGGAATTGCAGGGTCAAAAGGCAGATCCATTTTCAGTTTTCTGAGGAAGTTCCATACTGCTTTCCTTAGTGGTTGTACCAGTCTACAGTCCCACCAACAGTGCACTAGGGTCCCCTTTTCTCCACAACCTCTCCAACACTTTTTGTTTATTGCTTTGTTTATGATGGCCATTCTCACTGGAAGATTAGAATTATTTTAGTGCTATGGATTAAATATTTTACTTTTGTTTGGATTATAAAAAACATTTACTTTGAAAGATTGTTTATATAATTGTGTATCATGAAAAAATAGCTAATATGAATTTAATAATGTTTTTAAAAATTGAATCAAAGAATTAATAGAACTCTTGCTAAGATTTTCTGAATGGTGAAAAATGAAAGCTTAATTTATGTTGATGATGTTATGATGGACAATTCAAGATTTACCTCTTTGCAGCCAAAAATAAAATCAACTCTGCCAGTTTTGTTGAATCTTAATAAGTACAACAAAGAGAGTTTAATTAATTCCATGAAAATTGTGATGTGTGAGTATGTATGTTTATGTGTTTTTGTGTGTACTTGGCCAGGTGAGGTGATAGGGGGAGTAAAGCAGAGTGCTTAATCTTAGAGAAGTCTTCCCTTTCTTTGCATGGTGACTCCAAATGGGGAAATGACAAAAAAGAGACGTGCACTTAGGACATGACTGTATGTATTTAAGTGATGGTGAAGGAAGGTATGATATTTTTTAATTGATAAGACTTGATTTTCTTTTTAAAAATATTTTTATTGAATTTATTGGGGTGACATTGGTTAATAAAATTATAAAGGTTTCAAGTGTATAGTTCTATAATACATCCTCTATATATTGAATTGTGTGTTCACCATCCAAAGTCAAGACTTTTTCTATCACCATTTGCCCCCCTTTATGCCTTCTTCCTACCCCCCCTTATACTGTTGTGTGTGTCTATGAGGGTTTTTTTTTTTTTTTGCTTAATCCCTTTATTTTTTTTCACTCAACCCCCGACCCCCCTCTCCTCTGACAGCTGTCAGTTTTGTCTCTATGAGTCTGTTTCTATTTTGTTTGTTTTATTTATTTTTTTCATTACAGTATATATATAAGTTAAATCATATGGTATTTGTCTTCCTCTGACTAGCTTATTTCACTTAGCATAATACCCTCCAGGTCTATCTGTGCTGTAGAAAAACTAATATTTCTTTCTTTTTTTGCTGTTGAGTAATATTCCATTGTGTAATGTGGGGGAACTCTCCCCACAGGGCCCCCCACCAGCAGCCATGGGTGAGAATAAGTCTACCAGGACATGATCTTCTTGGGGTGGAAAGGTGGCTGATTTCTCAAAGGAGAAGGGCCTGGAACCTGTTCCTTAATAGGCTTTTATTGGGTTTAATTTGCATAGGAATACAGGGTGTATATATAAAAGCTCATCAATCACTGTGGGGCAGAAATGATTAAACAATAGATAACATTCAAAGAACTCTGAGGGCTTATTCTGAGTCAGGGTCAGATAGCTAAAGGGCCATAAAACTTTGGGGAACAAACTCACTTCATCCTTGGACCCTTCTCATTTAAATTGAGAGTATTAGCAAAGTAGGTTTCATAGGATTTTATGCATTCTTTCTTAGGCCTGATCACCCCAGGGAACCCACCCTTTCCAGCACAGGGCCGCACCCACCTCCAGCAAGGTTTCAGACTTAAGGCATTGTTTCAGGTTTACGTCAGGCAGGGGAAGTAAGGCAGCTAAGAGATTAGGAGACTTCTTGCAGACAGAATGAGGACTCAGGCTATGTCAGAGCCAAGGACTGAGGGTCCATCACTCACTTTTTCTTTAGCTCCCCAAGTCCTTCCCTGAGGGCCCCTCCATGACCAGGCCTGTCTTAGGTTGTCCCTCCTTTGAGGAATCTTACCTGTTATTGGCTAATCAGTCATCTGCCTGGGGCCAAGCAGGGTGAAGAGAAAGTGGGCAGAAGTGGTGCCCCTACAAAGAAGATAATCTTTGTCTCCTAAGTGGCTTATGGTCCCAAGGTCTTTCTACCCAGCCTTAGCCATGAGGGGTTACAGTTTCTGAAACCAGTCAGAGCAGTTCCCAACAGTGTAAATGTGCCACAGCTTTTTTATCTGCTCATCCACTGATGGGTACTTGGGCTGCTTCCATATCTTGACTATTATAAATAGTGCTACAGTGAACATAGGGGTGTGTACGTTCTTTCAAATCAGTGTTTTGGGTTTCTTTGTATATAGTCGCAGAAGTGGAATCTATGTGTCATAAGCAGCTCCATTTTTAATTTTTTGAGGAAACTCTATGCTGTTTTCTGCAGCGGTTGCATCAGTCTGCATTCTCACCAACAGTGCATGAAGGTTCCCTCTTTAAATCCTTACCAACACTTGTTTGTTGATTTATTAATAATAGCCATTCTGGCAGGTGTGAGGTGAAATCTCATTGTGGTTTTTAAAAACCGGCTGCAATTTCTTTGACACTTATCCCATCAAGAAATTGGGTGTATATCCCTTTTTACTCTCAACTGGATGTAACTCATTTAATAACCAATAGATGCAGCAGAAGGATGCTGTGTGACTTCTGAGGCTAGGTCAGAAAGGGCATGTAGATTCAGCTTTTGGAATTCTGAGCAACCGTGAAGTTCCCACGCTGCCATGGTGTCTGAAAATCCAGGTCACCCAAGACTCCAGTGTAGGTGCTCAGCTGACAGGCAGCATCCCAGGCCAGACATGTGAGTGAAGACATCTCCCGATGACTCTAGCACATCTCCCAATCCCCACTGTAGAGTCAGTCCCAACTGTTGAGTCCTCCCATCTGAGACCTCAAATATTGTGGAAGAGTGACAAGTCATATTTGCTGTGCTCTGTTGAAATTCCTGATCCACAGAATCCATGAGCATAAAAAATGGTTGTTTTAAGCTGGTAAGTTTTGAAGTGATTTGCTGCATGGCAATGGTAACTAAAATAGAAGGGATGAAAGGAGGTAGATTTATTAGGTTCCAGGGGAAGCAAGGTGGGTTGGGAAAGTGACTATGCTGGGCAGAAGCAACACTTCTAAGCACAGAGCTAGCCCAGGAGCAAATGTCATGTGACAGTCCTTAATTGCTCTGACACCATCCTGGGAAATCTCTTTCCTCTGTATTACTTTAACAGACAACTACAAGGAGGCAAAAGAACTAAAACACTAATATTCTCTTACTCTGTACAGTTTTTCATGAGTTCCTCCAACTTTCATGGAACACGGGTGGCATAGCTTTCCTTTCCTAGCACTCTTGGTGACATCTGAATCACAGGGTTTGTAATACTGACATGAAGTTATGGTCAGAAGATTAGCACATGGAACCGTGCTAAACATTAGAAGGGCTGACTTCACACAGAATTTGTGTAACTCCAATCTGTACAACTCATTTATCTAATTTGCACATAGTTCCTCTTGTAGGTAGGCGTTTAAGCCCTTGACACACTCAGCCTGTGCTCAGCCATCCAGCATTTCCTGAGTTGCCCAGCCAGTGGCCAGTCTTTAAGTCAGAAGTTTGAGTTCACTCCAGTTGAACCCTCATCTCTCTTCACAGTTGCTCCTTGTTCTGTCATCTTTTTTTTTTTGACTGTGAATATTTTACCTCTTGCTTCTACTGAAGATACAGATGGAGTATTAGCCATCAATTAAGCTAGTCTTCAAACATCACTCTTTTGACATTGTTGGAGGAGAGGACACTTGACTTTTTTGCAGATGGTTGCCAGCTTGTGTGCCCCTTCGCTTCACTGATTTCCCCTCTTAGCCAGAGTTGCTTTTGGTTTCCACTGAGTTCTTTGGGAACCCCTGATTCCCAGGACTCTCTCCAGTTTAGCACATATTGAACTGAGGGGGTAAATAAGAATCAAGCTGGGCCAACGTTTAGTCACAACTTAAATGTGTTAAAATTTAACTTTCTTTTTAAAAAAATCTATAACTGAACCCACCTTTTCATGAGTCTTTGTTTCCTTTCATAGTAGAAAATTCTTATAGGAGGATCTGTCCATGGAAGTTTAAGCTGAGGTCCTAAGATGACAAATACCACATGAGTGGACTGTGAGATAACTCTGTAGGATTTGTAAAATTTTGAGGGAAGTTTCTAAACCCTTTTCATATCAAAGTTTTAAAGGACAAGGTGGAAAGTGGGAAGGAAGGAATAGATAGAGGATGTCTTTGAAGAGAGCTCTGCCTGCCTACTTTTCTATCATTTCAAGCCTAGTGCTAGGAGTGCCTCAGAAATCTTGCTATGTGTCTAATGCATTTGGGGGAGCAGAAGGTGGCAGTGTGGACTAATGCCTGACTTTTGACCGAAGAATGTAGAAGGCAGGAATGTGGATTATCCGGCTAGCCCAAGGTGGAAGCAAAGGATGCAAGTGAGTTTCCTAGATTAGATATGATCATTGGGAGAAAGAACAGGCCTGGGGCTCTTTTTAATCTTATCCAAGCCTGGGCTGAGTGATGGGAACCCAAGAGAGACAATGACTATGGAATGCTGGGGTGGAGCAGCAAGCGAGAGGAAAATGCATCCACCAGGACTAGGAATTAAATTGGATGTTCCCAGTGAGGAATTCTGAAGGGATCACAAGAGAAACCAAAACTTACCTAGCCAGCTTTAAATATCTGTCAGACCAGAGAGCAAGGACCATTTTTTAAAAACATGTATTGATTTGAAAGAAAGAGGATGGGGGTAGGGGGTAGAGAGAGAGGGGGAGAGACAGAAACATTGAGTTGTTATTCCACTTACTTATGCATTCTTGGTTGATTCTTGTATGAGCCCTGACCAGGGATTGAACCTGCAACCTTGGTGGAGCGAGGTGACACTCTAACCAACTAAGCTACCCAGCCGGAGCATGACAGCTCTGATTAATAACTTTCCTTTCCCCTCTCTGCTTCCTTTTTCCTTCTTTCCTTCTGTTATTTTGGCTGTTGAGGAGTCAGAAAACACAGCTAGCAAGGTAGGGGTAGAAGCCTAGGGTGGGGAAATAGGATCATGTTCCACTCTTTGGTTGACCTACCTACAAAGACTCCAGTTGATAGAGGGGAGGACATTGTGTGTCAGGGTCATCATTATCTGAATTATAGTGTCGGGAGCTCCTTTACTATCCAGTTCCACAAATCCTATTCTTTTTTTTTTTTTTTTTTAAGATTTTACTTATTTATTTTTAGAGAGAGGGAAAGGGAGGGATAAAGAGAGGGAGAGAAACATTGATTGGTTGCCTGGGGACTTGGCCCATAGCCCAGGCATGGTCATAGGTTCAATTCCCAGTCAGGGCACAGATCCCACTCTTGTGGTATAAAAAAATGAGAGAACTTCAGGTGCAGAAGAGCAATGTCCCAAACGTATAGTTTTGGGCTGCAGCTTCTGAAGGAACATGGAATAAAATGGTTCAATCAGAATTCTGGAACTACTGATGTACACCATTAGACACATATTAGTATTTACTACTATTGTGGAACATGTAGTGGCATTTTAATGGTATGAAACTGGGAAAATCTTACTGGCCAAGCTCCTTGAAAGATCTTTGATAGTTTGTACCATTCTTTTAGACTCTTTACTTGGATAATAGTTACCTCCTAGCTCCTAACTCCTATGTACTAACTCCTTAATCTCAGCTTGGTATAAATATAGACTACTTTGTGCTTCAATGAAAATTATGCACTATCTAGGGAACACTTTCCATGTTATCTGATTCTGATTCTGATTCTGTGGAAGCTACTTTTAATTCTGTAAATTGTAGAAAACTGATAGAAATGTAAAATAATTCTTGTCTATAAACATGCAAATTCCCAACTGACTACTCCTCCCCACTCCCAACTGCAGAGAAGCTAGTTTTACCTCTATTGGTGCATTCATTTCAACATTTTTTAGTCCATGTAAATTTGTCTTTTTTGATTTCTCCTTTGAATTGGCTGTAACATCTCTTCAGTTTTCTCACTGAGATAGACAAAATCTTGAACATGCATTTATTTTTATATTGGTAGAAGAGTCATGATCTTACCTTTTTTTTGAAAATTATAATAATATGTTGTCAAAATATTAGTGTCTAGCAATCCATGTATTGCTAAACAATGACATGAAGCTGTGATTATTGTTGCAGAGGTCTGATATGGCACTATGAATTGTTGCAGAGGTCTGATATGGAACTATGAAGAAGTAAAAACTTCTTGGTCATTTCCCTTGTAAAATTAGTGGCTTTGGTGATTATGCTGGGGAGCCTGTTATTTATGGGCAACAGATTAAAAAGAAAGGAATGTGCAGGTCTAGGGCAAAAGAATTCTATGGCTCAACAACACCCTCTGCTCACCCTCCCATTACTGAGTGGAGGGACAACAGGAGCACAAAAGAACTGTAATATTGACATGATATTATAGCAGGCAAGGCCACCAGTACCTCCCTGTGCTCTAGGGCATCCAGAATAAGTTTCCTTCTGATGACATCAGCAGAGATCATTCCTCTTAGAGACTTAGGAAAATGTAAAGGCCAGTTTCTATATTTAACTAGAAGACTTCTGATGTTTTTTGATTGCAAATTAAAAAGAATCAGAGTGGCTTTTTCTGCCTGCTCCCTCCTTCTCCCTGGTGCCACTGGGGCTGTGAGCTCCTGGTTTCTGCTAAGCCAGCGCCACTGTTATCTCCTTCCAGCTGCCCTCGTGATCATCTATGGGAGGAACCTCATCAGCCACGCTGAGTTGTTCTCTGACATCTCCAAGATCTGAGAGATTGCTGACGGGCTTGCCTGGAGGTGGAGGGCAATATTATCAGTAGGACAGAGGGTAAGTCTGCCGACTTGCTTATTGGTGGAAAAAGCACAGTAATCACTGGTGTGGATATTGTCATGAACCATCACTTTTATGAAAGAAGTCTGCAATAAGTACATCAAAGATTATGTGAAATCAATCAAAGGGAAACTTGAAGAATAGACTAGAAAGAATAAAACCTTTAAAGACAGGGGCTGCAGATCAAGCACATTCTTGATCATTTTGAAAACGAGCAGTTCTTTTTTGGTGAAACAGTACATACAGATGGCATGGTTGCTCTGCTGGACTACCATGAGGATGGTGCAACCCCATGTACGATTTTCTTTAAGGATGGTTTAGAAATGGAAAAATGTTAGCAAATTTGGCAATTTGGGTCTATTATAACTGGTCATCATAATTGGCTGCTGCCTTTCATCCACACACCGGGACTTAGGACAATAGGATTGCTGTAATCTTGAGCTCTTTGTTTTATTTTGACCTTGATTTATTTGGAGTGGAGGCACTGTTTGTTTGTTTGTTTAAAGTAAAATGGGTCATGTAGGTTGTCTAAAAGTAAAAATGTATTTAAACGTAAAAAAAAAAAAAGAATCAGAGTGTTTCCTTGGCATGGAAATCTTCTCTGGAGACACAATATTATTATAAGAGCAAGTCATGAAAAGATGTGACACAGGTTGACATCCATGACCTTGTCAACATTGATGGGAACTTGTGTGGAAACCAACTTTCGTCCTCTTTGAAGTCTGAAGTTGTGAGTCGACTCAAGCTCTTTGCTGGGGTCTTGACACAGATTGGTTCCGATGTCTACCCTTTAAGATTCTCTTAGCAATTTGGCTGTTGTCCAAGTGCTGCCAGGGCTGTGTACTGCCATTTCTCACAAGCAGCGAAATGGCAAAAGTAGGTTAAATTTCCAGCCATCATTACCTAAAAGATAAATCACAAGTAAGGATACAAAATAATAAGAAGGAGACAAATAATACAAATAAATAATACAATAATTAACAAGTGAATAATAATACAAGCATAAACTCTGTGTTTCATGACTGCAAACCCACTTTTGCCCACCCCTGTATGGCAGGGCACTTGGCTTTACAGTTTCTGGCACAGAATAAAATGCCGACGAAAGAGAAGCACAGTCGCTTGTTGAAGTATAAACGTACTTTTAGGGACTATGTTTTCCCCATCTACCTGATCTGAAATCAATCTGCCTCAGACAAACTCCACCCTTGAGACTTGATTAGTGCCCAGACAGGAAGGGAGAGAGTGTGTGTGATCTTGAAGTCTAATTAGAGCAAAGGTATCAAATGGCCTTGGTACATTTCTCTGGACATTTTTTAAGGGATTGGAACAAAGTTACCCCCATCTAGCCTCGAAAATAGTTAAGTAATCATTGCATAGTTGCCTCATATGAAATGTATTCATGTGTTATTTTTTCAGTCCAGGAGTTGACACCCTGTAAGAGCCCTGTGCCTACCTTCTGCCATTGGTCTGAATTTTGTTAAATTAATTTCTAAATTCACATAATTGGGATCATAGGTGAAGCTCCAACTTTGAAGATTGCTTTGTTCACTAGAGCGTGAGAAGTGCAGGACATTTCCTTTAAATCAGGACTTGAAGTCTGCAGTAAGGTGACATACAGCAAATGTACAGTATCACTCTCGGACAAGATCTGCAAGGCTCATTCTTAGAACATCATAGTTAATTTCTGCTTTCTAAATAGTTTTTTTCAAATGCCTATAACAACATGATTGTGGTGCTTTTTCCATTTCTCTGAACTTGGAGAGTTAGGATGAACTTGTTAAAATTTTATGTAGATTATTGCCTTGCTGATACTTGATACCAATGCTCTTAAGTTTAAAAACGGGTGGTGATGGAGAGACCCATTCCATTCTGACCCCTGTGTATCCACAGAGGTTGAAAAGATTTTTGCACCCTGCCCAGGGTGGCTCAGTGGGTTGAGTGCTGTCAGACAAAGAGCAAGGTTTCCAGTTCCGTTCTGGGTCAGGATACAGGCCTGGGTTGCTGGCTAGTCCCCCAATGGGACACGTGTGAGAGGTAACTGACTGAAGTTTCTCTCACACACCGATGTTTCTCTCCTTCTTGTTCTTCCTTCCTTTCCTTCTCTCTAAAAAGAAATTTTAAAAATCTTAAAAAAAATAATTTTGCTTTTTTGATACAGATATTTTCAATTCAAATGACTATTTTGTATTTAAGAGACAAGCCTAAATGTCTGCTGTTTTTTTCTTAATGGTGAATCACAGTTATCCATCTAAATGAAATATTATTTCCCAATGTAGTGAAAACATTTTCAGTTCCTTAAATCATCATTTGAGGAAGATAATAAGGTGCCATATGTACTGTAACTAAGTCAGGCTTAGACGTGAAGCATGCTGGAACCTCAGGAGTCTAGCCGTGGTGAAACAGGAGAAAGCTGGGATTGAACTGAGAGAGAAATGGAAGTGTACAGATGGGAAAGCCATGCAACACGATTCCCTGGGCCTAAAGTCTGTAGTAATATGGCCTTGTTAGTGAATGAAGGTACGTACATTTGTAGGAGAATGCTCCCATGGGCTCCAATGTATCCTCCACTTAGTACGTAAGTCTGGAAGCAGAACATTATAGTGCATGCCAGTCCAGTGGTTCCTGGCAGGACCCCTGCAAGGGTATAAGAAACAGGATCTAGAATCTAGGAGTAGATTAGGCAGCTGCAGGGCAAAGAATCAGGATGTGAAATGTTTTAGAGAGAGCACGTGATTTGGAGCCAGATTGAAATGGTTATCAGGGCATTTCTTCTTTGCAGCTATGTGACTTTAATAAGTTACTTAACCTCTCTGACTCTCAGTTTCCATAACTGTAAAGTGAAATAATAATCAGCACTTGTAGGTTGTTGTAATGACTGGAAATACTCTATGCAAAATACCCAGCACAGTCGTAGTCCCACACTCAGGCATCTATTCTTTAATTGGTTAAGGCATCAGTCCTAGTAAAGGATGAAAGCTCCAAACAGGTGAATCAAGGCAGGTGCTCTTTCTTTTTACTTTCTGATGCTTAGTCTTAAGGATTCAGAATCCTTGGTCAGGGAGAGGTCAGATAGGAGAGACTGTGACCTGGCTATGTGGAATTGCAAGGCTCATTCCTAGCAAACAGTATATACCTCCTGGGCAGCCTGGAGGCCCCAGGGCTGCTGATAAGAACCGGTACAGGTTCAGAGTGGGCCTAGGATTGAGGCCAGGCCCTGTAGGGGTCAGAGGACAAAAAGGACAACCAGAGAAGTCAGAAAATACCAGTGCTTCTTATATTGCTTCCCTGTGACCTACTAGAGTGGTCTTTGGTTTCTGCTTTACAGAGAAGAGATCTTTTGGCCTGGGAGGATACTAAATTCTCCAGTAAGTGTGTGTGTGTGTGTGTGTGTGTGTGTGTGTGTGTGTGTTGCAGTTTTACTGTTGTGGGAAGGGAGGACATTAGCAATGATGATTGTTATTTGTAGAATCCTTTCACTAATCTATATTATAGTATACTATACTTGTAAGAAGTGTGACTCATCATTTTTGCTTAATACACTGTAGGTAACAACAAACTCCTGGCTAATGTCCATGTTTTCATTTTCTTACCTCCCCTTCCTGAGACCTAGCCTGGACCCCTCACTCTGGAACTTTAGATTGACACTGTGTTTCTGTACTAACAGGAGTTCCTGGCATCTTATAGTCTTCTTGTGTGGTGACTGAAGGGACACAAGGCAGTCTGTCCCACACAGGGACAGAGTCACACAGGTCAGCATCCAGAACATTTAGGGCTAGGGGACCCTCGGGACACTGGAGCAGCCTGGTCTCTGCCGCTGTCCTATTCCTAGCTGCATCCACCGTGTCAACTCCAACTGGTGTGATGTGGTGAGAGTCGCACTCAGTGACACAGCTGCTGCTGTAGGATGCCTCTAATACTGCGGAGCTGCCTGGGCCCTCATTCATCCAGGCGCCACTTCCAGAGTCTTTCTGCAGCTTATGTGGCAGCACATCGTCATCCCATGCTATCAGTGCGGGAAGGGTCCCCGGCTTCTGACCAGGAGGGTGCACAGTGACCTGAAGTCCGTGAGGCCTGCTGTGGAGTTTGCCAGCGTCTTCTGGTGCTTCTGGCTCAGGCAGGCCACTCTCAGTCAGAGACAGTGGAAAACAGAGCAGGAGGGGACTCAGTCTTACGGCACCACAAGGAGCTGGCTAGCTGTGAGTCCTGCACATCAGTTCCTGAGCCCCCATTGTATAGATTTAAAAATTAAATGTACTGAAAAACCTTTTAGTCTGGTAGTGGGGCATATTTTTCTCTGTGACTTGTGGTATTTTTTTCTTTTTTTAGCCATACAGTAATGATAATATGTAGGTAACTTTGAAGTGTATCTGTATGTAGATTACATATAGAGTAAAATTTACAGGAAATTTTATTGCAGATTTTAATTCTCAGTCCCAGGGAAACCTTGCCTGACCATATCTTTCCTGAGGCTGTCAAACAGCTCAGTAAAGAGAACAAGATGGTTCTGGATTTGCCAGTAGCCTGCTGTGTGGCTTTCAGCAAGTTTCCCAGACTTAAAAATCCGGGAGTCTGTCCTTCTAGCCTCAGTGTCCTAAGTGTCCCTTGAAAGCTTCTTTCAACTCTGAGTAATAATGGTGCTATGCTCCAGACTCTGTGTTTTATCAACAGTACCCTTTGTAGGTATAATCACCCTCCCATGATAAAGGAGGACCCTGAGGCTCAAGGAGATAGAGGGGCCAAGGCCACACCAGCCAGGAGAGGACGGGCAGTCTTCAGCACAGGGTTGGGGTCCTCAAAGCCCTACTGTGTTCCTCTGTGCCCAGTCATCAATAAACTAATTTGCGTATATCATCTATAAAGATTTGTGTGGGATGCAAATTTATTTCCCTGAAAGGAAAACAGTTTGGAGAATCCTGAATTCTCCAATCTAATTTTAATTTTTGATAAAAAATAATTGTAGAAGAAAATAGGCCACAAAAATATTGTATAATAACCCAGGTGTAAATTATCTTACTAGGATTATTTGAGCATTTGGACTATTTATTTATTCTTTTGGATTTTCTGGGACCACTGTTCCGCTGCATTGAAGCAGGCACTGGAAAGGTGATTCAAGGAGAGATGTCTGCCCTGTGTGGGTTTGACTTTTGTAACCTTGCTTTCTCTGGTATTCTGGAAGGAATAATAGCTACTGTTTTATGTTTATTTGCCAGGTACTGTGATAAGCATTTTAAATTGCATCTCATTTAATCCTCACAATGGCCTTACAAAATAGCTCCATTTTATAGAGAAGGGAATTGAAATGTTTTTAAAGTATATTTTATTGATTATGCTATTACAGTTGCCCAATTTTTTTCTCCCCTTTATTCCCCTCCACCCTGTACCCTCCTCCCACCAGCATTCCCCTCATTAGTTCCTATCCATAGGTTGTACACATAAGTTCTTTGGCTTCTATATTTCCTATACTATTCTTAACCTGCCCCTGTCTATTTTGTACCTACCATTTATGCTGCTTGTGCCCTGTACCTTTTCCCCCTTTCTCCTTCCTCCTCCCTCCACTGCTGATAACCCTCCATTTGATCTCCATTTCTGTGATTCTGTTCCTGTTCTAGTTGTTTGCTTAGTTTGTTTTTGTTTTAGGTTCAATTGTTGATAGTTGTGAGTTTGTTGTCAAACAAACTGTTCATATTTTTTACTGTTTTACTGTTTTTTTATTTTTTACTGTTTATATTTTTTATCTTCTTCTATTTCTTGGATAAGTACCTTTAACATTTCATATAATAAGGATGAACTCCTTCAACTTGACCTTATCTGGGAAGCACTTTATCTGCCCTTCCATTCTAAATGATAGCTTTCCTGAATAGAGTAATCTTGGATGCAGGTCTTTGCCTTTCATGACCTAGAATACCTCTTTCCAGCCCCTTCTTGTCTGCAAGATTTCTTTTGAGAAATCAGCTCGTAATCTTACGGAAACTCCTTTGTAGGTAACTGTCTCCTTTTCTCTTGCTGCTTTTAAGATTCTCTCCTTCTCTTTAATTTTGGACTTTTTTGGACTATAAGATGCACCTTTCCCCCAAATTTGAGAGGAAATGAGGGGTGCATGTTATAGTCCGAATGTAGCTTACCTGGCTCACTACGGGCGGGTAGGCGGCAGTGGAGCAGGGTCACAGGTTATTAAATATTTTACCACATTTTTTGCTTCAAAAATTGTTTTCCCTATTTTCCTCCTCTAAAACCTAGGTGCTTCTGATGGTCTGGTGCATCTTATAGTCCTAAAAATATGGTAATTATGATGTGCCTTGGTGTGTACTTCCTTGGGTCCAATTTCTTTGGGACTCTGAGATTCCTGGGCTTCCTGGAAGTCTATTTCCTTTGCCAGATTGGGGAAGTTCTCCTTTATTATTTTTTCAAATAACTTTTTAATTTCTTGCTCTTCCTTCTGGTACCCCTATGATTTGGATTTTGGAATGTTTCAAGTTGTCCCAGAGGTTCCTAAGCCTCTCCTCATTTTTTGAATTCTTGTTTCTTCATTCTGTGCTGGTTGAATGTTTACTTCTTCCTTTTGGTCCAAATCATTGATTTGAGTCCAGGTTTCCTTCCCTTCACAGCTGGTTCCCTGTATATTTTTCTTTATTTCACTTTGCATAGCCTTTGCTTCTTCCTCTATTTTGTGACCATACTCAACCATTTTTATGAACATCCTGATGACCAATGTTTTGAACTGTGCATCTGATAGGATGGCTACCTCTTCGTCACTTAGTTGTGTTGTTTCTGGAGCTTTGATCTGCTCTTTCATTTGGGCCATTATTTCTTTGTTTCACGCGCATCTGTTACATTATAAGCAGCAGAGCCTTAGGTATTGGCCAGGGCAGGGCAACCCACCTCGCTGCATTGTGGTGCTGTATATGGAAGAGGGGTCTGAGAGGGAACAATGCTGTTTGCTCAGCTCTCCATGAGTTTTAGTCACTCTCCCCACTACCCACAAGGAAATTGAGCCCTTCTGGTGCTGATTCCTGGGTGGGTGGCTTGTGTACATTCTAGGACCCTATGGGTCTTGCCAACAAACTCTCCTGTGAGGCTGGGAGTTTCTTCTGCCACCACAACCCCTACAGGTTTTCACAGCCAGAAGTTTTGAGGCTTTATTTCCCCACTGGAACCCTGGGTTGCACAGTCTGTCTCACTCCCCAGTTGTTCCTCCTGGTTTATCTGCACGCAAATGTGGGACTGCCCACTCTGCCAGCCTCTGCCTCGCCCACTCGGTTCTTTAACTGCTGCCTTGCCCTGCATCCTCTCCTCCCCTTGTACCAGTCCGAAAGAATATTTTTTCTTTAAATCTTTGGTTGTTGGATTTCCATACAGTTTGATTTTTTGGCAGTATTGGTTGTTTTTTTGTTTTTAAACTTGTTGTTGTCCTTTTGGTTGTGTGAGGAAGCTAAGCATATCTACCTATGCCGCCATGTTGGCCAGAAGTCTGGGAATTGAAATTTCTTATAATGCTGAGACTTGCCCAAGATAACCCAGTTGAAATTTGAACTTTAATTTTTCTGACTGTTAAGTTCACTAATTTCTTTTTTGGTGATGATGTTAAACATGTCAAATGTATTTGCTAAAATAATTAATTTCATGAAAATCAAAGTCTTTTTCTTTCTTCTTTAGAACCATGAAAATGAATGCCACAATGCACATTCATATAAACCAGATCACAAAGCTCCTAAAGTGCTGATATAAAGGTGTATATTTTATGCCTTTTATTCCTTCTCCTTAAATACAGGTAAAATTAAACTCTGTCAGGGTTCCCTAATTAACATATTTTATGAAACCCCAAGACTTTAGAATTATTCAGTTTTAAATTATTATAAGTAACTTATCAGGAATTGGTAATTTTGTTATTTGCTTTTTGAAAATAAATGATATAAATTATACTAATTAGTTTTGCTACATAATTCCAATTTGTCCTATCAGTTTCTATTGTACATTACCTACATTATTTTGTCAACTAAAGGATAATTGCTCTTTAATGTTAAGTAAAAAATGCAGACAAATAGGATACAGAAATAAATCTATTAATTGTGTGTTAAAAAGGATTTACTAATTTAATCTGGCTTTATAAAGTACAATTCACTTTCAGTGAAAAAGTAATAAATTTAAATAATATTTAAATCAAAAACAGTTGAAGGAAGATTGTAGAAAATGACTAATCACACAGAAAAAGGGTTTCAGTGAAGAAAAAAAAAGGATTAAATTTGACCACTGGGTGTCAATCTTGATCCATATTCACAAGCTGCAGAATGAAAACCTTAACTGACTTCAGTTTTCCTTTGTAATTCTCTCTCCAGAGAGTTAAGGGAGCAACTTTGTTTAATAACTGTCACAGTAACACATTTTCTCTTTTAAAGTCTTTGTAATTTGTCTCTCACCGCGATGAAGATTTTAATTTTCAGAAAATCTAAGGGAAGAAAAGACTCAAAACAGCAGCAAAAGAGAGTAAAGGGATCCCCTAAATGGTGAAGGAAGGAGACTTGACTTGGGGTGGTGAACACACAATACAATATACAGATGATGTATCACAGAATTGTACCCTTGAAACATATATAATTTCATTAACCAATGTCACCCTCAATAAATTCAATTTTAAAAAAAAACAGCAAAGAAAAACAGATTTAACAAAAAATAAACTGACATTTACGCTTTTCAAATCTTCTTGTGGTGAGCTTAACTGGCTGTGTACGACAGCATGGGGTGACTTTATTTCTGTATGGTACTCTGACCATGCAAAATTTCAAAGTCCCGTAGGTCACAAATATTAGTCTGGAAAGTATAGCTCTTAGTGAAATGGTGCATTTATTTTACAGTTACCTTTCAAAACAAAAAGGTAAAACTACAAAAGGTGTAAATCTCCTTTTACGCCTCTCACATCTCCAGGCACATCTCACCTCCAGGATCTTCTTATCATTACCTCTTTTTATTATTTTTTTAAAGATTTTCTTTATTTATTCTTAGAGAAGGGAAGGGAGGGAGAAAGAGAGAGAGAGAAACATCAATGTGTGGTTGCCACTCACACCCCCCCACTGAGGACCTGGCCTGCAACCTAACCATGTGCCCTGACTAGGGATCAAACCAGTGATTCTTTGGTTCACAGTCTGGCACTCAATCCACTGAGCCACATCAGCCAGGGTCTTTACCTCTTTTTGATGTGTCCTTCTAGAATCTAGATACACTGTGCAACCACAAGCATTTATGCATACATATCTCCTCCGTGTTTTATATACAATTGGCACAACATACATGCCATTCTGAAACTTTCATTTTTTAATGTTTAATAATGTATCTTGGAAGTTACTTCATATCAGGCAATATAGATCTGCCTCCTTCTGAATTAAGACAATCTTTTTTTTTTTTAAGATAATAAATAGTGTCTGATGTTCTCATCACTTAGGATTTTAGAAGTGGTACCGAATGCAAGAATTTGGTCAGACATGCCAATCCAGATTAGAGGAAGTGGAACGTAGAGAAGTTGGACGTCCTCCCCTCTGATGGTCTGCAAGTCTTTGATGCTACTTTTCCTCCTCCTTCCCTTCCAAACTTCCAACAATCTCAAACATACCTCTGACTTCTGTTTACCTTACACTTCCTGATAAGTCTCCTTGGAAGCTGGCAGTCTACGTAAGCCAAGCCACAGCTATATTAGGGCCCCTAAGACACACCATAGCATTGTAAGGGCCCAGCAGAAAATGTACCATAACATCAGATAAAGCTGGGGATCTGCAAATAACATTATAAAACCCCCTCTCATTTGAATTAAAACAATGCTGCTTGATTTCATTCATTTCTTAGCTACTGAACTGGATTGAGCATATTTTTATTTTTTCTAATTTAGTAGTTTAAGACTTAAATCTGTTATCTCATAAACAGGGCTGCCTCAAATGAGCTGATAGTTATTGTAGGTTGCGGTGGCCCCAGATTTACCCCTCCATTATGTTGGGCTGACATTGAGACCATGGTGGACAAAATGCCAATAATCTTTCTAAAACCAATGTAATCAGCATGTGTTGAGATATAGCTTCAACAGGGAGCCAGTATTTCTGAACTCCCTGGAGTCGCTGAGCTCTGCTGCTGGGTTTCAACATCCCCTCCTGTCCCAAGCACTGGATGAGGCTGTTCCTAGGTTTTAAATTAACTTGTTTTTGAGGACTTTCAGAATTTGCTTCAGATCCTTGGTATCATTAGAGATATCCTGGGAGTTAAGTGCTGGGGGTTACTTGTTAGCAAACGGTGTCCTCTTGCTCTGCACAGTATTTAGAAGCCTTGGTTAGTAACTGGCCCCTTGAAAAGCCTCTGGGCTTAATAATTCTACAAATGGTATATAACAAGCCTCTCTGGAGTAACTCTGCAGCATTACCTTCTAAGAGTTATGAGACACTCAGTGCTGGAGTCCTGGTGGGAATGTTAGACGTGTCATGCCCTGTGAGGATGTTCAGAGGCTGCCCTTGATTTGCAGCTGAAGTCCCTATTGGCCTCAGAAGCTTTAATAGCACCTTGGCTGGGAATGACTTGAAGTCAGGGACCCCTGGCAGGTTGATCTATAGGCCCTCCGGAGCAGTATTTCAATGTGTCTTCAGAATCTTGCTGCTATTTAACTTATCAGAGCCTTTGAAGCACTAATGCAGCTTTTGAAAGGGTGCAGCCCAAAGGAGGGCTGGAGGTGTTAGCACCACAAAAAAGAGTGGCTGTTTCCCTGCCTCTGAGGCCTCCACCACCAATGTCCCAGAAGAGTGAATTCCCTTGCTAAGATTGTTTTGGGGACTTTGGCCTTTAATTTCTACTTTTGGCTTTGGCTGGTAACTACTGCCACACCCAGGGTCTGACGGGCCTCTTGGAAAGGCAAATATGGGATTTAGTGCAATGTTTTTTTGTTTTTTTTTGCACGTGTGTGCCCTAGGGTTAGGTAACTTACAGCTCCTTCATCTGTGAAGTAAAAATGATGATAATAGTACCGCCTGGGGAAA
Organism: Phyllostomus discolor; assembly: GCF_004126475.2. Classification (NCBI taxonomy): domain Eukaryota; kingdom Metazoa; phylum Chordata; class Mammalia; order Chiroptera; family Phyllostomidae; genus Phyllostomus; species Phyllostomus discolor. The sequence continues at coordinate 53,241,648 of NC_040906.2, forward strand.
TAAACAAGATGATGTCTGTACAGGGATCAGTACAGTGTCATCCAATTGTAAGAACTCAGTAAGTAATGGCCACTCATGTTGGGAGAGAAGGTTGCTTTCATGGTTACCTGAATAGGGTGGTTTTAGTTGTTCCTTGTCTAAAAAAGGACCTGCTCTCCTGACTCTCTGATACTTGAAATTCTGTAACTAGAAATTCACTCCTTCAAATCAAAATGTCTAGACATATGTAAACACTTCTGTGAGAGAGAACATTCAGGCCAGGCATGTGATGCGGACACTGGCCCGCAGTATCCATGGCATTATGGATGAGACAAGACAAATTCACATGGACCACTGAAGTCCTGTGGAGGAAAAGCGACAGCAAGGCCACTCTCTTGAGAGCAGAGTGCCCTGACTCTTGCCTTGACAAACTTTTATTGGGGTTAATATGCATAGGAATACAGGGTGTATACATAAAATCTCATCAATCATAGTCAGGCAGAAATGATTAAACAATAGATAACATTCAAAGAACTCTGAGGGCTTATTTTGAGTCAGGGTCAGATAGCTAAAGGGCCATAAAACTTTGGGGAACAAACTCACTTCATCCTTGGACCCTTCTCATTTAAATTGAGAGTATTAGCAAAGTAGGTTTCATAGGATTTTATGCATTCTTTCTTAGGCCTGATCACCCCAGGGAACCCACCCTTTCCAGCACAGGGCCACACCTACCTCCAGCATTGTTTCAGACTTAAGGCATTGTTTCAGGCTTATGTCAGCCAGGCTAAGTAAGGCAGCTGAGAGATTAGGAGACTTCTTGCAGACAGAATGAGGACTCAGGCTATGCCAAAGCCAAGGACTGAGGGTCCATCACCTGCATTTTGTATAGGTTCCCAAGTCCTTTCCTGAGGGCCCCTCCATGACCAGGCCTGTCTTAGGTTGTCCCTCCTTTGAGGAATCTTACCTGTTATTGGCTAACCAGTCATCTGCCTGGGGCCAAGCAGGGTGAAGAGAAAGCAGGTAGAGGCAGTGCCCCTACAAGAAAGATAAGCTTTGTCACCTAAGTGGCTTATGGTCCCAAGGTCTTTCTACTCAGCCTTAGCCATGAGGGGTTACAGTTTCTGAAACCAGGCAGGGTGGTTCCCAACAGGTAGGTATCACATATTAATGAGAATAATCTTAATAACAGATTTTGATAAGATAGATAAGGGCACTGAGTGATTTGACAGAGAAAAAGAGTTCTCGCTGAGGAAAGGAACAACAAAGATTATTAAGGCTTGGGATAGATACCAGATAAACTTCTTCTACTTCAGAGTTCTGTATAAAGTTCCTCTTTATCTTTGAATTATGTGTCCCTTTGGGAAGAATTGTCACCTAATGATCCATATGTATTTAGTACTGTGGTTCTCTCCATTATTACATACTCATTAATTAATAAACTTTTGTTTTTAGATTTTATTTATTTTTAGAGAGAAGGGAAGAGAGAAACATTGATATGCAAGAGATACATTGATGGTTGCCTCTCATATGCACCCAACTGGGGACATGGCTCACAATCCGGCTTGCAACCCAGGTAGGTGCCGTGACTGGGAACCAAACCAATGACCTCCTGGGTCTCAGGCTGGCACTCAATCCACTGAGCCACACCAGCCAGGGCTAAATTTTTTGTAAGAGGGAGCAATCTTCCATTTTTAGACATGTTCACAAAGAGGTTTTCAGTACACAAATTTTCCAGTGGAGAAGAGCAAACAGAAATCAGCCTCCAGCCATCAGCAGCTGCTCTGCTCAGGGCCTAGGTCCTCCTTGCCCGAGTGGTGGGGTGGAGGCATGTACTTCCCTTCCCCAGTTAGCCTACCCTGCTGCCTCATGACGACACCCAGAAGAGTTTTCTGCGGAAGCAGACTTTCTGCAAAAGCACTGTGTTCTGTGTTGCACTCTTTCTCTGTGCGGATGCCACCACTTCCACGTGCACATTCTTTTTCAAAACCATGGCACCAGCATGGAATCTCATGAGGCTGCTGAGCACTTTGGATTCACATCCAGTGGTCTAAGTCAAGGCCCAGCCTTTTCTGTATATTAAGGTGCCCTTGTCTGCTCACAGGTCACTGGTACTGGGTAATCTCTCATTAATTTCTTCGCCTCGGTTAGACTAAGGCTGGAAACAGTGTGAGAGCAGGGAGTCCAGATACACTCTTATTACTGCATGTACAATGCCATAATGTCTTTGAGGAAAGGTAAATAGGCACGATATTTTTATAAGTCTCTCTCTCTGTTACATGTCATTATACATTATATTTATATAACTGAATCAATTCAATTTTAATATAAATGAATATATATTTACATATATATATACATATACACACACACACTTGAAAGCAATTCTTAATGTTTTAATTCTGATGAGTATATTTGTTCAGAAAAGAACTGGTACTATTTCTAATTAAATGTACTTATTTTACAAAGAGAAATTTAAGAGCCAATATGGAGAAGTTGCTCCATCTAGATCACAACTAATTACAGTACAGCAGGAACTAAATCTGGGTTTTTTAATACTTAGATGATCGTTACTATCATTAATGTAGGAAACATCCAAACCTGTGGGGAATCTTTATGAGTTTATTTGAGCCAAACTGAGGATATAGGTCACAGAGAAGGATCTCAGATGCTCTGGAAAAGAACAGTTTTGCAGCTTCTTTTCAGGCATTTGAAATTAAGGAGGGAATGTAAGGGGGATTACTTAGAGGTGAGTGAAGCAAGGCTGGCATCAGTTTACAGGACAGTTAACAGTTAACAAGATTATGTGTACTCTTGAGGGTCAATGCCTCCTTCTAGGAGTATTTTTCTGGTATTTCAAAGGTGTGTTAACCAAGATGCACAAGAACAATGGACAGGTTTGGCTTAAAACCTTTCACTGAAGAAGTTACAGTCTTGGGCATGGCTACCCACCATGACCTTCTCAGTCAGGAATTCATAATCAGATCATAAACTGTGAGGTTTTACTTTCCACAGAACCCCTTTTTCCATCCACGCTATGTAGAATTCAGAGTAGCCAAGTAGTGAAACGATGAATGCTTGGGATAGCTGTGCTGTCTCAGTGCATATCCGCAGATTTTATCTGAGGCCAAGTACTCAGAAAACATCATTCGATTGCACTAAAATACATACAGTATTTCCTAAAATGAATCTATGTGCTTAGAAGTCAGAATAGTGGGTACTCTTTGCTGGGGAAGAGAGTGTCACATCCCGAAAGGGTCATGAAGGGAGCTTTCTGAGATGTTAGTAATGTTCTGTTTCTTGACATAGTGCTGGCTACATGGATTAATTCGGAAACAAAAAATGATCTAACTGTATACTTAATGATTTATGTATATATTTTACTCTTTAATTTGAAGTGTTTACTTAAAAGGATATAGACTGGCTAAGTGCTATCTATGTGTAAGAGACTGTTTTGTCCACAGTAAAGCAAGAATGGGAAGACAAGTCGTAGTGGTAGGGTACAGGCTCACGTCTCAGAATTGTCATAATTCTCATATTTAATCCTCCAACTCTGTCCTGTCATTCTCCTCTGAAAGTCCAGTTTCTCCAAAATAAGCATATTTATTTAAAAACATTTCAGGTCCTGACTGGTGTGGCTTAGTTGGTTGGGCATCATTCTGCAAAGTGAGGGGTCACCGGTTCAATTCCCAGTCAAGGCACATGCCCAGGTTGTAGGTATGAGAGGCAATTTATTGATGTTTCTCTCTCACACAGATGTTTCTCTCCATCCCTTCCCCTCCATCTAAAATAAATAAATAAATAAATAAATAAATATCATTAAAAAAAGAAACACTTCAGGTAAAAATCTATACCTACAGACACCTTTTGCCCAAATTGTGTAGAAAAATACTGAGTTTAGTAAGCAGGTTTCTGGTTGTTGCCATGAGCCTAGGGTTAGAAATTTTTGGTCACTGTATAACTTTCTACCGTGCTGTTATCAGATTTTTCCACCCCACGTCTTAAGGGGGATGATAATCCCTTCCCCGGACCTTGCAAGGACGCCATATGTGGGTGGAGGAGGGGCTGGGGTGCCAGACACACAGCCAGGAGTTGAGTGGAGCTGTTTCAGGTGTTCGGTATGTTTCCACACTTTCGCTCCTCACAGTCTGAAAAGCATATACAAGGAAGTCCAAGCATAGTTTCCTTGACATGAATGTTAGCACAGAAGGGAGTGGGAATTAATAGGTTTTTATCAAGAAAAAAGAGGAGGAGGCAGCTGAATGCTATTGATGTAGAACTGACTATGGCCTGCCACCTCTTTCTCCTCCTTTGATCTTTTGCCATGATTTCCACCTTTAAAAGTTTTAATTAAGGCTTTGCCATGAAAGATATGGCATCCTTATAGGCTCACCACAGTCAGTGCACTTCTTGCACTTTTATAGATTTTTAAACTCTAAATCAATTATAGAAAACCTGGAGGAGTTGCCAGAAAAAGGAAAAAAACCAACAAAACCTGGGCTATTTTATATTCTAAATAATTATTAGCTTTCTAGAAATATAGTGATAGTTGTCTCAAGGTTCTGTATTCCCATTCATGAACTACTTTTTTTTTAATAATATGACAACTCACCATATGAAGCTGCTGTTTTTCTTTGTTAAAAAGTTCTTTTATAGTGAACATTCCTTCAATTTCACTTTCCCTTTTTTGGTTCCTACAAGAAAGACATTAAGACAAATGCTATATGATCTCGCCTGTATGTGGAACCTAATCAACAAAACAAACAAATGAGCAAAAAAGAACTGGAGACATGGAAATAAAGAACAAACTGACAGTGACCAGAGTGGAGGGGGAGGGGGTAACAGGAGAGAGAAGGGGACTTGTACAAAAGACCCAGGGAAGAGGACAATGGGGAGGGGATGGTCTTTGGGAGTGGGGGTTGAACAGGGCAGGGGACAGCAATGGTGGGGGGAAAGCGGGGACAACTGTTAACTGAACAACAATAAAAAACAAAAAACCAGAAAGACATTAATTAAAAACCTTATACATCAATTTTAACAATGAAAAACACTCTCCTGACATTGTTTGGAACAGTCAGAAATGGTAAGACCCTTGCCGGCATTTTAATTTGGTTCACTGTGTTTGGCTCCCTATTTTTTAAATTCAGTTTTATTGGGTATAATAGGCAAATAAAATCGTAAGATATTTAAACTGTACAGCATGATGATTTGATATATGCACATATTGTGAAAGGCTTCCCCCCATTAAATAACACATTCATTACTTCACATATTTACCTTTTTTTTTTTTGATGTGAACATTTAGGTTCTATCTCTTAGTAAATTCAATATACGATATGGTGTTATCAACTGCAGTGACCATGTTATACATTAGATCATTGGATTCTCAGAACTTATTGATCTATAACTGAAAGTTGGTGCCTTTTTATCAACCTCTCCCTATTTCCCCCATCCCACCCAGCCCTTGGCCACCACTTTCCCACCCTCTGTTTTTATGAGTTTGACATGTTTTGAAAGAAAACAAAAACAAAGGGACAAATGAGAATAGTATAGTTATTAATGTGAATGGCTGGTGTAAATGAAAAGGAAATACAAATATTGGCTCAGTACTTATTTTGAGATCCAGAGATTAAATATTTTTTTCCATTGAGTGATATTGGGAAACTCCTTTAAAAAAAATGTGCACTTAGACGCACTTTCATTGAAAAGATGCCGAGCTACTACTCCCGTCTGCATCCACATTCCAGCCCTATCTCTAGTTCGGAGATCTGAGAGGCAAAGTGAGGGAGAGATTCTAGAAAATAGGAATTTTTTTCCTTTTGCTGTAATGTAGCCTGAGGGCTTTTCATTTAAGTTGCCATTCCTGAGGGAAAACCCGTCAAACCTCCAAAGCTGATAATGTCTGCCTGGGCCTGCTGCAGATAAGAGAACTCCTGCCATAAAGGGCTGAGTTAATTTTAATTTAGCTTGAAACTACTCCAGTGAATTTGTTGTCAAAGGAGATATGCATGAATTTCCTATTATATTTATATGTTCAGTAATTAGTATACAGCATCTTCATATGTTTACCATTGTTGTCAAGGAATAAAATCTGATTTAAGACAAAAGTTATTTCTATGGTATATGTATAAGTGAGACCCTGGTTAATGAATGAGCTGACTGTTTTTTTCTGTCACAGACTTGTCTCATGGTGTTGTCTAGAAAGTCACTTACTGGTACATAAAGCAACTAATGTATTCTGGAAATCAAAAGATAAGAATATGGAATGAACCCCGAACAGGTCGCTCAGTTGGTTAGAGCATGGTCCAGATATGCTAAGATTGTGGATTCAATTCTTTTGATCAGGGCGTGCTCAAGAATCAACCAATGAATGCATCAGCAAGTGGAACAACAAACTGATGTTTCTCTCCCTCTTTCTCACGCTCTCCTTTTCTCTCTCTCTCTCTCAAATCAATAATAATAATAATAATAATAATAATAATAACAATACTGAATGAGTCTCTCTTCTTTCCCCAAACTGTGGCTCACATAATTTAGCCGGTTCAGTGTTGTGCCATGTAGTATTCTTTTAAAAACAAGTATGTAAATGCATTGCCAACATTTGAAAGTTAGGTATTTCTCAGAAAAATCCAAATTTCTGGCTTCTGTTCTAAAATTAGAGCTTGGTAATGCCAATACTAAATCCTCCCAGGACAATAATTGACTGAAGCAGAGAGGTAGCTAAGTTATATACCATAGAACAATGTGTGTTTTAAAAAAATGTCCCATATCAACTCATTTGTACTACCAGCCTGGGCTCTGTAGGCCTCTGAATTTGAGACTCCTGTTTGAAGCAGGAATTGGTTTGGGTTAGATAAGATTTTGCAGGAAGCAAAAGAATTTTGGTGCTGTTGTGCAGAAGGTTGGAATGACCCTTGAGCTTCATAGTCAAGAGTCTAGACTTTGGTTTAAATGACCCTGGAACTCCATAGTAAAATATCTAGACTTTGATTCAGATAAGTGCTCCAATTTCTGCTCTGCTATTTCCTAGTTTTGGAATTTGGGACAAATTGCTTAAATTTTCTTGAAGTGTTGCCTCTTCTGTAAGTGGAAATAATAACATCTGCCTCATAAGGTTGTTTTGAGAAGTATTAGAGTATAATTATTCCAGAACATTTACTAAAATTCTGAGAGGGGCAGTACATTTGCATATTTTCAATATTCATCTAAATATTATTTACATTATCTGATTAAATGTTTAGTCTCCACGTCAGAATTTTAAACCATTTCCCCTTCAGTGTAGTTCTCCCAAGGGAGCCAAAGTGGTGGCTTTTCAGGCTGAATAAAACTTCCTATATTGTTTGGCTAGATTTCTGCATTCACAGTAGCCATGCTTAAAAGTCAGTGTAATTTCAGAGGTCATTCCTAGAGTGGATAATAAGAAAAATGTAAAGCAAAACAAAACCCCAAGGAAGGATTAAGAATCCTTTGTGTGTCTGTACAGAAAAGGGTTAAGGCAATTTCCGTGGACTGGAAAAATAGGCTTGTTTTAGAAAACCCTCTCATAGGTACATATTTTACAAATAAAATTTATAACAAGGGCAACAGAAATCTTAGAATAGTTGAGTGAAGATTTAACCTCCTGCAACCCTTCCTTTAGTTATCTTACCTGCACAGGTCTATAAAGGTATTAGTATTGTCGAAGCAATACCATCCCCAAGGTCAGGGCTCTCCACCTGGCTGCACAGGTAGAATCACCTGGCGGGGGGAGGTTAAACATTGGCAATGTTCAGGCCCTACTTCCAGAACTCTGATTTCATTGGTCCGGGGTGAAGCCTGGACATCAATGTGAGCTTCTGCCCTTATGACAGCACTGGGTGTTCGTGTAGGGGGGGAAGACAACTCTCAGAAGAGTAGAACCTGGCCGTAGGTCTGTCTCTGATACTATCTCCTATTCCTGACATTTGTCGAACTACTTCTGTTGGCTGTGATGAACCGAGTTTCAACTTACTTAAGTACAAAGGAGAGAGAAATGCCATTGGGGCAAGTGGTCAGTCAACATTCCAGCAAGAGAAGGAAGGTTTATGTTAAACACGTCTAAACATGTCTGCAATAGCATAAGAAACATTTCAAGAGTAATTCATACTTTACACAATAGATCTCACTTGGTCATACTAAAAACCCCTGGGATGGATGTTATTATCATTCCTACTTTATGGGAGAGTAAAAGAATTTATAACAGGTATGAATTTTTCCATAGCAGCTTGTCACATTTTTTATATATATATATATATTTTTCTTTTAATTTCAGTCAAATATGACTATATGTGTAGGCTAAGTACTTAGGAGTAAAATTTCTAAGTCAAATAGTTTGTTTCTTCTTATTTTTAATAAAATTACAAACTGCTCTCCATGGAGGGTATATCATAATATTTTTTCCTTTTTTATTAAGATATTATTGACATAACATGGCAGAAGTTTAAGGTTACAATATAGTGATTTGAGGTATATATGTAGTGAAATATATATAGTGAAATCGTGTGTATGTATTTATAAATGGTTATCATAATAAGTTTAGTTAGCATCCATCACTTCACATAGTTATAATTTTTGCTTATGATGAGGACTTTTAAGATCCCCTATCTTGGCAACTTTCAAATATACAATGATATATTGTCAATTAAAGTCACAATGATGTACATCACATCCCCAGGACTTATCATTGGAAGTTTGTATCTTTTGACCACCTTTACCCATTTCCCCATATCCTACTGGTAACCACTATTCTGTTCTGCTCCCATTATTTCATTTCTTTTAGATTCCACATATAAGTGAGATTACAGAATATTTGTTTTCACCATCTGACTTAATCCACTGAGGGTATATGAATTTAAACTCACAGCAGCAATGTATGAAACTGCCTGATACCCTTGATTATTCCAGAACAGAGTATTTTTTTTCAATTTTTTAAAAATGTTATTTTAATCCTTGTTCAAGTACAATTTTCTGTCCTTTACTCCCCTCCCAGCCCACCCACCCATCCCTCCCCACCGCTCTCCCATTTCCACCCCCCCTAATTTTTGTCCATGTGTCCTTTATATTTGTTCCTGTAAACCCTTCCCATTCTCCCCTGAAATTCCCCTGAAATTTCCTCCCCTCTCCCCTCTGGTCACTGTCAGCCTGTTCTCTATTTTAGTGTCTTTGACTATATTTTGCTTGTTTGTTTGTTTTGTTGTTTAGGTTCCTATTAAAGGTGAGATCATATGGTATTTGTCTTTCACATTGTTATATTTGAAATGAAATGGAATCTATTTTCAAATTCCTGTTTGCCAAGATCAGTCAATAATTCAATATAAATAACTCACCTGACACTAGCTGGCACAAGAGCGTGGCTCTAGGGACAGGGTGGGGTAAGCTGGGTCTTTGAACTCTGGTGATCACCATTGTCAATCCACTCCTGCCTCTACTTGATACTTGTCACGCCCTGGTCCTTCACCATTTGGCTCCAGGTAGACCACAGGGAAAACCTTCACCAAGGTCATGGAAAGCCCCTTTGCTGTTCCCAAGCCTCTTGAACTTCACAGACTTCCTTGTGCCAGCCCCTCCTTCAACATTCTGGGCACTTGTGGGGAGCTGGTGGAGGTTTTTCTTCCTCATGGAACCCTGCCCTCTCCTCTCCCAGTCTTGCAGGGATCCAATAACCCCTGGGAGTCCAGGTGAACCCTCCTTTCCTTGGGGACACAGGAGCCTTAATATCATTACAAACACTGTTCTCTCTTTTGGAAAAAAGGAACCTAAAACTCAGGACACAAAGACCTGGATGTATTTTTTGAATGGGACAAGGGAAAATAGCATTCTTTTTATTTTTGGTGATGAATTCATAGCAGCCCAAAAGACACAAATTAATGATTTATAATGTACTCTGGTATAGTACTAGAAAGCTTTCAAAGCAAGTGAGACTGCTTTCTGGGACTGTCTCTTTTCATCAGAATTAATTCACTGACCGAATTTATGAAGGGTCTGTACACTTCAGAAGTCCAAAAGTAAAATGACACCTTCACTGAAGAAGTTTGAAATGGGACATTCCATCAGGTCTTTTTTCAGTGAAGACAGAACTTCAATTCTTAATGAAGCTTCTTTGAAACAGCCGACTCTTCATGACTAATTCTTTAACATCTCCCCCTCTATATCCCTGCCCTTTTAGGTTTGTCTTTATGATACTTCTTGAGTACTAAAAGTTAGTGGCCTTTGTCATTGGTTCTTATGCCAGTAGTCACACACCTAGTTCTTGAGCCAGAGGAGTTATGTTTGATGAGCAAGGGTTTACAGATCTTTGGGGAACCCTTGGAAGATCGAAGGGCATCTATTGCCTCATTCTCAGCGATGGAGACCTCAGCTGAAGCTATAAATACAATCCAGGTGGTCTCTCGCTCGACTATCCAGTTATACAGCATTTCTCAACCCTTTCCATCTCATGGCACACGTAAACTAATTACTAAAATTCTCCAGCACACCAAATATATATATATGTATATATATATATATATATATACATATATATATATATTTTGCCAATCTGACCAAAAAATATATATATAATTTTGATTCATTCACACCAGATGGCTGTTATTATGTTGGCTGTTGTCATTTTTTTTTTTAATTTAACAATCAAAGTAAAAAAGGTCAATGCCCCTGACTAAACAGTCAGGTATTGAATGTTTTGAAAATTCTTGTGGAGCAGTGGTTGAAAATCATTGTAGTGATAGATAGAGACCTCTGTTCATAGAGCTCTAGCTTGTTCCTCCTTCTTGAAGATGAAAAGGGCAGGCTTTTGCTGAGGCTGAAGTTATTGCACTTTATGAAGGATGCAGTAGGGTCCGGTGAATAGTGGTAAGAAAAGAAGGAGCACAGAAGTGGAATTTTATCCTACATGGTGAAAAATGTGGGGTCATTAACAGAATGGCCTCTGGGAAAGACTGAAGACTCCTTGACAGGAAGAGAAGAGTAGGTATCTTTGTGTTCTAGAGGACTTACATATTGGAGCCATCAAATAATCATAACTGAAACTAATTGAACACTATTCCTCCCCAAAACTATGTTGGATAAACCCTATTATCAGTCCCATTTTGCAGATAAAGAGACTGAGTTACTGGGAGGTTACAAGCCAAGGCCGTGTTGCCAAAGTTACACAGATAGGAGAGTAAAAGTTGGGATTTGAACTCAGTCAATGCAGCTCTTAATTGTGATGGTTACTTGTGTAGGCCCATTGGCTTTCTTAGTGGGAGGCTCTGGTGGGGGGTGGGGAACATGCTATGAATACTGTCTTTCTATAACACCAGCAAGGCTCCCGGTGCAGTGTGGCCTGCCCAGCCAAGCTTGCCCATGAAACACTTTACACTGTGAATATGTAAGAAGGCAGCAGCAAGAGCTAAACATTCCCTTTTTTAACCTCCCCCATGGTTTATCAAGTAAAACAGTTACCTTAAGCATCTCAGAGTCTAAAGGTTGGAACTTTGCTTTTTCCTAAGAGATAATAATCTTGGAAGGTTTTAAACTAAGAAAACACCTTTGCAGAGGGGTAAAAAATTGACTACCTAGTGACCATCCATGCATCCAGGGGGCTCAGGACCTTTGGTTTATTGACACGGTTCATCTATCTTGGCAGTCATATAGGATTTCTAGAGCCTGGCACATTTTTGTTAACTGTTTTTAAAGCCAGCAGACCTGTGGATGTAGACTTGACAATACTGAATTAGGATAGCCTTATTCTGATACACAGTTATAAAATGCTGGGGCATTTTTGGGTAGAGTGACGCTTCCAAAAAACAAAGTCCTACAAGTTCATGTCCATTTTATTCAAGTCACCAATAGTGTGGCTACTGACCAATGCAATCAAGTGTCACTTATTTCTCAGACTATACAATTTCTTAACACACTTTTCTCTAATAGTTTTTGCGATGCACCAAATTCCAGGTGAGAGTGTTAAGATTAAAGCACTACTATATTTAACATTTGATGTTTGTGGTTATTAATGATGTATAGCATGTAATAAAGAAGGGACAACCACTGGGGTATTCACATTCTTTGCTCCCAATAATTCCTTTTTATTGTAAACTTGGGGTGTCTCATCCTTGAAGCCCTTTCCAGCTTATCCTTTTCCTTCTTTTTTCTCTGTGCAAACTTTCCCCTACATTAACAATCTTCTTTCCTGAATCGTCACTTATTGAAACCCTTGCTATCCTGCAGGGACCAGCAGCTATCCAGTTTGAGAGCTGCTTCTTTGATGATGCTTCTTTGGGTACCCTGCTCTCCTTTGTAGTCCCCCAGCACTCAGTCCTGGTGAGCATCACTCACATGTTCTTGGTCCAGCCTGCCTGAATTTATGGTTACATCCATATGCATTTCACTTCACCTTCTAGATCAGAGGTTGGCAAACTTTTCCTGTAGGTGGCCAGACATAATTATTTTAGCAGATGTGGGCTATGTGGTCTCTGTTGTAACTACTTAGCTTTGCTGTTGGAGCATGAAAGGAAGCCATAGCCAGTACTTCAGTGAATCGGTGTAGCCTTGTTCTGCTAAAACTTGATCTTTTGGGGCACTGAAATTTGAATTTCACATAATGTTCACGTGTCATGAAATACTATTCTTCTTTTGATTTCTTCCAATGATATAAACATTCCATGTTTAAAAACTATCCTCAGATTGTAGGTTGTGCAGACATAGGCAGTTGGTGCACTTGGCCAGCAGTTTGCCCAACTCTGTTCAAGAGTACTAGTCCCTGGAAGGCAAAAAACCATGTCAGGCAACTTTGTGTCCATCTCATACAACACCTGCTAGAAACCCTTTCAAAGGTCAAGTCAATGTTATTTTTGGAATTAATGTGGCATAAAAAGAAGACGTAGCTGCATGATAGAAAAAAAATCAGAAAACTTAAGTGGTTTGTGACTATTTTATTGATTCTCTTATTCTTTCAGCTGTAAGGAATTTGGAGAAGAAAGGGTGAATTTGGTTGTACAACCAGACCTAAGTGAGTCAGCCCATGGAGACACTGTTGTCATCACGAGAGGGCCTAACGGTTAGTGCAGCAACACCTTTGCTCACAGGCTTACACACACACACACACACACACACACACTCCTGAGCTCATCTGAAATATAAATGTTTTCAATTACACATTCGCTTTTGAAAATTGGGTGAGTAGGGGTTTTATCAGTGTTCAGAAAAAGAGCAAGAAATTCTGAAGCCCTGAAGAAGGACAAAAACGTGAGGAGATCAGAAGGAACGTTTCCGTCTCTGTTGACAGCCAAGGAGATTCTCTGTGACAAGAAAGTAGGCTGAAGCTGGCTCACTGTTGTTGGTTCCATTTCTTTTTCTCCTGTTGTTTGAATTTTTGTTACTTATTTATTAATTGCAGTTGACATTCAGTATTATAAGAGTTTCAGGTTTACAGTGTAGTGCTTAGATATTTACGTAATTTACACAGTGATCCCCTGGTAAGTCTAGTACTCACCTGGTGCCATATATAGTTATTACAACATTATTGACTGGAGAATAGTCACAATTAAACAAAATTTTTTTAAAAATATAAAACAAACTGTTTAAAGACATTGGAGAACAACAAGACAACTAGCAGCTGGTAGACCAAGATCCAAGAAAGAAAGCGAAAACATTGAGGTGAGCCCAAAATTCTCTGCTACGTTTCTCCTTAAGACATTTCCAATTTACTGAACTGAGATTTCTAAGATGAAGTAAAAGATTAGTCATAGCCTTTGGTGCTGGTGAGTTTGGGCCTCCAAGGAGGAGGAATGGACCTGGAAAACACTCCAGGGGGGAAGGTGAGATATAAGGGGACTATATGGTAATGGAAAAAATACAATAAAAAATGAAAGGAAGAAAACACTCATGTTTTCCATTGAGATAAAATGGTGAAGGGCTTCACCTGCAGTAGAAATATGCCAGATGAGCCTGGAACACCTTGTCGTGCCACTAAGTAAGGAAGTGCTCAAAACAGAAACAAAACCCCAAACCCTACAATGATGAGTGTATGCCAAAGGGCCGTGAGAACCGACCGAACGAGCTCCCAAAGACCAGAGCTAGAACCGCTTGAGCAATAAACTGAGTAGTATTGAATTATCACCCAAACTATAAAATAAATACCCAAAATTGCACATTGATATAAATAAATTATTGAATAAGTAAATAATCAGGGTTGCAAAAGTGTTTCTTCACTTCACCCTCAGGAGGTGGAGAATAATACTTCCTATTTCTTAGTGTGGGCTGTGCATAATGACTTCCTTATAAAGAGTACTAAATGAAAAGGGGGAAAGGAATGATTGCTGTGGAGAACCCTGACAAACACTACTTCAACCAGGTGATCAAGATCAACATCAGCCCTGACCAGTGTGGCTCAGCTGGGTGTCATCCAGTGAAGCAAAAGGTCTCCGGTTCAGTTCCTGGTCAGGGCACATGCTTGGGTTGCCGGTTGGGTCCCTGGTCGGGGAGCATTTGGAAGGCAACCGATTGATATTTCTCTCCCTCCCCCTCCCTTCCTCTCTTTCTCTCTCTCAAAAAAAAAAAAAAAAAAAAAAAGATTAACATCGACGGGATAGGTCGTGTTGATAGTAAGCACTCTTGATGTAATGTGAGAAGAATGTCCCTTTACCTTTGTGGTCTTGCCCCCAAGGCCCAAACCCCAGTCGAATCATGCAAAAAACATCCGACAAACCCAGTTGAGGGGCATTATATAAAATACCTGACCGGTACCTCTCAAAGCAGTCAAAGTCACCAAAACACAAAAACAATGTTTGAGAAACTGTGACAGCCAAGAGGAGACTAAGGAGACAAGATAACTACGTGTGATGTGGTATTCTGGATGGGGTCTGGGAAGAGAAAAAGGACATTAGGTAAAACTCAGGAAATCTGAATAAAGTGTGGACTTTTGTTCATAACAATGTATCCATAATGACTAATTAATTGTTACAAATGTACCATACTAATGTCAGCTGTTAATAATATGCTAAAATGCATGTGGGATATGTGGGAGCTCTTTGTACTATCTTTGCAAATTTTACGCAATGCTATCCTATAATTAAAAAGCTAGTTTAAGAAAGACTTTGAACAGTACAAAGCTTATCGGAGGAGATATGAGTATAATCAAAGAGTTTACAACGAGTGGTGAATGTTGTAAAGAAGGTTAGTGTTTGGTGGGATGGGATTACAGAAAAGAAAGAGGCCTCTGGGAAAGGTGGAGGAGATTTTACCACAAAGGAGAAAACACATGATCTGAGGCTTGAGTTAAAAATAGCAGTTGATCAACCAGAGAGAAGAGGGGAAAGAAGAACTCTTCGTGTTCAGTTTGCATTTGCTTAAAGCCACTGAAGTGTGAGAACTGACGTGCGTCTTCCCCATTTTGAAATGCTTCCCAGCCTGCCCCATCCTAAAGTCTCTTCCTCCGGACTGGGCTCTGATCTATGGGGTTTTAGTCCTTGGCCCACTGGATTGTCTGGTTATTAGAAAATGAAATTAGTAGAAGTGATTTTTGATTGGATTTTACGACTCTGTTCTTGATCAAAAGGTCTGAAATCATAGGTGAACATTTTGTTGTTACAGAACATTTGATTGCACTGGATTAGGGTTTCTTGACCTCAAACTGGTGAAATTTGATGGCAGGTAATTCTCGGTGGTGGTGGTGGTGGTGTTGGTGGTGTTGGTGTTGTCTTGTTCATTGTAGGATGTTTAGCAGCAGCCCTGGTCTCTCCCTCCTGGATGACGGTAGTACCCCTCACCCCTTTGCAAGCCAAAATGGTCTCCAAATATTGCCAAATGACCCCATGGAACAGAGAAATATGGATCTTTTAGAAACTCAGACTACAAAGTTAATTGTAGGTCCTAAGGGCAAATACTGCTGAGGGAAAGTTTTAAAAAACTTTAAAATACCTTGAGGATGTTTTCCATAGTATACAAGATCTCAAGATCTCAGAACAGGATACGTTGCATCTTTTTTTTAATATAAATCATTTTATTGTTCAATTACAGTTATCTGTATTTCTCCCCACCCATCCCCCTCATCCCCTCCAAACCCACCTCCCTCCCTTGCTTCCACCCTCCCCCTTGATTTTGTCCATGTGTCCTTTATAGTAGTTCCTGTAAACCTTTCTCCCCACTGTCCCCTGTCCCTTCCCCTCTGGCTATTGTTAGATTGTTCTTAATTTCGATGACTCTGGTTATATTTTGTTTGCTTTTTTCATTTGTTGATTATGTTCCAGTTAAAGGTGAGATCAGTGGTATTTGTCCCTCAGAATACGGTAAGTTGCATCTTGTAAGGTCTGATTTGGGTGAAATGCCAGAAACCAAATGCAGAGTTTATGCTTGCTTTAGGCTCACCTGACTCCCAGGGATTCCTATGTTCAGGTCTTTAAGTCCTAAAAACTTCAGACAAGTTCTAATTTTATAGAGCATGTTTTCAATCAGTTAGACCTGTTAGATTCCCTCTTTTTAAAAAAAGATTTTATTTATTTATTTTTAGAGAGGGGGAGGGAGAAAGAGAGGGAGAGAAACATCAGTGTGTAGTTGACTCTCACCCTCCCCACCCCCCACTCTGGGGACCTGGCCTGCACCTCAGGCATGTGCTCTGACTGGGAATTGAACCCATGACCCTTTGGTTTGTAGGCCAGCACTCAATCCACTGAGTGCCACCAGCCAGGGCTCCCTCTTCTTTTTTTAAACCTCAGCCAAAACTTTGCATATGACTATATTTACACATCAGGAGGATTCCCTTGTCATATACACCTGATGTCTCCATTTTTGGTTGGGAAAACTCCACTGATTAGCCCTTTAGGTCTTGGTCCTGGCTATGCGCCAGGGACAGGCAGCTTGCTTGTGGCTTAGGGCATCCCTGGGCATGAGGCTGGAAAGTCAAAAGTTGTAAAAAAAAAAAAAAAGGTCAGGGAAGTGAGTCATAAATGCAAGGTTTTTCCCCTGTGGACTGCAGTTATTACATCAGAAGCATAGCGGGGCTGTCTGGTTGGTGAGGTACCTTGATGCCTTTAGGCACTTTTTAGTGGCTTCAGTTTGGCTCAGTTTTGCAAAGGGCAGAGACCCACACAAGCTTGTTCAAGTAGAAGGAGGATTCTTGGTAGGATACACTAGGTTAGAAACTAGACCCAGAGCATGGACAGGAATTTAGGCAGCTCCGGGAATCTGCCTTTCTCTCTCCTAATTTTTCCTTCAAAGCTGGGAAAGTAGTATGTTTGAGGAACTAAGGGGGGACAGAGTGCTAGACAGTGCATGAGATCCAAAGGTGGCCAGGGGCCAGATGGTCTATGCAAGCATTCATAGACCATGCTAAAACTTTTGAATTTTATTCTAGGAATAATGGGAAAACTATTAGAGTGTTACAACCAAGTGACTGATATGGTCAGCTTGACTCCACCAGATTATTCTGGCTGCACTGGGAGGTGCTTTGTGGAGGCCCTGAGAAGACAAGTGTGAGAAGAGTTGGGCTGAGGGAAATGAAGAGAACAATGGGGGCTTGCACAAAGGTCTCCTGGCTGGCCTTCTCGGAGGAGCCCCTCCAGCTAAAGAAAACACTGCAGAACTCCTAGCTGCCTAATTCCTAGCAACCTGGAATATGAATGCTGATGAAGATCAAGTCAAAGACAGCCTGGAGCAGTTGAGATATTACTTCACATTTTGCTCATTGATGACACTGAGATGCCTGAATTAGAAAACAGCGTCTTTAGTGAGACTGAGTTTCTGGGTACAAAATGCAATGTGGGGAACACAAACCTACTGGCCCACGTGGAACACCTGAAAGGCCAGGATGAGGAAGCTGTGGAGAGCTTGAAGGAAGCTGAAGACTTAATGCAAGAACATGCTAACCAACCAGATGTGAGAAAGCTGGTTACCTGGGGCAACTACTCCTGGCTGTGTTACCATCTGTGCAGATTGGCAGAAGCCCAGATTTACCTGGACAAAGTGGAGAGCATGTGCAGGAAGTTTGCCAGTTCCTCCTGCTGTAGAAAGTAGTGTCTTGAGGTAGGCTAGGAGGAAGAATGGGCCTTGCTGAAATGTAGAGGAAAGAATTATGAACAGGTCAGGGCTCTAGAAGTAGATCCTGAAAACCCTGAATTCAGCATTGAACAGGCAGTTATCACCTATGGCCTGGGCAGCTTTAACAAGGTGTCACAGATTAGTGTGACGTTTTCTCTAAACCAAGAAGATATATATAAGCTGTCCTCACCCTGAAGCTTCAGGATATAGGGCAAGAAGCAGAAGGAGAAAAGCACGTTCAAGAAGTACTGAACAATAAGTCTTTACAGACCTTGTCTTTCAATACGCGGCCAAGTTTACCAAAGAAAATACTCTCTGGATAAGGTTCTTCAGTTTATAAAAGTGGCCTGGCAGGCAGCACCCTTCTCTGCCCAGAGACAAGACTTTGCTCTAGAACACAAGTCTTTCAGATACGGAAAGCTACAAACTGTCAGTCTAGAGGACAGGATAGAGAAAAGGCAGACAGAATGATAAGATTAGCCTTATCTCACTTTGAATTTGCTCTGGAACAGAAGCCCACTTTTTTTTTTTTTTAATAGCATAAAGAGAGAGAGAGAGAGAGCAGATTTACTAATGATAGTACACTCCACAGAACATGGGAGCAGGCCAACTCTGAGCAGAGATTGACCCGGAAGCCCACCTTTGACACTGCTTACGTACCGCTGGCAGATAATGGACATAGGGGCAGGCAAACGCAGAAAAGTTGGAGGTGCTTATAAAAAGTGTCATGCATAAAATCACTCGAGTAAGAAAAACCACAAGAGATATATTTCTGTGATGGCCAACTTCAGGAATTTCAAAGGAAATCTGAAGTCAATGCAATGATCCATTATTTAAAAGCAGTGAAAATAGAAGAAGCATCATTTTTAAAGGATAAAATATCTTTTTTGGGGGAAATAGACTTTAAAGAAGCTTTGGAGAAATGAATTAGACATAGAAATCTTGAGAATCTTCGGTTCATGTACAAATAGAAAGAAGAAATGAATAAAGCGCTGGAGTATTATGGCAGACCCTGGGGCTCACTCTGAGAACTCTGTGGGGACATGGTCCTCAGGTACTGAAATATGGGCCACCGTCACATTTCACTTGATTTTAGGTTAGCATGTACTATCATCTTTTCTGCTTTTTGCTTTTAGGAACATATTATGTAATTCACTGTAATGATGTGATTTTTTAAAAAAAAGATTTGATTTATTTTTAGAGAGAAAGGAAGGAGGGGAGGAGAGGGAGAGAAACATAAATGTGTGAGAGATACACTGATTGGTATATTGGTGTATCTTTCTGTATCACACTCATCTTTGTGGATCACCAAGCTGGGGACCCAGCCTACAACCCAGGCATACACCCTGACTGGGAATTGAACTGGCAACCCTTTGGTTCACAGGCTGGCACTCAATCCACTGAGCCGCACCAGCTGAATTAATTATTCAAATAATTTTTGAATACTTACTTGGACCTGGGAAAATATTAGTTATATTCAGAACATAGTGAAACAGAATATATATGTCCTCGTGGGTAAGAGAGAAGAAGAGAGAGAGAGAGGAACCATTTCTCTGTGAATGCTGTATAATAGAAATAATAGTTTTTTTTCACCAGTAGATTTGTAGCAAATAGAACACTGCATTGACACTAAAAGCAGGAGGGCCTCCTAAGTCAGTATGGGGAGTTAGGGAAGGATTCTGGAAGAAGAGATATTTTAGATGGGACTGGAAAGTTGAACAGGAGTTTCCCAGATGAAGGGAAATTTTAGGAGGGGAGAATGTTCTGTACAGTGGGAATAATACGAGCAAACACTGGGAGACAAGAGAGGAACTGTCCTTATGGGATTTATGATTTAACACAAAGTTCCACAAGCTTAAATACTTTTATTTTGATATAATTTCAAGCTCACAGAAAAGTTGCAAGAAACTCCCACATACTCTGCCCATTTGCTTTCTCTCTCCCTAGCACGCACACACACAGACACACACACTTTCCTCCCTGAATTATTTGAGAATAAGTTTCAAAACTCATGTTCCTGAACCCCTAAATACTTAAGGGTACATTTCCTAGGAACAGGAACATTCTATTTTATAACCAATATCAGATAATTTAATATCATGGTACTGTTATCCACTCTGTAATCTATATTGAAATGCCATTGATTTTCCCAAAAATGTCTTTAGAGGTCTTCTTTCCCCCAGTCCAAGTCCAATCCAAGACCATGGGTTACATTTAGTTGTCTTTTGTCCAAAAAGTTTCTCAGCCTTCTTGTCTTTCACGATCTTGCCATTTTTGAAGAATACAGGTTGGTTATTTTTAGAATGACCCTCAGTTTCTGCTTGTCTAATGCTTTCTCATGATAAGATTCAGGTTGTGCATTTTTGTCAGTAATACCATGTGGTACCTGTTGTGTTTACCACATTCCTGAAATGTTGATGCTTTAACACCTGCCTGCATGCATATGCCGGACACACCTTGTTCCAGGCAACCTGACAATCTGCCTGAGTCCCCTCGCCTTGACCTGCCTCCCTCCTTGTCTCCCCTTGGGAGTTCTCTCCGGGGAGTGATTTTCCAATACAAACTAGCCAGTCCCAAACCTGCCTACCCTTCCTGCCTATTCCTTCCTTTCAAAACCACAGTAGGGGTGCTTGTCCACAGTTCCCCCCTCCCCTTTGCTGAGTGAAGACTTCAGTGGGTCACTGTGTGTCTCCTAAAAGTGTGACCTACATTCCCTCTCTTGAGGTTGGTGAATGTAATAAACTATCTTTTTAATGGCAGTTGTCTCCTGATATGTTGATCTTACCATACCTAAATAACAATTAAACCTATTAAAACACCTGCCAGTTTCTATTTATTATTTTATTTTTTAGAACAATAGACACTTTTATGACACAAGCTAAGATAGGAGGGAGGAGGAGTCTTTGCCTATCTGGGCCTTGATTGTCCTCAGCTAGAACTCCAGCTCCTTGCCTTGCAGCACAGGCCACCTGCACAGCCACAGTGGCCTGGCCTGGAAGGATGCATGCAAGAAGCTTGCCCCTTTTGATCATTTTTTGTTTAAAATCTCCTTCTCCTTAGGAGTCATCTTGGCCCCCTTCTTGTGGCCCAAGGGCAAGTACATAGTGGGATTTATACCAACCTCCATACAGTGTGCTGTCAATGAACACAGTGCAGCTCTTCAGCTCTTTATGAGGGCCTTGGCGTGGACCAGTCTGTTGTTGGATGTGTTGTAGATAACATCAGTAACCCTTGTCTTACACGTACACCACTTGGAGCCCTGGAGAAGTTGCTCACATCCAGCTCAAGGCTCCATACTTCTTGTTGCCCGCCCCGCCCCCCCACATGTGGCCTGTGTGTGTGTGTGGTGAGGGGGGCCAATCTTAGTGTTGGCAGCAGGGTGTCCTTGCTTATATTTTGCTTCTTATGGTAGGACTTTCTTTTGCCCCATCTTGGGGCTCTTGTGCCAGTTGTCCTGAGAGATGCCCATGACTTGGTGCTGGCTGCAAAGAGCAGTTTCCGTTTTTAAAATTAATAAGTAATTTGTGGGATGATACTTCAAACTTTTTTTTTGACTGAGATGGATAATAGTATACTTTACATGGTGACACAGTCATATGTACATAGATCTGAAATAAGAACCTGGTGAAACAATACACATCCTTTTCATATGAAAGTTGTTTTAGTTTCTATTCCATTTCATTTGAAAATAATTCTGTCTGAACTACTAAATTGAATTCACCACCCTCCAATGGGTAATTACCTTTGTTTGAAAGCACTAGTTGATGGAAATATCACTGGATCATTTACTTGCAGAATGGA
The DNA here is from genome assembly GCF_004126475.2 of Phyllostomus discolor. Classification (NCBI taxonomy): domain Eukaryota; kingdom Metazoa; phylum Chordata; class Mammalia; order Chiroptera; family Phyllostomidae; genus Phyllostomus; species Phyllostomus discolor. The sequence continues at coordinate 53,263,455 of NC_040906.2, forward strand.
AAATAGAAAGATAGATGGGAGTGGGGCCAAATGGACCCATTTGCAGCCCATTACAAGACTCTTGGCAGAACTCAGATGAGAGAGGTTGGAGGCTCCTGGTAGTGAGGTCGAGAGAAGTGGGTGGGTTTGAGAGAGAGTGGATCAGGAATTTGAATTAATAGGATTTCATGATTGATTGCAGATGGGAGTGGGGAAAAGAAGGAGGAGTCAAGAATGATAGTTAAGGCCTCACATCTGGTGTGGATGATGATGCCCCTTACTGAAATAAGCAACACTGAAGGTTTATGGTTCAGACTCCATCATGGTTTATGGTTTTAGGCACATTGGGTTGGAGCCATTCAATAGGCAGTTCACTCTATGGCAATCAGGAAGTAAATCTGGGTAGAATTAATAGCACACTGAAGTTGGATGTTACTCAAGGAGATTTTACAACTTCATCACCATCGCAGAATGCAGAAATTGGTTCAGGATAAGAAACAATGGTTCAGGATAAGAAAATTGGTTCAGGATAAGAAAATATGGTTTAGGATAAGAAAATTGGTTCAGGATAAGAAAATATTTCCAGTGATTTGGTGTTGAGATGCATAAAAAATAATACAGATAAGTAAAAAACATATCAAGGAAGTCAATTAACATGAATTTACCACAATGCATTTCACTTTCAGAACTTTCTTTTTTGGTAAACTACTCTGTGTAGTCTTATATAGACATATGTAGAGAGAAATGTGGAAAATAAAGAAATTACACTTTTGCCTTACATAGAAACAATGCTGGTTTAAATCACACAAATGCGTTGTCCTGGGCTTTCTCAGATGCTGACCCTTGGATTTAGTCCTGCAAATAAAGCAACGCGAATTCCCAGGTATAGAGACCCGCGGTGAACACGCACATGGGTTCGGGCTGCAAAGATACCTGTTTTCAAGTGACACGAGTTTGAGGGGAAAAATTCTTTTTCTCGTAGAAAAGAGTGTGAGTTTACATGCACAGCGTTGGAAATGATGGGCCGTGCTGTTAGTCTTCTCTTATCCCCAACCTTTATTTGCTCCCCTCCCTCCCATTCTCCTCCATTCTTTCCCCCTGCCCGGCGTTATTCTGGGATTAACGGCGGGGTCGGCCCGGTACACAAACGCAGCTGGCTCCTACAGTCAGCCTGAGCCCTGCTGTGCAACCACGTCAGGAATTCCAGTAAGTTGGCAACACAGGAACACAAAGACAACAACAATGAGGAAAACCTTTCAGTGCAGAAAGGAATGTTTGGGGGCCCGGCTGCTACAGTGAAAGGACAACCGCGCGCGAGCGCGCTCATTTGCGTCCGTGCCCGCGCTCTCGCTCTTGCACCCACCCGCGAGTAAGGGCAGCGACCCGAAGCTCCGGCACCGCCGTCCCGAGCGAGCGCGCGGCCCCCCTGCCGCCCCGTGGCGCCGGGCGTGCCTCCCTAGAGCCGTTCTCCGGTCTTTGTAGCTCGCTGGTGCGGGGATGCTCATTGACTATGCAGCGGCCCCGGCGGGCGTCGGATTGGCTTGACCCCGGCGCGGTCTCGTACCATCGCCTGTCCGCCCGGAACCGGCATAAATCACCCGCCGAGGCTAACGCGCAGCTTCTCGTCCCCTCGCAGCCTGCCTCCTCCTGCCCGACTCATCCCCCTCACATCCAGGCCCCCAGTACCCCTGTGGTCCCCAAACCTTCCTCCTCCGCGGAGCCGCACGACGCAAAGCTGTGCTCCGAGGCAAGTAACGTTCTATTGATTTTGAACAGAGAACTCTGGATTTCCAAATTCAGAAATCTCGAAAAGAAAGTCAGGATTGCTCTCCCGCCCTTTCTCACACCCTACTCTTTTTGAGCCTTAGTTTTTCTCTTCCTGAGTCCATTTTCCCCTCTTTTTGTGTCTTTCATAGTAACACCTATCGTCTCCCTCGACCCCCTCCCCCAGCTCCTCAAAGTTTTGCCAGTCACTAAAGCTCACGAAAGGTACCCGATACGAACTGTGGGGGGTCACCAGGGCCCCAGATGACCAGTGCTCTGGAGGGAAAGGGTGACATTAACTGGCTGAATCTTGCCCCTGGGGAGGCGAGGAGTGACCCTATCCCGGGATTTCGTGGAAACAGGGTTGCCGCCACGGTCACAGCCCCTCTGGACGAGAGATAGGGCGATAGGGCTCCTGGCTCTTTGGACCAGGAGCCAGCGACTGTTGTCCCAGGGACCGGGGCTGGAGATTCTGGGGGCGATTCTGGGGCGATTCTAGGCCCCGGAAAATCCGCTCCTCACGCAGGGCTCCCAGAGCCAGGAACTACGTAGGTTGCGCCAACCCTCCTTTTTTTCTGTCGGCTCTGGTGTCACTTACCGGCTGAGGATGATGGTCTGAGTGCGAATGTAAGGTTCATTTGTAGCACCCTGGAGGGTCCCCTCCTCCCCCGGGAGCCAGTCTAATGCTTCCTCAAGGAAGGGAGTCGCGGGTTTCTCTGAATCCTTATGTGTCTCCTCTATATACCAGGGGCACTAGCACAATCGAGAAGACGTTAATTCTGTTCAATTTTGCTTCAAATTGAACAGACTTGTACGAAGCGCTTTCTAGCTTTGGCACCTGTAGATGTGGTACTTACGAAAAGCTAAGCAAGGGTCCAACCTCTTCCCCGATGCTGATCCAACCCCCTCCATAAGTAGTAAAAAACACAGAGCATTGCATCTCAGCGCCTCGGCTCTCTGGGGGAAAACCAGGGTGTCCGAGAGGACCTAGGGATTGCAGGCTAGAGAATGGCCGCAAATCTTTCCAGCCGGCTCTTGACCCCTTCCCTTCTCTTCCTTTTCTAAGACCGTGTCCGTGCCACATTCTTTGGCAGATAGTTAGCCGACTTCTGTGCGGAGGCAAATCTTCCGGAGAGGCGCGAGTCCCCCATGTAAGTGTGTCCGAGTGAGTCTTCGCAAGTGCCTGTGCGCGTATGAATGGGAGTGTGTAGGTATGAAATGTGCGTGCCTGTGCGCGCGCAAGGACGAGCGTGTGAGACTTTTTGACAGTGAGGAGTGTGCGCGACTGTGTGAGTGTCAGACTGTATGAGTACGTGTGTGATTGTGTGAGCGTGTGTTCGAGTCCCCACTTCTTCCAACGCTGCAAAGTGTAAGGGGCGGGCCGGGCGGCAGGGGGCCTGCTCTGCTGGATTCCCGCATGCTAGTTCCGGGGCCGTGGGGTCTAAAGGGCTTTATGCTCGGTCTGGAGGGTGGGGACTGGCGCCGGTACAAAAACGGGACGCCTTGGGCGGGCCAGCTTTCTGCCCCAGGAGCCCGCCGAGGTGCGGGTCTAACCGAGCGCTAGCGAACGGAGGCGCTGCTTCTGCTGCTGCTTCCGCTTCTGCTGCTGCTGCTCCTGCGGTGTGAGACGCGCGCCCACCTCCCGGGGAAGGAACGGCGAGGCAGTGGCCCAGGGCCGTCGGCGGGATGGAGCGCGGGGCGGCGACAGTGGCGTGCACGCTGCTGTTGGCTTTCGCGGCCCGCCTAGTGCCTGCCAGTGGCCAAGGTAAGCACCAGCCGGGTGGAGCTCGGCTCGGAGAGCCGGACTTCCCTGGCCGTGGCAGGCGGGAGGAGGGGAGCGAGGCCGGGCAGGAGCGAGGACCCCGCGGCGGCGCCGCAGCGGTTCCCCGTGGGGCGCTCAGGTTGCCCAGTGAGGGGCGAGTGGGAGCGCCCCTCCTTTGCCTGCCTTGGAACTGAGCAATACAAACTTGAGAAAGCAGCCCTGCCGGTTTTGGTGACAGTGCACCCCACGGGGACCCCGTCTTTGTTCCTGTGGGAATTTGTCCTGGCCCTTATGGAAAGGACTTTGCGGTTGGACCCCAGAGGGTGGAGGTCCCCGGCCCTCACGAGTGCGCGGCTTGCTCTCGCCACGGATTTATTCCATTCCGGGCGGAGCGGTTCTTGGCGCCGCTGCGTGCGGCTTTCCACCTGCAGCGTCCCGCCCGGGAGATCCGTTCGCGCGCCCAGGCTGCGGGCTAGAGCACCCCCGCCCGGGTTTCACCAGCGAAACTTGGTCCCGCAGTGACCCCCAAGAGACCGCATCTTGATATAGGTTATTTACAAGCCAAGATAAGGCCGGGAGGTGGGATTGGCTGAGAGTTCGGCTGATAATACTGGAGCATTTTCTTGAAGGGTTTTCCTTTCCAAACGGGTGGTGGGGGCTTTTGTGTTGATGAATGGGGCGTCTCTCCGCGGCCAGAGTTTTGAGGGCTCGAATGGAGAAAGCTTCTGGTTTGAGCGTCTTAAACTTTTCTCAAGTTATCGGACAGTTTATGGTTTTTTTTTTTTTTTTTTTTTTTTACAGAAGCACTAGGAGAAAGGGAGGAAGAAGTGGAGAGAATAAAAACAGTAAGAGGGGAAGAGGCGAGAGAAGACATGCAAGTAGGAAAGATAATGGAGAGAAGGAGGACAGAGAGAGAGGGGACGATTGAGAGAGAGGGGGAGGGGGGGAGAGAGAGAGACAGAGAGAGAGACAGAGAGAGAGAGAGAGAGAGAGAGAGAGAGGGAGAGAGAGAGAGAGAGAGAGAGGGAGAGAAGAGAGAGAGAGAGAGCGAGTGGGGAGGTGGTAGAAGCGTCGTCGCAGGTAGGATATCGCAAGCCCTACGGACACTCCAGGGATGCTGGGCAGGCGACGAGGAGGCAGGGGAACCCCGCGAGCTCTCCCTTGGCTTTGCGTTGCTAGGCAGCCGCGTGACCGACCCCCAGACAGACAGCGGACGCTGCTGCCTCCTTGGGGACTAATGTGTGTGTGGACATAGGAGAATCCATTCGCTCCCCTCGCTCCCTCCTGTTCCTTCTCGTTGGACAACTTAATTGCCCTACAATGAAAATGAAACTCCTATTGTTGTAGGATTAGCCAAAGCAATAAATTGATTTTCCTAGATCACATATTGGGGTTGACAAGTGGGGAATACAGAAGCCCCCATTTATGGAGGAGAGAGGGGAGGGCTTGTGGATGGGCTGTGACATGTATTCAAATGGTTAATCTGCTTTCCTCAATTCTCAGCGTAAGCTCCTTAGAGGGAATCAACTAAGTAATTATACAGCAACTCCTAGCAGTACCGTTTCAGACTTCTTGGGAAGACGTTTGGAAACGCCAACAAATCCCACTGCTCTTGTAAAAATCTTTGGAAAGGGAGGAAAGGCAGGGGGAGACCATTAATAATTCTTACTTTGAACACCTTTTCCCAGTGTCAGTAACACAGAGAGAGGATTTATTATTATTGCAGAGGGTGTGCACCCCCTACCTCAGGGTTCTGCCCCATGTCTTAAATGTAGCCATTGGGTTAACTGTATGTTCCCATCAGTGCCTGGCAAAAGGAAATCTCCTCCGGACTCATCTGGGATACATTTGGGTTGCCCCCATATCACCAGAGCAGAGGTTCTCACTCCCGGATCAGTGGCTCAGTCACCAAACACCTGTACTTATTCTTCTCGGTGGTTTAGATCCATCCATCTCCCTTTCTCTAAGTATATATAGATATATAATATGTATGGAAACAGTAACTTGTCTATGTGGCAGGCCTTGTTCTAAGCATTTTACACTTACTGACTCATTTAATCTTCATGATACCCCTTTGAAGTGAGTACTCTTGCTCTCCCTGTTTTGGAGAGGAGGCATGAAGGCACAGAGCAGTTAAGTAACTTGCCCAAGGTCACGCTGCTAGAAAATGGCAGGGTGCTGAGGCAAATCCAAGAGATTCTGACTCCAGAGGCTATAATTTAACTGCCACAGTGTGGCTCTCTTTGGGTTTCTCTGTTTCATTTCTTTTGTATTGAAAATGCTATGCTCTCTAAGTTACTATCTACGTGTGAGGTTACTAAAGAGGCTGAGGGGCATTTTGCAAGTCTTTGCCACATAAGGTATAATCTACCTGCTGTTCTGTAACTGTGGGTATTTTTTCCCCAGGAGTCCTTTCAAGGTTAATATGACCTGAATCTAAGTATCTTCACTCTTAGTCTTACTGATTAATCATTTTTACATACTTATTCTCTGAATGTCCTCAGTGTGGAAGGTTAAGGAGATTTTTAGATTCTTATTATGTCAATTCTGACTTACAAAGTAAAGTATGATTACATTGTAAATGCTCTTATTTTAGCATCACATTTTAGATAAGATCTTACTGCAAACTTTGCATCATGAGAAATTGGAAAAGAACTCTGAGTATTTTATGCTTAGTCGTTAAAAATTATAGTATATCTATAGCTGAAAATTATTTCCATTTTTCTCTTTTTGTATAATGCTTTTTAAGAAAAAATTTGGGAAAGCCTGTACTCTAGGGTTAAGTTGCCCAGAAATGGCTTTGCCATTCTAGCTGTTTGACTCTGGGGAAGTCACTTCATTTTGCATGGCTCACATTGCTTATCTGCAAAATTGATGTGATAATAAGATAACCTAATTCTTTGACATTTTATCAACATAAACAGATAAAAGTGCTTAGCATGTAGGCATTGATCATAAACTAGCAATTATATTGACCAACAACTTATTATATTGGCCAACACTTAAAATAACATATTCTTTTGTTTACTATTCAGATCTCCAGTTTCCAAATGAACATAGGAGAGTCTTTAACTATTTTTCACTAACATTTCTTTGAGGAATTCCTGGATCCAAGGATTGATTTAAAGGGAGGGAGAGAGAGAGAAACACTGATTGTTGCTTTTTCTAGGCAGACCTGACCAGGGTCAAACCTGCAGCCCAAGCATGTGCCGTGGTGGGGGAAGTCGAAGGTGACCTCAAGTTTTGTGGGAGGACGCTCAACCAACTGAGCCACGCAGACTGGGACCAAGGATGGGATTTGAATTTTTTGAAACAGTGTTATTGATCTATTTTTTTTTTAAATACATTTTATTTATTGATTTTGGAGAGATAGGGGAAGAGAGAGAGAGAGACATTGATTTGTCCTTCCTCTGATTCTTACTGTATCATGACCTGGGATTGAGCTACCCATCTAGGACACAATGGTATTGATTTTTAACAAAGTTAAATTCTTTCATCCAATAAAGATTTAGTTTATTTTTTATAGTTAGTATCAGCTTTTTGACAATTCCATCTTCCAGTGACATTTATATGTTTAAAATATTGTGGGGCCAGTAACAAACCTGCAACATTTTAGTTTTATCACATCTCTGATACCTTGCTGCTACTTTTATTTCACAACAGTTGGTTTCTCTTTGGCTGCTTGAAATTCTTCTTTTCCTGTCTTTATTGGGCATCTGCTTAAACTCCCTTTAGTCTTGTGCCTGTTCTGTTTTCATAGACACTTACACTATTACAGCTGGAGCCAACCTTAGATTTTAACTGGTCTACTTACATTATTTTAGAAGTAGGTAAATGCTGGAGGGAAGGGAGAGGCCTGGAAGGGATAAAAACAAAGGCAGGTTAAGCGTCTTGCCTAAGGGCTGATAACTTCCTGTAGAGCTAAAATCTGAACTCTCTGCTCCTCATTTTGTTTTTCCACTTAATAATGTTTATATACCTGTCCTTTGAATATCCCCAGCCTGGGTGGTTGAGAAATTCTCTAGATTCCTTTTCTGTTGGTCCTGACTTATCAGATCAGACAAAATATGCTGACAAGATAACCTTGGTAAGTCTTCTCCAAAAATTTGCTGAGTCACCTGTCCTAGGGCTAAGAGAAAAAACGAGAGTAGATTAAGGCAACCATCCACCTGGTGCTTTCAGCTGGGTCCAGAACTTGTGCTGTGACCATGCTCCGACTCCCAAGTACCATACCTCAGGTCTGCTTTTCAAAATCTCAGGCCATCGAAGCCAGTTTATGAAGATCTCTGGGTTTTGTAGTTCAAGCTGCTACATGATTAGGTTTTTAGGCCTATTCAAGATAATCATTATTAGGTCATGGTTAATAGCTGTCCATGTTCTCTAGGCAGGCATTCTGAGAGCACTCAGGTTTCAAAAAATGTTTAATTAAAATTTTTTGTCATCGCCCTGATCAGTGTGGCTCCGTTGGTTGGGCATCACCCTGCCAGTTTGATTCCTGGGTTGTGCAGGCCAGATCCCCAGTAGGGGGTTGTGAGAGAGGCAACCAATGTTGCTCCTTCTTTATCTCCCTCCCCTCAGAACCCCTCTCTAAAAATAAGGAAATAAAATCTTAAAAATTTTATCTTCATTTAAAATAATGATATCAAGAACCTAGATGTATTTCCTGTGTGAATAGAAGCACATTATAATGTTGGCTTTGGAGTTTCTGTTAAGTCCTTGTAGCTAGAACAAGGTACGTATAAAGTAGAGGGTGCTTTCAGAAGTTTATTGAATTGGAAGAAAAGGATTTTCATGGATGACTGCTTGATACAGGACAACTAAAAAGGTACTAATTGTGAAGCTCTGTTCTAGTGGGGAAAATGAGTCTGATGGAGCCTTTGTTGGTATAACTCAAATGGTTATCATACCATATTAACTGTGTCATCTTGATGAGTTAAAAAAAATTGTCACCACTGTGGCATTCCCCAACATTTACTAAGTGTCTCCAGTATGTAGATACTTAATAGGGTGTAGGTAGTATCAATACTACATCCTCCTTAAGGAGGATAAGAAATGAAAAGAGGGGTCTAGATTTCACAATTATATGGGATTGAAACTTTGTGTTTAAGAGTCTCAGATAGTCATTCACTAGTTTCTAATAATCCTGGTCAGGATTCACCAACATTAAAAAGATTTGACATGTAGAATTGCACACCTGAACCCTATATAATCTTATTAACCAATGTCATCCCAATAAATTCAATACAAAAAAGGTTTGACACATTTCAGCTGCACTTAATGATCAAATTGGTAGTTGTTTTGAAATGAGACATTTCTTTTATGCTTCATATGTTCCAGAGGGGCCTGTGCAAATGTTTCCTAAGCAATTTCTTAACAATCTCAGCATTGTGTGATGAAGTGGGAGGAGAAAGAATTTGGGGTTAGGTCTGGGTTTGAATCCTGACTTTGCCACTTACTACTTTGGAAATTCAGTTTCACACACATACACACACACACACACACACACATACATATGTATATATGGGATTCATATATATTTTTCATATATTTTCATGTATTTCATATATATGGAATTTTAATTTTTTACAAGTAGTTTTTTCAGTGATTCACTCATGTATGTTTACATGCTGGTTTAATGGCTAAAACAACTTTATGTGTATAGTCTGGACTCATGTCCGTAAATGACAGAAACTTAAGTTAAGTAGCTGAAACCTAAATGGAAGAGTATTGGAACACATAATTGAAAAGATAGAGCTATTAGGTGGAAACTGATGGGATTGCTGTGATTCTAGGTTATAAATAGTCAAATATTGGCAATTTCATATGGCTCAATCTGTTGTAAAATCAGGGCCCAGCCTATGTTATGCTGATCTGGTGTCACTTTCTGTCTCCTGGCTCTGAGATCACTCTGTTTTCAGATGTGTACCCTTTGGTGTCATAAGATGACTGTCCATAGCTCTTGGAGCCACAGCCTTTCATGGCATGTTCATTGGGAAAGAGCAAGAGTTTTTGTCTTAATCGTCCCCAGCAAAATTCTTAGTTGAATCTTAGGGGTTCTGCTTGGGTCACTGGAGAAGCAATCACTCTATCCAGGGGCATGGAGTGTGCCCGTGGCTTAGATCTGGTCATGTGCTTGGTCCTTGAAGTCATGGACTGAGGATGGACTCCAGAAGAAAACAGGTAAATTTACCAAAAGAGTGGTAAATAGATGTTGGTCTGCAAAAACAAGTGTCTAGAACACCTTATCAGATAAAACAAACTGATGTTATTTCATTGCTTTATGAAGACAGACCTGAAAGGATATAGGAGCCCTGACTGGTGTGGCTCTGTGGGCTGAGCATCGTCCCAAAGGTTGTTGGGTTGATTCCCTGTCAGGGCACGTGCCTGGGTTGTGGGCCAGTTCCCCAGGTGAGGGTATTTGAGAGCTAATCGGTCAACCTGCCGGTGTTTCTCTGGTGCATTGATGCTTCTCTCCCCTTCTTTCTCCCTTCCCCTTTCTCTAAAAATAAATAAATAAATAAAGCCTTTATTTTGAAAAAAGAAAAACTATAGGAATTTCTCAAGATTAGGCAGCCCTGGGATAACTCAATAAATTGAAGGGGAAAAATATTGGAAACATTAAGGCAAAAGATATGGTGTTCATGTGATCAGGTTACAGCTTTAAGTTGAGAAGGAGAATGGGAAAAAGAAGGAATTGTAGAGGGTTTATTTGTAGCATAAAGGATTCTTATTTGAAGCAGGCCTTTGTGATGGACAAGAAAATTCTAGAAAATCAGCTGAGAAAGGCCTTTTCTCCTTTTCCAACTTATTCCATTTCCTTGTTTATAGCCCTAAAACTTTGTCCCTTTTCCATGCACTAGACTTTAGCTAAGAAATGGGGTAGAGAGAAAGAAGAGAGAAGGGTTTGGAGACTAGAAGGTAGAATACATCTTGGTGAAAATCCAAGAGTCCCTAGCATTTACCCTAGAGACTTTACCCCAAATATGGTAGGATAGGTATCTTTTGCACATACACGGTTTAATTTAGAAAAGCCAACTATATATACTCTATGTCAATGGTTATTTTGTGTTAATTTATTAAAGTCTATTTCTAATAGCATGTGCTGAGAAACTAGAAACACTATCATTTCAAAAGAATAATGTATATTAGAGTACTTTTGACTTAGGACAGTGCTAAAGCATAATGCAAGGAACTCTAAGACTCCCCAAGAAAATGACAGGTTAGACAATGTGAAGTTTCATGTTGAAATTCCTAAGCTTTTGGTCATTAACCCTCAGGTCATGCCTGACCCCCAAGATTATTGGAAACAGTGAGAAATGAAAGGAGGAAATGCAATTACCATTCTGTTCATTGAAAAGTTAAGCCACTGTTACCATGGATACAATGGCTTGTTTATTGTCCAGATTTTGAGACCCAAGTTTGTAAGCAACACCAGAGGTTTCTTTAAGTTTACGTGCTGTCAGCCAGTAACTCATGAAGATTCTCAGTAACTTCGAAAATAAGCCTTTGCACACTGATCTACTTACTCATTCACATTAAGTATCAGCATGTGTACTTTTGAGGGTCCGGTGGGTTTTGAGGAAACCTGAAAAAGTAGAGTGAGACAGTAGCTACAATTTTGAGTTATGTTATCCTAGACTTTCTTGGATTCTTTTATAAAAACATCCTGTCTTATAGTGTCAGATGTTTGCTTGTCATTTTGGGCCCAATTCTTTGGTTTTTAATCTCATTAACAAGAAGAAGAAGCTTTTCCAAGTAAAGGCTAAAAAAATATTTATTTCATAGGTAAATCCTCAGATAAAGTTAGCTTTAAGAATAAAAGTCTTTTATCTGAAATATGTCAATCTTACCTACATTTTAATCTTACTGAAAAAGAGAAAGTCCTATGTGTACTTCCACACTGATTTAATTTTGATGTGGGAAAGGGTGGAGAGGGTACTTTTTGTTGAAAGAAACATGAAATAGAAAACCCACTGCAAACTGGCTTAAACAATAAAGGGTATTTATTGGCTCATGTAAGTAAAAACTTCTGAGGCAGGAAGGGTTCAGGTGAGGTGCAGTCAGGGCTCCAGTTCTCTTTCTTTGTGTTTTTCTTGACTCTACTGCCCTCTAGGTTTCAGTTTTGTTTTCAGTCTGGCTTTCCATATTGTCATATAGCTGCCAGGAAAAATGGGGCTACTTTTTTTTTTTTTAAGTTAGGGCCAATTCAACTTTGACAAGACTTCAGTTATGTTCTCAAAAACATTCTATCATCAAAATGTATAGAATATTATAATCGCTAAGGACCCTAGATAGAAGCCAGCTAGCTCCCCAAACTTGGCATATCATCAAAATTACCTGGTTAGCTGTAAATAGTATATATAGATTCTTAGGCCAAAACCTACACTTACAAAATCAAGAGTATGGGATTTTTTAAAAAATATTTTATTTACTTAGTTTTAGAGAGAAAGGGAAGGGAAGGAGAAAGAGAGAGAGAGAGAGAGAGAGAAACAACTCTCTCTCTCTCGAGGTTGCCTCTCGCATGGCCTGCACTGGGGACCTGGCCCACAGCACAGGCATGTGATCTGATGAGGAATCAAACCAGCAACCTTCTGTTCGCAGGCCAGCACTCAATTCACTGAGCCACACCAGCCAGGGAAGGAGTATGGGACTTTTCAAAAGAGAGTTTCCAGGGAATTCTGGGGGGTCACACAATTTGGGAACAATTGATATAGGTAACCTATCATTTTTATATTTATATTTTATTTTTTAATACATTTTATTTACTTTTAGAGAGAGAAGGAGGGAGGAAGGAAGAGGGAGAGAAACATGGATGTGTGAGAGAAACATTGATTAGTTGCCTCTTGTACACCCCCAACTGAGGACCTGGCCTGCAGCTCAGGCATGTGCCCTGACAGGGAATGAAACTGGTAATCTCTTGGTTCACAGGCTGGTACTCAATCCACTGAACCACACAGCCAGACCATCTTTACTTTGGTAAGATGAAACTCAGAGATGAACTTGCCATGGAAGATTCCTTCCAGTGGCAGTCAAGTATACTTTGTTCAATCTGTTCTTTCTTTTGAATGGGGAAATTACAAGGTAGTTGCAATGACAAGGAAAACTACTCTTTTCCATCTGAGGGTGATATGAAGTATTGGCCACACTCCTGACCATCTCCTTTCCTGGCCAAGATGACAGTCCTTTTCTTTAGCCACTGTTTGTGTCTTAATTGTGTTTTTTGCTCTTTCCCTGGACCCTTCCTCCCATGGAAGAACCTTAGATTCTTTGAGCTGAACAACTATTGTTCTTCTAATCCTTTTTCGTCCAAGTCAGGGATTCGTCTCAGAGCATCCCCAACAGAGGTCATCTGCATCTCAAGCAGCCTGTGTATTCCATGGCTGCAGTGTGTGCACTGGAAAACCTTGTAGCTCATTTCCTTTATATTCTAAACCCAACTCTTCAATGACTCCCCTGAGACTTACAGTCTGTTGATCCTACCACCTCTTCCCAGCTTATATTTTATGGCCCACCATTAGCATCACTTCCTTGCCTATGCCCTCAGCATTCTGGCCCTTGACCTTGCTCTGTTGTGCTCTGCAAAAGCCTAGTGATGGTTGAATCTACATGAATTATCCACATGTGCATCGCTGTAGCTAAACATGGGATGGCAGGGGAAAAAGACAAGATTATGCTGACTCATTTCACCTTAAATTCCTGAAACTAAACTTTAAGACCTGTTGCCCAGCGGGGCCACTGTCCTACTTTCTTACATCATCTTTTTTCTCCAAACCTCCAATACCACCTGCTTAGGTGACAGTGGTCCTTACAAATGTGAAAATAGAAGCAATCAGAAGAGAACTCTACAAACACCCATAACTCAGACATCATCACTTGCATGTTGGCCTATACTAATTGTCTCCTGTCTTACAAAATCATCTCTTGACCCCACATTCCCTCTGGTTATTACGCTAGTTTCTCTGTTCTTCTTTCTAGCAAAATTCCTTGGCATTTTTATCTATATCCACTGTGATTTCTCTCTATCAATTTTTCTCAAATCATGCCATTCAAGTCCATAACCCCTTGACAGATATTTCTTTTGCCATGATCACTGATGACCTCTATGTTGTTAAACCCAATGAGATCTTTTCTCAGTTTTTGACTTATTTAACTGTTCAGCAGCATAGGACATGATGTGTTCCACCTTCTCCCATTAAACACTTATTTTGGCTTCTTGGAAAGCACATTCTCCTGGTTGCCTTCCTTCCTTACTGGTTTCTCTTTGGCAGCTGATACTCATTCCTATCCATCTCCTAGACTACTTTTCATCTCTATCTATACTACTTCTTTGGTAGCCTCATCCACTCATGGCTTTAAATACCATCTATATACTGACACCTTCCAAATTTATAAGTATAATCCATACCACTACCCTGAAATGCAGGTCCAATATGCAGCTGCTTATTTGACATATCCTCCTGGCTGTCCAATAGTGATTGATTACCCTGCAACTAAGTAACTAATGAACTAATCCTTCCTTCCTTCCAGATTTTATTTATTTATTTTTAGAGAGAGGAGAAAGGAGGGAGAAAGAGAAAGGGAGAAATATTGATGTGAGAATGAAACACCAATCAGTTGCCTGTCATACACACCCCAACCCAGGACTGAATTTTCGAACCAGGCATGTACCCTGATGGAATCAAACTCGTGACTTCTTGCTTCGTGGAATGATGCCCGACCAACTGCACCACACCAGTCAGGGAGGGCCCTTCTATTGACCTTCAGTACCCTTTTAGAACATCAGTCATATCATGTCACTCCTCTGCTCAAAAACTCAATTGGTTTCTGTCACATACAAGTTGGGTTGTCCAGCAATAGACATTGAGATGGATTTTGGAGTGCAAGATATTAATTAAGATTAACGTTCATGAAGGAAAGGGAGAAAGCAGAGATGGGTGGAAGAAATTGACCTATGGCAAAGCCTCAGTTGACCTAGTGAGGGTCTCTGGAGCAAGAGTTGGCTATGAGAGTGTTCTGTGTCAGGCCTTCCTTAGTTGCTAGGTGTGGCCTGTCTTGAGAAGGTGCCTTTCTATACTTGGGTGCACTTCAAAGGGGCTGAGTGCAAGTAGACAGTCCCTGAAGAAGACACTGGGTGGGTCTACGCTGGCTTCCCATCTTAAAAAGGCTCAGAGTCCAGGTCCTTACAATGGTCCACAGGACTGTAACCAACTGACCTCCATATCACCTCCCTTACCTCTTTCCTTCCTCCACTCACAATGCTGTAGGCTCGGTGATATCCTTGCCTTTCCCCCAATGCAGTGAAACCTTCAATGCCTTTGTACTAACTTTCTTTCTTCCTGTCTCAGATTGTGCATTACTTGCTCCTTGGCTTCTACAGGTCATCTTCTCAGTGTGTCCTTCTCTGATTCTTTACTGATTTACATTCTCCATTCCATTTTGTTTATTTATTAACTTTGTCTTTCCATCCCTGTGATGAAAATTTCAACATGGAAGCAATTTTTATCCTTTTTTCCCATTGCTTTATCCCCAGTATCCAGAATGAGGCTAAATAATTTCAGGGGTGGACAAAAGCAAGTGCACTGTGCCATTGTGACATTATTTTGTATTAAAAAAGCTATTGTAATGATCATAACCTGCATGTCTTTTTCCATGTGAATAACTGTAAATCTACTTTTGCTCACCCTGGTACATGTAAGCAGAATGCGTAGACAGATGCCACCAGGGATGCTAAGGCTAAGAAGGTGCTTTCTCAGCTTATCACCCTGTCCTTTGTATTGCCAGCCCTTCATCCCCCCAGGCTCCTGGAGGCCCCATCAAGATCTGATGGAGAAAAAGGAACATTGCAGTCTCTATCAAAACAAGTGGCTTAGCAACGCTGCTTCTCTTCATTTGACTCTCCCCTACCCTCGGCCTCGCTGTCACCCAACTACTGCTGATTCTAAATGCATCTGAGAGTGGCTGATTCTGCAGTCTTTTTCACTTCCATCCCAGGCACCTGGTTACCCTCTGAGAATCCCCTGTACATATAGAATGGGTCATTTTGCTATTTTTGGCACAGATTTGATGCCATCGCTTTTACAAAAAGATAAACCAGTTTTCAGAAGTTATGTTAGTGGACTGTCATTCTGTGTTTAAACAGAACACAAAGGAAAGCTGTCTGAGACCACAGCTCAGTGAAAACAGCCTTGTTCAGACAAAAAGCCCTGTTTGAGGAGGGGAGTGGTTTTCCCATTCAGGGAGGTAGCACGGACTGCGATGGGAAGAACATTACATGTCACATCAGAACATTCATGGATCTTGTTCCTGATGAATGAAGGAAAAAGGGCCTAACCAAAGAGGGCCCGAAACTGTTGAAAAACGCCCATGGCTACTGGGCACAATCCTTCCCATTTTAGATCCTATTCTTTCAAGGACTCCATCTGCAACCACAAGCAGATAGCCTAGAGGCAGATGAATAACTCATTTACATGCATGTATAGGTTGAGAAGTGGATGGAATGAGTTAGGATAATTCTGGCAAAATTTTTTCAAGTGCTTTCTATGTGCCTGACACTGTCCTAAGTGTTTTACAGGTATTAGTTTACCTGCTTCTTTATTAACAGTCCAAATACTGTAGATAAAGGACCAAGGTAAAGACAGGTGAGGTAATTTGCCCAAAGCCATACAGTTATTAAGTGGTGAATCAAGATTTGAACCCAGAACCCTTATTCTGTGTTATCACTGTGGATAATAGGCAGGAGAAAGTGGAAGATAGTTCCTCTGTGTGCAAACAGAGCCCCATTTAGTGAGGCTCATATTGCCATAAGGTGACCTCATTTTAGAGATTGGTACCTTTGCAACCCAACTTTTGGATGTTTTGTGCTACTTTTGGCATTCATTCATTCATTCATTCATTCATTCAATACCTATTGATGGAGACCTCTCATGCTCCAGACGTGATGCAGCTAGGTGCAACAAAGGATAGAGAGGTTCCTGTGACACAGGCCTGTCCAAAACAGCTTATTGTTTAGGAGAGACATTTCTATTTTAACTGGGTTTTGCCTCTACACTCTTCAGGTGCTGACCTATTCCTGTCTGCTGGCTTTCTCTTATGTTACCGTTCCTTATGTGGTAATGTCTTCTCTGTAATTACATCTTTTAGTTCAAAAGATCCCTTACCCAGTCAGAGTTCTACCCTAACTTCCCATTAGGGATGGCAATGATTTTTAAAGGTTGTTGTTTAGTATTAATGGAAAAAATTCCATTTTTTCCATTAAGTTCTCCCATTCAAAGTCCTAGGAGAGAGTAATCAACAACCAAGTGAGAACTGAATCTCTTCATGTCTGAGGAGGCTGCTCTTGTAGAGATGGGGAAGGCATTTACCTATGGGCTGGATGTGCTAAAAGGTCTCCTGGGCTCCAAGCATCTCTCACCCTCACCAAAGATGTCTGCTCTGCCACCATTTGAGCCAGTACTTTAGAGTAAGACATTACTCTAAAGTTTGTTTCCCCCAACACTCTGATTAAAGTGCAGAAGTGTTTACCCTGGTAGAAACTTGCCAGAGTGAGGTTCAGAAAGAATGAGATCCCCCAATTCTTTTTTAATTTCAACCAAGAACATTTTTTCATTGCTTTTATTTTGATTTTTTTTAATTGAATCTTTATTGTATTTTTTCCCCATCACTATTTAGTTTTCTTCATTGCTCTTAGAGAGAGAGGAAGGGAGGAAAGGAGGGAAGAAGAAGGGGAGGGAGAGAGGGGAGAGAGGGAGGAAGGAAGATAGAGAGAGAAACAATGATTTGTTCCCTTTTGTACATGCCCCAACTGGGTATGGAACCTGCCACCTAGGTATGTGCCCTGACCTGGAATCGAACCCACAACATTTTGGTGTACGGGAATGGGATGGTGCTTCAGCCAACTGGGCCACGCTGGCCAGGGCCAAAACTGGTATGTTTTCATGAGAGATGAAAGAAGTGAAGAAGCTACCAGAAGGTGAG
Organism: Phyllostomus discolor; assembly: GCF_004126475.2. Classification (NCBI taxonomy): domain Eukaryota; kingdom Metazoa; phylum Chordata; class Mammalia; order Chiroptera; family Phyllostomidae; genus Phyllostomus; species Phyllostomus discolor. The sequence continues at coordinate 53,280,934 of NC_040906.2, forward strand.
AGGTAACCTTGAAAGGGAGTCAGCTTCATCTTTTAATTGTTTGGCCTAAGTCACCTTTTCTGGGGAGGGGGTAAGGCGGGAAAAGGTATTATTTCTTGTGTTTTTCTTAGGATGGCCTTTTGGAGGGTTTCTATTGTGAATCTGTCATACAGACCTCACAGATAGAACTTCTTTCCTTCTAGTATGGGTCTCCTCTCTCTAGTTAGCTCAGCTGAAATAGGATTGTTTGAACAAAAGGAGAGGTTGACACTAAAATCCATGAAGTTGCAAGATTTGGTTATTCCTTAGGGATTCATTAGTGCCAGGAAAGATTGAGAGGAGGCTTTTAGATTTAATGTACATGGAAGATATAACTTTTCCAGAGTGTACTGATGACTATTAATAGAAATCCTATTTTTTCCTTGGTTAGTGTCAACAAAAAAATAATTTGCAAACGAACAAAGTAAAACACACATGTCCCAAGTCAATTGCTAAACAGTTAATTTTTATGTACTAAAACTCTGATATTTTTTCCAGTTCACTTCTGACATAAAAATTTACTTCTTCCTTAATATTTGGTGCAGTGAGGTGTTGAAAGAATTTGCTAAGTAATCATTGGAAGCTGAGATTCTAGTGAAAGACAAAATGCACAGTTTAAAAATTGAACCTACTAACTGGAAGACAGCAAAAGCTAGTTGCCTCTTGTTGTAAATAATTAAACCCAGCATCGCAGACAGGCGAAAACATGGGACTTGAGCTAAGTAGGACTTGAGCTAAGAAGGATGCATACTGCATTTAACACTTTCACTTCCCTTCGAGGGAAATCAAAGAAGTCTTTAACAGTTGTTGCTGATTGTGAATATGAGCAACAAAATCCCACTGTAATCCAGATTTATTTTTCAAGCATTTTGCTTTGATTGAAGGAGTGAGAAAAGGAAGGGAAGAGGAAAGGCATTTTATTAAGGCCCTTGTACTCTTTCCCTTTAGGAGTTCTAAGAGTGATTTGTCACAGTGACCTGGGACTTTGGTTCCCTCCAGAGACTGGGTGCATGATGGGTTCATTAGTAGATCAAAGACAATTGGCTCTATTTTTCTTGCAGAGAAACATTGGATCTATTGGGTTGGCCAAAAAGTACATTTAGTTTTTTCCCATGAAATAAAAGACACAGTTTTCATTTTCACCAATAACTTTATTGATTTGGATGTTTTGAGTATGTTGGCTATTTTCACCTATTGGCTTCTAGTGGTTAAAGGTCAGGGTGCTGCTAAACATCTTCCAATGAGTAGGAAAGCCCCACAGCAAAGGATTATTTGGCCAAAATGTCAATAGTACCAAGAAACTTTGCAAGCCACTTTTGATACATTTGATCAGTCAGAGCATTCTCCATACACCGCACAAATCTTTTCTTTCCATTTCATTTGTGTTTTTTTATAGAGCTTTTTTCCTTAAGATTTTATTTATTTATTTTTAGAGAGGGAAGGGAGGGAGGGAGGGGAGAGAGAGAGAGAAAGAGAGAGAGAAACATCAATGTGCGGTTGCTGGGGGTCATGCCCTGCAACCCAGGCATGTACCTTGACTGGGAATCGAACCTGTGACACTTTGGTTCACAGCCCATGCTCAATCCACTGAGCTACACCAGCCAGGGCTTCATTTGTGTTTTTACCCTTCTTGAAATAATAAAGCATAATACACTGAAAATGTTGCGTTATTTTTTCCATCTTCAATATTAAAATGGCTACACAAAAATTCACCAATTTTGTAAGTTTCTTTTTAAAAAAATGCGTGCTAATGTGACAGCTGACACAATACAATCTAACAATTGTTTTGAATGAAGTTAAAGACAACTAAGCACTACTAGAGCCATTGTGTGGGAAAAAAACAAATGAACTTTTTCATTAGCTTAACACTAATTGAGAACTGGATCTACACAACACACATAGGATGTATTCTTTCCAATTTTCTGTAACAGGGCTGGTTTTCTTAGGACAATCTTCCCCCTTTTGAGGTGGGGGCAAGTGGTTGGCCTTATTTTTCCTATCTGTGAAAAAGGGAATAAGATTTATAGTTCTCATAGGGGTGGGCATTCTATGTTTTATTTTTATTTTAAAATTAATAATATAGACTAAAATTGACTCTATATGTGTGTAGTTCTAGAAAATTTAATACCTGTATATATGTCTATGACCATCACCAGTTCAACAACCTCCCTCAAATTCATTTATACTATCCATTTGTAGTCATACCCTATCAATAGTAGGTTTTAAGTTCTTTTTCTTAAAACTCACTTCTCATATGAAAGTCTCAATTACCTTTGTCTGTTCATTTAAATTTATTTTTATTATTTATTATAGAGAGAGAAGAAGGGAAGGAGTAAGAGAGGGAGAGGAACATCGATATGTGAGAAAAACCTTGATTGGTTGCCTCTTGCCTCTTGCACGCCCCAACTGGGGACCTGGCCCACAATCCAGGCATGTTTTCTACCTGGGAATTGAACCAGTGACCCTTGGCTTTGTGGAATGATGCTCAACCCACTGAGCCATGCCAGTCAGGCTGTTCATTTTCATTCAAGAAGTGTTCCTAGCTTATTTTTTGAAGAAATTCAAATGACATGGATGGTAAGCTTTGCAAAGCTTAATTTTTGTTTTATTATAATGGAGGTAAAAACTCTGGAAGCTCTTTATGTGTGGCCTTATAAGAAAAAAGTTTCTCCAAACTCGGCTCATTGCTGGAGTGGAATCTGCAAAGAAAACACACTCAAGAAATCTCCCTTAAAGAGGAGGACAGAGGTTTATTTTCTATTTGATGATTTACCCCTTGACATCTGGGAAATGATTAGTTGATGTTTTCAAAGAAGGTTAAGTCAGTGTGTTTAATTAACTGTGGTAATCAGGTGACTGAAATCAATTAACTCCTTGTTAACAATTTTCATCAATTTTGTAAATAAATGACTAAATCAGTAAATTCTACTCTTAGATTAAAGGCTATTTCCTTACCTTATTGATGACAACTTAGAGATTTTCTCCTGCTCATCTCATTCCCTCCCTGCCACCTTCACTCTTACAAATGAGAACTCCTAAGCTAGTTGTAGGTTGGGGGAGGGCAGCCCGTTGGAAAGAATGATCTAGGTAAACGGCACAGTAAGTAAGTGTGTACACAGTGACATTAAGGTAGATGGGGGGGGGCAATAATGATGAAACTCACTCTAGGATAAGCTTTTACGTTTTGAAATGTTTTATTTTTTCTAAGCTCAAACTGAATGAAGGTATAATAAAAAAATGAAACAATTTGGCTTTTAGCTAGAAGTAGATTGAAAGGATACTTTGAGTACTCTAGAGGGAACTTATAAAAATTATGGGGTATATTGATTGCATTAGCCTGTAAAGCCTGATTGCAGTTTTAAAATACCATAAAAATATACAGCTAAAATATTGTTACTTTTTAGAATCCCTGTAATTGAAAATTCTCTGCATCCATGATTTTATTATGTCTTGGTCCCCAGTGAAGCAAGTGAGCAGGAACATTATACAATGATCTCCCATGCCCTCACACCTGCCATTGAATATTCTGAAGGACGCAGGATACTCAGGAGATTGGTATTATAGGAAGGTTGATATTGGGAATATTTGGCATCTTTAATAACCTTTGAAGTGTTCATATATTGAAAATTTGCAAAAATGCTGTGCTAAAATTATTCACATTATATAAAGAGAAACTTCTTAGTTTTCTTGAAGGTATAGAAGGTAGTTTAAATTGTGGGAATGAGCTAAAGCCAGTGATATAAATCTCTGCCTGCCAAGCCTAACTTTGGGCTCTTCCTACTATTACAGAAACCCTGGCCATGCCCCCACTGCGCCTTCTCCTTCTTCACCTGCCCAAGGAACCTCAGCCTCAAGGATCTACCTACCCTGACACAGTTAGCCTATGGGTGAACCTTTTTGGTGCTGGGGCACTCCCTGGTATTGGAGCTTAAGATGTAGCCTGACACTTTTCAGATGTGTACCATTGAGCCACTTGCCCCTCTGAGCTTCAGTTTCCTGGATTGTACAATGGGCATTAGTAATTTATGGGTTTCTGGGAATATTTAAAGGACATTGTGAACATACAGTACACATTTGGACCCACAGGGAACCTGGTGTTAAATCATTAATAGTTGACCAGCTCTTGGTTAGGTCAGGGCGGCAGGGCAGCCACTCTGCTGTGGTCTTTTGAAATACAGGAACCACTTGTGAAATTCTCTATCCATAGAATTTGCTGGGGGGAGAAACACAGTTTTGTTTTTTTTTTTAGGAGATGAAATTATTAGACAAGGGAGCATTAGAAGACAGGCCTTAACATCTGCCTTTATACATCCTGCCCCTCTCAGGTCTTGAAAGCACAGATCCCAAATGTCATGTTACAGAAAATCTCAAACTTCTTCATGAACTTCGTGTTTCTGTTTCATGTGCCCTGCACATGCTCCCTGCATACTTGGTCCTATGCAGGGTTACTGAGGATGTCTCTGTAAGTCTGGGAACAAGAATGATGGGTGAATCGGTTTAAGTGGGACTTGGGTGTGTCCTCTGGGCAAGGGGAAGGATGGCTGGAAGGAAGAGTACATTTAAGATGAATACTTGGCTTTGTGAGAAGTTTTAGGCAGAGCATGTAAGAATCACAGTCCACGATGGTTTTTTCCCCCTCTTATTTCATGAAAGAAGTTAAAAGGCTATGTATTCAGTTAAATGTGCCTGGCAAAAAGATGAAATACAAGCAGGTGTGTTATGTAGGACTTACAGGAAGTCTTTTTGAAAGAGAGAAGGCACACCCTTTTTTTTGTTCCTTATTTCATGAAGTTGTGGAAAGGGCAGTGAGGAGTTCAACAGGAAAGAAAGCTGTCAAGCTAGGTTTTGCTAAAAATTACAGTACATCTTCTCACTGATGTATTTATCTACAAACATCTACTGAGAGCCTAGGATGATGGGAGGACTGGGGGCTCAGAGATGAATAAGACATGTATGGAAGCATTGTGCTGCGAAGTGAGCATTGTTATGAATGAAGTTTGGGAAAGAGCATGAAGTCATGTAGGCCTGAGGGAGCCAAGAGCCAAGAAACACTGCGCAGGTTTGGCGTTTGCACTTCGTTCTGAGGGAGGGCGTGTGAGCAGGAGGTGGAGTTGGGAGAGGGGACTCTGGTCAGACTGTGGAGGATTTCGTATGTCAAGCTAAGAAGTTTGGTGCCTTTGAAGAAATATGAGCTGGAAAGTGAAATGATCAGACTTCCATTTAATAAAGGTAATGCTTGCTGCAATGAGGAAAAGCAGATCAACCCGTATATTAGGAAATTACTCTAATTATCTGAGTGACAGGTGATGAGGGTAGAACTAAACTTTTGGACCTCAAGGTAACCAGAAGTCGAGAGAGTCACCATGGAATGTAGAAAAATCTTTTTATTTGTTGCACTTTTTAATATTCTATTATTTGTTTTATTAGTTATCCTTTATTTGTGGGAGCATTAGAAGTATCTTTTCAATGTACACGTTATTTACATTTATAAATACTTAATGGTATTTTCTTGAATCCTCTTGTCTGAAACTTGTAGCTAATTGACCGTGTGGGCATGGCATGTGATGTTTTCTTTGGTTTGGTTCATTGATTCCTAGCTGGTAGAGAGCCCTTAGAGAGCATCTGGAAACGGGTAGTGGCATTTTTTTTCTGTTGTTGTTATTACGATGCCTGAGTATCACTCCTGGCATTTAGAAGGCAGAGGACAAGGATGGTAAACCAACTGCAAGACACAGTGCACTTCCACACTACAAGGAACTGTCCAGTCTCACATGTGGAAAGTTTCTCATTGAGAGCCCATCTTGGCTGATAGGGAGTGAATAAAGACGCAGGGAGGAGTAATACTGGTGCTAAGAGCTGACATTTTCCTAAAACTTACTACAGCCTCTTGATATAATCACCATAACTGTAGAGTTTAATGCTTGTGACAGTCCAAGAAGGTAAATACCATTGCTATCTCTGTTTTACAAATGAGTAAACTGAGGCAGGGTAGGAGTTTTGGCTCTGGATTTTGCACGCCGAACTCTAGTGTTCTATTATTTCCACATGCTTTACTCTCTTGATTATGGAACCTTTATTGAACACTTACTCAATTTAATAAAAAAAATTGATCAATTATAAGAGGAAAAGGAGAAATACATTTGCATTGTGTACTTTATTAAATTTCAAAATATACCTCTTGGAAACATTTCTTCCAGTTTAATAGAATATTGGTGAAGTACTTCCTCCAGGTGTTTTTTAAAATATGGAAAATGTTTGATGACATTTGTTTAAAATTAGAGAGGCTTTATGGATTGTGAGAAGCTCTTTTTTATTGTCATTTACCTCCTGTATCCTCTTGCACTGGGAGAAGCTCTCCCTGGATAGCCGGTGCTCTGTCAGTGTCTGGCGAAGTGAGTCAACTCCCTGGAGGCACTTGGTGGCTCTACAGGGTGCCATGGTCTTGCAGATTTGTTTTTGTACTTCTCATAAAAGGGAATCTGCCTCAGGCATGGTCTTCGTAAATTGCAGGCATGTGTTAGTGACACCGGATGAAGAATGTGGCTCTTCCTTGGGCATGCCTCACACTTTCCTGCTTCTGTGCCAGTTCAGGTTTGTGCCTGTGTCAGGCGCACCCTCCCTGCAGACCCACATGTTGGAGCATGCACGCACCTCCCTGCACAGGGCTTTTCCTCATCTGCGCTGAGTGTTATCTGAACCTTTCTCCCAGCACTTCTCATCATGCCATGAATTATAATTATTTATGTCTGTATTTTATCTCTTCCTCTAGAATAAGACCATTGATTCTAAGAGTTATGCCTGCCTCTTCTGGAATCCTGTGTCTGGCACAGAGCCATGAATAAAGTGGAGCTCAAATCTTTGGTTAGCGGAAAGTTAAAAAAAACTACGCAAATTGTCGTAAAGCAACTCCATCTCCTAGGGGAAGTGACAGGCACACTAATTCTGGACTGGTGTTGTGGAGAGGATATTGTTTGGTTTGAACAAGATAGACATTTGTTTCTTATATAATCAGCAGCAGAAGGCTGGTTTGGTACTTCCATGGTATCATCAGTAACCAGGCACTTAATTTCCTGCTCTGCCATTCTCTGCTGGTGGCTTCCATCCCTAACTTCACCTCATTGTCCAACACAGCTTTTATAGTTGTAACCATCTCTGCTTCAGGCTAGGTAATAGGAATGGAGGGGGGAAAAGAAGGGTGCGCCTTCTCTCTTTCAAAAAGAGTTTCTGAAAGTCCTACTTAATACTACTGCTTGCAATTCATTGCATTGATGACCACACTTAACTGAAATCTGGGAAATGTAGCCTCTTAGCTGAACACATCGTTCACCCGATGAAGCTGGGATTCTGTTTCTGAAGAGGAGAGGGACCGAGTACTGAGGCAGGCTGCCGTGGTCTTGACCAGAGGTGCACAGGTGACCCTGGGCATCCGAGAAGCACTTTTTGGGAGAGACATAAACAATTTGAACTAAATACAGGGGGGAGATACAAGGATGATGAGAGAACTGGAAACCATGTTATGGGAGGAATGATGGAAAGACTGGGGATTTTTCTTTCTTTTTTTTTTTTTTTTTTTGGAGGTGAATCAGAGGAACTGTGACTAGCCCTCTCTTCAATGTTTGAAGGACCGTTCCATGGAAGAATGATAAAGCCTATTTTAATGATTCTAAGGATAAGAAAGAAATTGTAGGCACAAAACATACACCAAAGGAATGCTGGAATTAGACTTTAAGGTCTCTAAAGACCTTATATAGTAGAGATGTATACCATATACATATATCTGCGAGCAACCATAGTGGTTGCTATGGTGGTGATACTGTTAGCAGTTTACATTTTGAGAAGTTCAAGACTTTCCCTTTTGTGGGATGTGGTCCCTGTATCCTTCATGCTTAGCCTCCCTAAAAGGCTAAGTCAGAAACAGTTTCCGCACTTACAGCCAAGTGAGGAGAATCCTTAGATACTAATATCAGAGTTTAGGAATTCCATATTGTTCAACTCAGTAATTCAGTAAGTGTCGTCACCATCAACTTCTTTGGACTAAAATCTGTGTTTAGGCAACTGGTTAATTTTATTAAGTGAAATATGAATTCTTGTTATTATTATTAAACACTTTAAACACTCCTGAAATGTAACTGTTTAATATGTCTTAAAAACAGAGGTATTAGATCTAGTATCATAGAAATGTTCACTTGAAACCTATATGCTCCTGTTAACCAATGTCATCCCAATAAATTCAATTAAAAAAATCAGAATGAAATGCCAGCAGGGCAGGCATTGGTGCTTCTCAAACTTTGATGTGCCTGCAAATCACCTGGAATCTTGTTAAAATACATATTCCTGTTAGCAGATCTGGGAGAGGCTGGTAATCAGCTTTCCTAACAAGTTCTCAGGTGATGTCAGTGGCACAGAAGATGTACTAGTAGAGGGTTTTTGATTAAGGAGGATTTCCGTCTTATTCTCTACATGTGAATGTGCCCTACAATCTTAGGACTTCAGTACATTCCCTTTGCAGTCTGTGATGATAAGAACACAGACAGACACGCCAAAACAGAGGTGTCATCAACCAGAGAAATAAACTAGCAAAGAGTTAATTTATTTCACCAAGTAATGATGTATTTTTGAAAGGGCATAAAAACTTGCCCATTCTTGATTCCCAGTCAGGGCACATGCCTGGGTTGCAGGCCACGGCCCCCAGCAACTGCATATTGATGTTTCTTTCTCTCTCTCTTTCTTCCTTCCTTCCCTCTCTAAAAATAAATAAATAAAATCTTAAAAAAAACTTGCCTATCCTTGTGAATTAAGTTCTATTTTTTGAGTTCATTTTCATTTTGAATAATAGAGATATGTTTTTCTCTTGTGAACCTGGGATATAAAAAATATTTTAAGGAGAGAGTATAATTCACAATAAAAGTATGATGTAGTAATAAGATAATACAAAATTTCTGTATTGGATCAACTTTTTAAAAAGGGGGAATCAGCTATCATTCTAATTAGGTTAATTTAAAAATATTCTTACCCTGGCTGGTGTGGATCAGTGGATTGAGTGCTGGTCTATGAGTCAAAAGGTCACTGATTCGATTCCCAGTCAGGGCACATGCCTGGGTTATAGGCCAGCTCCCTAGTTGGGGGCATGCAACAGGCAACTGATTGCTGTATCTCATGCACATTGATGTTTCTTTCCCTCTCTTTCTCCATCCCTTCCCCTCACTGTAAAAATAAATAAAATCTTAAAATAAAAATCAGTTCTAAAACTGATTGCAGATTATGAATATAGAAGTGTTAGAGTATAAGCAAATATCTATGAAACAGGAAAAAACTGAAAAATTCAAAGGAAGACAACCTATAAAGTTTAAAGGCTCAGAGAACACTTGGATAACAATAGTAACAGTAGCTCACACTGGATGGATGCACACTTACTTATGTGCCAGGCCCACAGTCCTTATTCTGTCTTCACATTAGCTACTCCTGTGAGCAGCCCTTATTATCTTATTACTCTCATATTTAGATGAGGAAACTGAGGCATGGAAATCAAATAACATGCCTGCCATAGTATTAGTAAGCGGGGGAGTTGGGGTTTGAACCCGGGCTGTGTGACTCCAGGGGCTTACCTCTGGAAAGTTTTTTGGCTTCTAAGCAGTCTTCCCTTTCTCTCCACCCCACCTCCTCCCCTGTTTTAGAGTAGTGTGTCAAGCATATAGCCACCTGGTTAGTCAGGCTTTGTTCCTGAACTTACTGTGGACAAGCTGTTGGCTCTTAGAAATGCTGGGCTGAATGGAAGAAGGGAAATAATAGACTCCTAGACTTGACATGCATTCCTGAAGTGCACCAAGTACGCCCACGCACAGTGGGTGGGACTGGTGAATCTTGTGTTTCTCGTGGAAGCAGTTCTTTGTTATAAATAGTAGAGAGAGGGGTATTATTTTAGTAAAGAACCAAACTACCATGTTTCAATGAGTCATATTTATTTGTTACTTGTTTTTCTAGGCCTCCAAAATTGTTGCTTTAGCCATATTTCCTTAGGGCCTTTTTCTTGAGCCTGGATTACTCTAAGACAAATTACACTGATCCAGAGATGTCTCCAGATTCTCCTGGGAAGCCCTTAACTGGTCTGTGCTTGTATGGAAAAATGCTGCTGAAGAGGTTTCTGGTTATCAGCAAAGATGGCCTCGTGCACGTCCCGCAACCTGTGTGGTATGCTATCAGGAGCCCTGATAAGACACTCTATCCACCTAAAATCTGCCCCATCAAGCTGGTGAGGAAGGTATTTGGGCACTAGAGAATGCCTAACATGCCACAATTAGAAAATTCATTCCTTCGAGGGATTCCTGTTTTCTGCTGAAAGTGCAGATACCCATGGGAGGGCTTTGCAAATCGCTTACAAGTTGCTGTGAAGAAGTTCACCAGGGAGCAGATTTTGGAGGTCCCTCATTGTCTAATTCAGGGCAGGTTGAGAGCCATGAAAACTCCAGCCAGAATATGGGGACTCCAGGGAGAGAGAAGGAAAGGATTTTTTAGACAAGGGCGGGGAAATAAAGCAGAGGTGGGACCATTGAAGTAGATAAGGCCCTAATCGCCTCATTCCTGGACTATCAGAAGAGCCTTTTAAGTTGCTTTTCCTTCTTTGTAACTTTACCCACAAAATCTCATGAAGTGTTGAGTGGCCTCAGTAAACAGTGAACATAACCCTTCTTGGAGAAGAACTGGACTCACTTAGTTTCTGGCAGGAAATGGGTTGGTTATATTGGTTTGCTTGGGGAGAGCCAAATTGCTGTGGCTTTCTCTCTTTACAGTAGTGTCCTGGAGGTTGTTATTCTTCCTCCTTAAGAGCACGCAGATAAGCTTCCACGTGTGTTTGTTGGATTGAATTGAGTTTGGAGCCTCTGCTCTGTCAGGTGGAGAATTGTGAGGAGGGTCGTAGGGTCTCCATTTCGTAGGGAGCCTAGGGCTGGGGTTATGGCAACAGGACGTTTTATTTTTCCTTTTGGAGCTGTTGGATGTCTAGATTTATGTAAATCCATTCTCATTCAATCAGGAAGAAAGTAACAATTTGAAATGATAAAGATTTCTTTTGGATGTATCGTAAAGGCATTATCATAAATGATTCTAGTCCAAGAATATGGTTGCATTTGTAGCATTTTTCTTTATATAAGAGAAATTTTAGAGAGCAGGAATAATGAATATCTTATGACATTTAGGGAGAATTTGAAATTTCATTCTTTGAAAACTAGGAATTGGAGAAACTTTTGAACTTGCTAAATGGAAAGCTTTTCAAGCTTAGTTTCAATGGATTAAAATCTAGAATTCGTTCCTGTTCCCAGTTCTCTGCCATATGTTGAGGCATCAGCTGAGGTCAATAGGGATCCTTTTATGACTATAAAAAGTAACCGTGCCCAAGTTTAATGTACAGTACACTGATTTAAGGTCTACTCTGGAAAGCCTTTATATTTATCTTTAATTATTTTTGGTGTTGAAATTATGTACTTACAGAATTCCAATACAAACTCCAGAGGATCACCTTAGATAGAGTGATTTAAAATAGACAAAAATATGAAAAATGACTGTAGGAAAATGGAAAAATACATAAAGAAGATAAAGGAAACCAATGGCAGTCTTGGTTTTGGCTCTACCTTGACCTCTGTTTCTTGGTATAAACCTTGATTTTCAGTCTTGCCCTTGACCCCAGACCAGGCTGGTGAATACTTGTTCATGGGCAGGAGGCAACACAACGCCCATCCATTCGTGTTTTCAGTACTGAGCCTCCTGGGAGCAAGGTTTTCAAAATTTCTCTAAATTAGGTATTAGGGGAATAAACAGATCTTATCTGGTGAAAGCATTTGATCCTGGAGTATTTTTTGCCCTAGACGATTGGAATGCTAGAGTCAGGTGAGGGGTGGGTGTGCCCAGCAGGGACCCTCCCTCTGTGGAGGGGCTGCTGAATGCAGGAGCTGTGCTGATTGCTCTACACATACCACTTTCATCGCCACCACAACCTGATTCTGCAGGTTAGAAATTCTGCAGGTAAGAAAACTGCGTATCAGAGAGTTTAAATTGAGATTCATCAAGCTAAGTCAGCTGAGCAACAAACTTTTGTTGAGTGAAGATTCCTTGGTGAGGAAGAGAAACAGTTCCTGCCCTCAAGGAACTTGGAGTTTAGATTTATTTGGGGACAGTCAGTGCTCTTGCGAGGGTTAAAGCCAAATTGTCCCTTGGCTCTTGATCTAGTATTTTCTCCATCAGTATTTTATTTGAGCTCTTATAAAAAAGTCTGAATTTCATCCCTGGCTGGTGTAGCTTAGTGGACTGAGTGTGGGCTTCAAACCAAAGTGTCGCAGGTTCGATTCCCAGTCAGGGTACATGCCTGGGTTATAGGCCATGACCCCCAGCAACTGCACATTGATGTTTCTCTTTCTCTCTCCCTCCCTTCCCTCTCTGAAAATAAATAAATAAAATCTTAAAAAAAAACCCAGAATCTGAAAATTAGGTTTAAAAAAAGTCTGAATTTCTTACTGAATTTAATTAAGATTTTATTTAATTGTTACAATACTTAGGGACTCTCTCATTTGTTCATTGTTTAATTCAGGACTGTCACCCGGTTTTCAGAATTGAGACAGCCACTGAAAACTCTATTTTTGACCAGATTCTTAATATCAGTGTATTTTCTTGATTGCCTTTTAAAAAGCTGTAATACAGATAAAATTTTAGTAAGCAGTGGTTTAATTTTTGTGTATATTTATTTAGTAGGGATTTTATTGTATGTACTTTCTATTAGTGTATTACTGAAATCATTACTTTTTTCCAGCATTAAACTTCTAAGATTCTATGTTAATGGATGGTTTCAAAATTTGTAATAGTGACAGTATATTCTTACTGTCATTACTGAAAATACAGATTAGGTAATATCTTAGGAAACATACTCCTCTTTTTTTCTTCTTGCTTCTGACAATCACTGTAGATGAATTCATAATTCTATTTAAACTGCTCTTAATATTGGGACATTATAAATTCCCCATATACATATAGTTAGAAGCTTAAACACTCAAACACCATTTCATTACACATAGATATCAGCTGGTGACAATATAATGTTGGTGATTCTGTGTCAGCAAACTATTGAGTTGTTTCGAGTAATCACAGTCACATCATAACAAGAAGTGATGACATTTATAGAGCCTGGAAGTGATTTGGAGACCTATAAACACTGTTCGAGCCCAGGCAGAACAAACCAGGGCAAAGGCCTCCTGGTGTGACTGATAACCTGCTGGTGAGGCATGTTCTGAAGTCCTTTTTGGGCCAGTCTGTTAAAATCAGTGTAGTAGAGGAGACACAAGAAATTTCTGCTCTGAAAGTCTTTGCAAATATAATAGTTCCTATTTTACAGATACCCTAGTTAACAAAATCAGCTTTACCTTCAATTTCATAGAGCGAAACTAATATCATGATTATGTTACTGTTAGCAAATTGCTTATAATGAAGACTAGAAATTTTGATTTGTAGAATCAGATGTAGCCTATTTTGTAGCATGCTGAGTACTCAGTACTCTCCACTTCAGAGTAACGCTGGATATAAATGTAAAGTTTTATATAATATGGGAGACAGTCCCATTCTTTAGTAAATTAGCAGAGAATGACCCAAACATATAAATAGGCTCCCAGGGGTTTGGGGCTGACTGCTTATAGTCTTTATGGCTCCTTATGCAGGCCAGCATGGATGCTGGCTGTTGAATTGTTGAATTGTTCATTAGACTCTAAACAGCAGGGTCCTTTATAAAAGTCCATGAATCCACAAGATTTCTAGGCTTTGTCTTTGGAACAGCATCTTGGCTTCACCATACATTCTAATGCACCATATATTGCTCATTTATTGAGGGTCATCTGGGTATAGGAGGTACCATGCTAGGCACTGGGATTACAGAGGTATTTATTTCTGCCCTTGGGAGCCTTAGGTTTAGAGTAGCATTCTGTTCATGGTAGAATCATAATAAATTACTGCCACTTTGCTATCACTCTTCTCCTGGTCATTTAAATTGCATCTGCTTCTTCTGTTCTCTCTCTATTTCATATATTACGTCATGGTAGGAGAATTTGGAGTTTCTGCTCATAAAATCCTTTCTGAAATATAATCTGTCACTAGAAGGAAAAAATACAAAAATACTGTGTAAAACATCAGCAAAACCAGTTTTTTTTTTAAACCAGTTTTTTTTTAAAAAAGGCAATGGCAATATATTTTTGTTAAAGATCTGGACTTCCATTTATCAGATGATTAATTATCAGTAATTATTGTCCAAGAACAGGCTTTTAAACTTATTGGTAGAAATCTTTTCACATTCTTGCTGTACAATATTTCTTAAGAATTTCAGAATTTTTTTGTTGGCAGAGACCATGTAAGCTCAAAGCTAAATATCAAGGTTGAGTCCTGTGTATGTGGTGTAACCGCTGTGATAGTCAGGAACTAAATAGCATGGAGTGAGAGAGAAGGAATGTAGCGAGGTGCTTGTATGATTCAGGCAAGACCTGGTTACAGATGATTCAGCCTATGACTAGAGAATCACCAAACCCACCAGCTAGGCGTCAATTTCTTCTCCTTTTGCTACTCTTGTTGTAATTTCAAGTATCAAGCCATTGTTTATTTGATAACCTGCTCTTAATCTGCTTTTTAAAATGACCAAAATAGTAGTGATGCTTGCAGCTTTAACACATCTGTATTAACTTGATTTATGGTTCAATGCTTGGGTCTAATTAATTAGAACAACCCTGGTGTGATGCTGTCTGTAAATGCTGTGTTTGGGCTAACAGTGCGTCTATCACACCGTTACAATCCCTAAGCAGGAAAGCTGCTTGCCTGCAGATGTGTATAGCTGCTTATTTCTTTAAAGTGTCTCTCTCTTTTTTTTTTCTTTAGTGTTTGATTCCATCTAACCATTTTCCAGTAATTTATATTACTGATTGAGAATACAGAAATACTTTGGGCATTTGGGACTGGCAATAAGCTCTTCAAGTGGAGGTGATTTATAGTTTTCGTACAAGGGGCATTAAATCATTAAGTGCTGAAGGGTATTTTACTCTTTTCTTAAGTAGTCTGATTCATTGGGTCCTTATTTACTGAGCAGGCGGACAACCTTAAATTTTCTTCTGTTTGGATAGTGTTCTTTTCAACATCCTATGTAAGTCTTGCTCTTTGGCCATTAAAGAAATAACCAGTTAAACCCTCATGGGGAGTTGGGACAAAGGTCTTGTTTTTCTCCCACATGGAGGAGTTTACTTATAGGAACCTCAGTAGATTTGATAGAGAAAGCGCTGAGTTATTGGGGGGACTCCTGCGAAGACTAGTGCATTTCAGTGTTTGGGTATTGGCTGGCAGGGAGTTTTCATTGCTGAGCATTCTTGGTAAAAACTTGGAGATTCTTTTGAATGCTTTAGGCACTTACAGGATTGCCAATTTATGTGTAGATATTTTGTGAGTGTATGTGGCAGGGGTGGGGAGAGCACGTTTGAAGAAATTATTTTTTGTTCTGGTGATCATACGTATGGGAAAAGGCTGCACCACAGAACAGGTGTTTAGGACTTTGTTTTTTGTGGCAGTGATCTTTTACATTAATGAAGAACTGCTTGAGGATTTTAGATTTTCGACTCTTTTTTTTTTCTGGTGTGGCTCCCCAAGCGCCCCCCTCCCCAGTGGGGAAGCCTGGGGACGGACCGTGGAGCATTCCAGGGTGAAGCAGGCCTCCCTGGAACTTAGATTCTTTATCACACTCCCAGGGGAGTTCATTTCAAGTTGCTGGTACTAGCAGCTGCAGGCTGATATTGCCCAATCCCAGGCCCTCTTATTGATGGGCGGGAGGGAGTGGGATTGCTGGTTAAGAAATTTTATTATCTTTAGAAGGGAAGAATTTATTATAGGGGTTTTCTTAGATGATCTCTTTCATGTGGGTTAAGATGTTTTGAGCCCTGATTGTTCAAGCTACTAAGTAGTTCTAAATTGTTCTCAAATGGGGTGGTACTGCCACTCTCTAGGGGTGTTTGGACATATACCGGGGCATTACTTGTTGTCACAGTGACTAGAGGACGGGTACTACTGGCATTCCACATGTGGAGGCTAGGGGCACTGTTCAGGGCAGCTGAATAATTGTTTCACCCTAAATGCCAATCACATCCTCTCAAGAACTCCTGGGAGGTACGGGTTTATATATAATGCTCTGCAGTGTTGATTGATGCTGGTTGTAGGGGTAGGAGGTATTCAGTGATAAAAAGTGGGATATAGGAGACTATGGGGGAGGGGAGAAAGCTAGTATTTAGATAAAAATGGAGAAGAGTACGTTAATTAGAAAAAGTGGACTCAATTTCCCACTTCTCAGAATTGAGGGGCTACTTTGATAGTGTATCATGCTATTTTGCTGGCTTTGACCATTGAGAAGACACTTTAAAATTTATTAAGCAATTATTTAAATAATCTTTGAGATCAACTATTCTGAGGATTGACTATTTATATAGGCTAAATGCTGAGACACATCAGCTTGGAGAGGACGGCGGGGCAAGGGCACTAGGATAGTTTCGGTGTCACCTGCAGACACTGTTTGTTGGCCGTTTGCTGTGCAACTGGAGCTGCTTTGGGTTAGGACTGGGACAGCTGCAGGGGCTGGAGAAGAAATGCATCTCTGCTAGCAGCCTGCTGGTGAGCTCCTGACCAGCCTGCTCGCCGAGCTTGTGTTCTGGGCAAGGTTCTGGGGAATAAAGTGGAGCCCCAAACTCTTCTCATGGCCACGGTCTGCATCCTCGTCCAGGCTTGCATCCACCCAGAGCGACCATTAGTTTTAACATAGTTACTGGCACTAGTGATCTATATGTTTTCTCACTCGCAATCATTTTGATCATGTCATTCTTTTGCTTAGTATTCAAGACCCTGCATTTTCCATCTCCTTAGCCTTGTTGACTACCACCCTACAAGGGGTTCTCTGCCCTTGGTCCATGGAGGCCTGCTCATTAGATCTTCATCCATACTAGGCTTCCCTCAAGTTGTTCGGGCCTTACACAATGCCTGGTCCCTCCTGCTCATCAGCAAAGGCCCCACTGCAGTGTTACTGTCCTTCAGGCAGCCTCCTCTGATCACTGCAAACTGTAATGTTGATTTTTTTTTCTCCCTGAGACCAGTTGGTTCTTGTCTCTGCTGCTTATGTGGAACCAAAGTGTCTAATGTCATTTGGTGTAGCTTTGGAGTCAGACTGCCTAGATGTGAATTCCTGATCCACTGTCTACTAGCCATGAGATTTGGTCGAACCTCAGTTTCCTCATCTATTAGATGGGGCTATCATATTATCTCACAGGGTTGTTGTGAGGGCAAACGAAATAATCTATGGAAAATGCTTAACATACTTCTGGCACATAGTAAATTCAGGGTAAATGAAGGGGTTTGTGGGAAGTGGCATGCAAAAGAGCATAGACTTTTTCATGGAGCAATCACACAAGTCCTGGGTCTAAATCAGACTCTGACCGTTTCTACCTCTATGACCATGGGGGAAGTTTATTAATGTCCCTGAGGTTTAATTTCCCCTTCTGTTAATTAAGTACAAATCCCACTTTATAAAATTTCTAAGAGGGTCCAATGGATGTGTATGAAGCTTTGTATGCTACCTGACACATAGTGGGTGCTCAATATAATGTATGAATAAATTTGTAAACTCAATGAAAAAGGACCATATCTTAGCTTTCTTTATTTCTTCCACAAACTCTAGAGCAATTTTTTGCACATAGTAGATATAAATATTTTTTGTGGCTTTAGTGAGCTTGACTTGGTCCTTTTTATTTTTTAATTGCACTTAAGTAATGAGTGTACACGATCACTTCGTCAACTGGCTTTGTGGGTTTTACTTTAAAGTT
Source organism: Phyllostomus discolor (assembly GCF_004126475.2). Taxonomy (NCBI): domain Eukaryota; kingdom Metazoa; phylum Chordata; class Mammalia; order Chiroptera; family Phyllostomidae; genus Phyllostomus; species Phyllostomus discolor. Next base: position 53,298,819 of record NC_040906.2, read on the forward strand.
TTTGACTTCTTGAAGTGTCCTCTTACTATTGTTTTGCTCTATAAAAATATCAGGGCTCTGAAACAATAATTAGGAAAAAGCAGCCAACTCAGTGGTTTGTTAACTGTGTTAAAAAAAAGACTTCTGGCCACCTATTTGGTTATCTGTTATAAAATCAGGAAGCAAAAATACTGTGCAGAAAGAGTAGTAGGTTGGTTTGCTCAGCATGTCTTGTTTCAGTTCCATCACTCGAATCCCTGACTGTCCTACCTGTTGACATTAGGCAGAACAGGGTCTTCCATACAATTTGTTACCCTTGGCTGTCATGGCTGCAATGTAAAGTTTTGGAAATAAGCAAACAACTAAAGCTTCAAAAGAGGACTGGCCTTGCTAGTGTGCAGAAGGTGTGAGAATTATAATGAACCATCACCCAACTTATAAACAGAAGTATGTCTATCAATACCAAGAGAATAAAAATAAAGTACAAAAAAAGTGAAGTAAAATTATGGATGAATTAAGGAATTGCTTCTTAAATGTGTTTTTTCTTTTTGAGTTTAGTGAAGTAGTACTGTTAAAATGCGAAGTGTTTTTGCATGTGTTTAAAATGAGCACGTGCACCTCCTCAGGTAGACCAAGTGTCTGCAAGGACCAGCATGTGTTAAGAGGATCCTATGGCTATAGGATTTGCCATAGAAATTACATTACTCTGTTAGCTTTTGACAATGTTCCCTTGACAATGACTTGCCTTTCTCTTCTAGGAGGAAAATTCATGAGGGAGAAAAGAAACTTACAAGGAAAGGATAAAATAACGAGACTGTTATTAATATGACTCAACATTTTCTCTTTCTTTTTTTAAACTGCTGGGTATTCCTTTTATTTTAAATTATTCCTTATTTCATTTTTTAATATGGATTTAAAATAGTAAATTCCAATTTCAAGTCTCATTATTTACCCTGATGGTTTTATATACTTGTGATATATAACCATCGCAAGAGTTTTACAAAGGGGAATCTCTGTTACCTGATGAATATGTGTTAACTATCCTGTGTGTACCCAGAGCAGTGCTAGAGGTTGTAAAAGGTACCGAAGTTAAGTGTTCTCAATCCAGTGTTGTGCCCCATCCTGGAAAAACAAGTGACTTATTCCTTCCTGTACGCATTACCTGTTACTCTAATGTCTAATCTTAACACAATCCTTAGTCCAAGGCTTAGATCAGAAAGCTTGGGATATGGCTATTCATAAAGAGAGGATTACTTTTGTTTTATTCTCCAGCTTGGGGTTCTACAAAGTTTGAAAAATAAGTTTGTCCCGACAACTAATATAATTTTGTTCGAAGAGATAGAAAGTCTTTTTTTTGTTTTTGTTTTGATTTCCCTGCACTGCTTTTGATTGTTGCAAATTTTCCAAAACCCAAAAGTTTTTACCAGCAATGTTAGCTGCCAAGTAGATGATTAGTCTCCAGTAGAATTGTGTTAGCATACGCTATGGATTCCACACCAGCTCAGTTAGTGAGTTCAGTTCATGTTGATAGCAACTTTGGGAAAAACGTCAAATTTTTACAATTATTCTTGAGTTTGGTAGTTTTTTTTTCTTTTTCTGGAAAGGGAATACAGAACAGTGGTTAATATAGCACAGATGCTGGATCCAGAACTGTCAGATCCAAATTCTCGCTTCACACACATTTTCTATTCGGTCTTGGGGAAGTTACTGAACTGTTCTATGCCAGAATTTCTATATTTGTAAAATGTTTATAATAATGGTATTTATCTTGTAGGGTTTTTATGAGATCAAATGACTTCAAGTTGGTCAACTGCTTAGAACAATGCTTGCCATTTAAGTACCACATGTGAATTTTTTATCACCTTCATACCATCTATTTTTATCCTCAGGAAGGGTTAATGCTGGGGTGGTAGGATGTCTATTTGGTTCTAATGGATCTTCGTCAATAGCCGCCTAGTTCTTAACAAAAGTTTTTTTTTTTTTTAAAAAAAATATCATCATGTGTTATATTTTCTTCCTTGGTTTTTATTAGAGGAAAAGTAATTCAAGTTATTGCTTGCAAAACAACTTTTTCTGAAAACTGGATTGGTTGAAAGTGGATGTTTAGAAACCATTTGTTGAAAAAAGTTTTAAATTTTGTTCTATTTGGAATTTTTCTCCCATAAATTCTATGAAATTAGTGTATGAAATTCATCCCCCTCCCATTTTTGGGGACAAGTTATTAAACAATAAAGCATAGATAATATCTAGTAACTTTTGGGGTTGTGAGTAAAGGCTACTTATTTAAAATAAAACACTCAGAAAATAAAGTGCATACTTGAAATCAGTGGCACCTGTAATTGTTAGCAGACCAGATCTAGATCTTTTAACCAGCAGTTGTTAAATTTTTACTGAATTCATTGGGATGACATTGGTTAATAAAACTATATGAGTTTCAGGTGTACAATTCTTTACTACATCATCTGTATGTTGTATTGTATGTCCATACCCCAAGTCTCCTCCTGTACCCTCTTCTCCCTCCTCCCACCCCCTTTCCCTCTGGTAGTGACCGTCCTGTTGTTTGTGTCTAAACAGCAGTTTGTTTTAAAACATCACATATTCCCTTTATAATAGAATGAATGACAGGCTTCTGACACTAGTGCAGCAATTTGATTGATTACTAAGAGGCCACCCAGCAATGATAAAGTATTAGTTTGTTTTTCTGGACAGATATTTACAAATGATGGTCATTTGGGAGCTATAATGGGCATGGTAGTTATTATTGAAAAAGTTAATTTGACAAATGAAATATGTATATTTTGATAAATTGAATAAATTTGGTTTGATATATTACTTTAGATAACTATTTGGGAGATCAAATGTAAAAGGCACTCATAAGAATTACTTAATAAGTTTCTTCTGTTGGGTTTATGTGAGTGATTTTAAATGACTGGCTTTAAAGTGCTTTAAAAATAACTTTTGGGTGTTTATTTTGTGTTTTTCTCATAATGTGTTTAATTTTGTATTTTAGCAAAAACAACAAACCTCAAAATTTGACTTGCAATAAAAGTTGCTGAAGAAATAGCACTGCTAAATAGCAGGATCAAGAGCTAAAGCAGTGTATGCTGTTTTAAGCCATTAAATCCTTGGGATGATTTTTCGCATAGCAAAAGCTATCTGATTATACAAGCATACTTAACATTTCTAAAAATAAACTTGAATTTGTTAAAAAAATAAATAGTTCTAAATATATGTTTTCAAGACAGGAAATATATTGCCCTCAATTTTCTTCTATATACTTACTTTATAAGTTTATGCTTTTTTTTTTTTACCCATATCAATATTACGTAAGCTCTTTGTAAGTGGACTGACCTTTAGCTTGTTATAATTTTTCAACTAGAAGTTATTAGATACTAAGAGAGACAAATGTACTGAATTTCAAATGTAATATGCTGGATTACTAACAATACACCTAATTGATAAAAGTGATTTAATATATGTTGTGTTAATAGCTAAACATCCAAAGCCCCTAATCTCCCATGGAAATATTGCTTTGTAGAATAAAATCCAGTGAGAAGTTCTGAGATTCCAGAGTGAATTTGTACATTCCTTAGGGGCATTTTTGCAAGGGAGGTTGTTGTGTTTTAAAGGTAGTTGATAAGAGACCTGCACCACCAACCCCAGACCTGCACCACCAACCACCATCATGCATTAGTCTATAGAAGGTATTTGGGTGTACGTATTCCTGTACCACTCAGTACCACCATTTAGCCAAGGGAAGCTTCTGACCATTTGCAGCATGCATTATAAATCAGGATGTCACTAACAGACAATCAGATTTGAACATTCCATGAACAAAGTAGCCTATATCCCCTAGTTCTCATAGATCACTTAACTATGTTTATGTCATGCTGTTGATATGCCTGCATTTACACAAGTCAGGATAGCACATTGTTTATTTATTTTAGGAGTAGGTGATTGATCTGTATATTTACCTAATTTTGGGTTCATTAGCCAAAAATTGAAATGAGTAATTTAGCATGATTGCTTAAGTACATGGGGAAAATGCAATTATTCTTCCAACCCCTAAATTACTTCTCTCCCACCTTGGGGTTGTAAAAGAATTGTTTTGAGTCTTCTCCAAGTTGGGCTGGTGTTGGCTGCTCTCTTTGAAAATTTTTCTACTTGGCACATAATGCACGAGGAGGTTACTTTTCAGATATTTGGGGAAGCACAGAGGATTTTCGACTGCCAAATTAGTCCCCTGGAGAGACCCTGGAAAATTGCAGGACATAATTGGTTAAATGAAATAAATGTTTTAAAGTTATGATCTCTTCCTGGTATCACCATGCCACTGCCACTTGGGAAAGTGGCAACTTTTGGTGTTAAGTTTGTGTACTCTGGTTGGCTGAAGAAAAATTGTTTTTTTGTGTGTTAAATATAACTTTAAATATTTGTTTGCAGAGATGAGAAAACAGACCTGGCATCCTACAATTTTGTTAAAAAGCAAAAAGCCAAAATATTGGTCTGAGTCTAAGAACGAGGGACCATAAATTGCTACATGTGATATAGTAATTAAAAGGCAATTAAAAAATATGGGGTGGGGAACTGAAAAAAGCACAGTCAAGGAAATGAAAAATTACCCATGAGGTTTATCAATCAGAGATAACCACTGTTAAACATTCTGGTCTTTTTTAAATGCTTTTTTCTTCCCTCCATATGTGACTCTGTTATTGGTAAAATTTTGCATCCTTGTCCTTTATTTTAAATATTTTAAAATGTTTTTATTTAAATATTTTAAAATATTTTTATTTAAATATTTCTCCTAATTATTTAGCAGTTCTTCATAACCATTTTAATGAGTTCCTAATATATCAATATGTAGATATAAAAAAACTTACTTATTTTCCTATCATTGGACATCTAAGAGGTTTTCAATTTCCTTTATTATAAATAATAAAGTGATAAAAATCTCTAGTGCCTTAGAAAAAATACCTAGAAGTAAAAGTACTAAGTCACAGAATAAGCACTTTAAAAACACAAGATATATGTCGTCAAATATCTTTCCAGATTGGTTACATCAAGGTACACACTCCAGCTGTCAGCTGTGTATAAAGTGTGCTTTCTGCAGACCCTGAAACAGAGAACATAGTCATTATTAAAGTGTTTCCCTAATTTTATATGATAAGATACATTCCTTTGATTGCTAATTAGTGAATCATTTTTTATTTTTATTGAAAATTTGTATTTTTTCTGTGTAAGAACTGTGTGGCGTAGTTTTGTTTTGTTTTTTAAACTGGTTTTCTGTTGTTTGCGGGATTGCAGGATGTGGCAGTGAACAGTTTCGCTGTGCAGATGGTCACTGTATCGAGGCATCCTGGAGGTGCGATGGGACCAAAGACTGCCTGGATGACTCAGATGAGATTGGCTGCCGTAAGTGGGGAGTAGCCAGGCTAAGCTCTGTTTTGAGTAACACGAGTGCTTCAGCTGTAACCAAAGGGTGTCTTTAATGATTTATTCAGGACTTGGTGCAATTTTCTTGAGATATGCATGGTTGAAAAGAGAATTGATGATATTAATAACTGTCTCACTCACATCAGTGCACATCACTTTCTATTTTACCCTTTATCACATGACCTTGATAGGAAAACAATTTGGGAGTGGTTTTCTGAAGCCAGTGAGTGACTATTTCAGATTATTTACTCTGGAAATTTTGTGTCCACTAAGAACAAGCAAACAAAAAATATTGTCTGAACAACTGTGATTTGTAGCTCTAGGAGTCTGTTCCAGTGTCAAGGATGTAGTATAACTTCTGTGAATTACCATAACAAGATCACAGAAGTGGTGCTATGATTTTATTTTAAAAAATTTATTTAAAAATATGAGAATATTGTAAACCCCTAAACTATGTACTTATAACACCACTTTCACATGTTTGTTGATTTAGTTCTCTCAGCAATATTCCGAGGTAGGGTTCAGATTAGGAGAGCGCAGCTTAGGGAAGTTAAGTCCTTTCTTAAAGGTGCCCCAGTTGATGCACCCACCCAACCCTTACATCCATTGCTTGCCCAGCTAGCTTGCAATTTAATTCATTTCGATAGGTGAACAAACAAGGTTTACTATCCCAAAACTGGGAAAGCAGATGAAGAAGTAGTTTTGTTTTTAATTTTTGGCGATACTGTGGCCCAACAGAACAGGCCAACTTTGGTATAATGTTTGGATGACCGTGTGCTTGAATATGGGAGAAAGGATAGGGCCTACACGACGCTTCTCACACTGTCCTGCACAGATGGATCCACCTGGATGCCACATGTTTGAGGTGGGACCTGAGAGCCCGTATGTCTAGAGACTCCCAGGGCACGCTGATGCTGCTCCCCGTGAACCACACTCTGAGCGAGGGAGTAGTTCTCTTTGTTGAGATGTGATCATGTGCCATGTGTTTGTCTTCTCTGGGCTCACTGAGTTCATTTTACGTAAAACACGAGGAACAAAAAGGCAAGAACAGTGTATTCTGGGATAAAGGAATAGATGAACTGTTATACCAACAACTCTTCAGAGATTGCTGTTATATTTTAGTGTCCTATGACAATGATAATAACAACACCACCAGTGACAATAGTGATAGCAACTGACATAAATTATTTAACCTACTTTTTTAGCAGAAAACCATGAGATAAGTGTAGTCTTCATTTTAGGTACATTGCATTGAGGCTCAGAGAATGGACCAAAGATCCTAAAGCATATAAATTGTGGAAATAATAGTTATTTGACTTTGTGTCTTCTTTTCCAAATCTTATGAATTTTCCTATTTATTATGATGCTTTACTATTAATTCTTATGAAACATTCAATTAATTTAATAATAACTTATGGTTAACTTTGACTTAAAATGTAGTTTAATATTTTTGTCATATCCTTGTGTGTGTGTTTGGGCTTTTTGTTTTATTTTCTGTATTTTTATATTGCTTTGGGTCATCAGTTTATCATGATGCTGTTGCTGAGATTATCTGGCAGTGAACTCTGATCGGAGTCCACACACTCTAGTATAGGGTTGTTTATTATTGGGGCCACCATACATATTCAGCAGGAATCAATCACTCATTCTCTTGAAATAAGCATTGCTTGTTGGTGTAATAGGGTGGTTGTTTTACATAATGAGTCTTTTTCTGGTTTGTTTTAGCCCCTGCTTCTTGCCAGCCAGGCTATTTCCAGTGTCAGAGTAAAGAGCTGTGCATCCCTACCTCCTGGGTGTGTGACAATGAGCAGGACTGTGAGGATGGCTCTGATGAACATCAGCATTGCCGTAAGTGTTTCCGGAGGAATCTCGTTTTGGTCCTTGAGACACCTAAAACCTAAGCTGTTACCAGTACAAAGCAGAATGGGATAATTCTTTGCAAATACTGAGTTGGGCTTTATACCACAATGGAACCTATGCCACAATTCTCACTCAGGTTAGTTGATATTGAAAGTATGAATGTGCTGAAGAATTATAAATATACCCGAGTGATTTGGAAATGGCTAGAGAGGTCCCCAGTCTTTAATTTGGATTATATTGTGCCCAAAAAAGAAACCAAACATTTATTGGTATATATAGGTAGGGCATTCATTTGTGTAGTTGGTGTTTGGATGGGTCCTTTTGGTCCTGCAGCACACTGTGTCCAAACCTTCCACCTCAGTATTAAACTCTCTTTATTTTAATTAAGTGGAGCAAATAGGTAGGTCTGTTGGAGGCGCTAATGGTGGTTGCTTCAGTGACTGCTGACAAAGCCACCATAGAATAAGCTACAATAAGAAAGAAAATAATAGCAATGAGAAAGACCTTAGCAACTGTTGCATTTCTGCAACAATGTGCACCTCACATTGAGGTGGTTCAGGGCAGTAATCTGGAAGAAACTGTTAAATTCTAATTTTGGGGGATCAAACTGGAAAAGATAATTTTAATGAGCTTAAAAATAATTTTGGGTGAGAGAGTAATCTTGAGTAAATATAAGATGGCAATATGTGAGAAGTATGTCTAGCATTTCTTTGCTTTATTAAGGATATTGGTATAATTTAAAATTATTCTTGCCCTGACCTTTGTGGCTCAGTTGGTGGGCATTTTCCCACAAAGTGAAAGGTTGCTGGTTTGATTCCCAGTCAGAGCAGTTGCCTGGATTTCAGGTTCGGTACCCAGCTGGGGCATGTACAGAAAGTGACCAATTGATGCTTTTTTCCTCTCACATCAATGTTTCTCTCTCTCTTTCTGTAAAAATAAATAAATACAATCTTAAAAAATTATTCTTATATCAATGGGCATGTTTTTGGCTACAAAAAAAGAGTAAAATATAGCTTGAAAAAGGTTAAGCAAAAAGGGAATGGATTATCTCATATAATAAGGGTTGTTTCAGGGTTGATTAATTCTTAGCTCAATAATATTATCTAATTTATTCCCACTTTTTTCTCTGCCATCTTAAACTTATAGGCTTTCTGTGATTATACGGAGGTGGCAAGTCCCAAAGCTTACATCCCCCTAATTCACTTTCAACATCTTGAGGAGAGAATATTAACATTTTTCCCCCACCTCTGGCTCTTGAACCCAACTGTCCTCTGGAAGAATCCAGTTCTGACCATTGTATGACATTCACCTTTGAGCCTTACCACATTCTGCTTCATTAAATGCACATTTAACAAACTGTGGACACTTATCATCTCACTGGGACTGTTTTAATAAGTCAGCTAAGATCCTGTCAGCATTTTCAAAGTCATTGTCTTCAAAGATCAAAGAAGAAACAAATGTTTTTGATGGCCGCATTACATGGGAGCTTGTTTAGATGTTAGGTGACTAACAGTGGAGACTCCATGGCCTTCAGTGGGTCCTGGATGCATTTATAAAATGTTGGAAGTTAGCCTATGACTTCTGAGTCCAGCATTGAGTGTGAACTCTTTCAGTCAGGCCACTAGGTTCCAAGGGTCTTTTGAGGAAGAGAATAGAAATTTTCAAAATACCCATGAGTTCGACTTTGTTTTCATCCTAAGAGGAAGACTGTGTAATGAAACAGGCAGTTAGGGCTTGTCTGTCTTGGTCATAGGGTCTGCCAGTAACAAAGGGATGCTGGTCTTTGGGACAGAGTGGTTAAGGGCAAACCAGCAAACAGTGCAAGGCTGTGAAGGTTGTTGATGGTGACAAATGGCAGTCTTGAGGAAGGCATGACAGGAACCAGTCAAGGCTAACCAAGGACATATCCAGATCAGGTTAAGTCATATGTCAGGGTTTGAGGTGGAGTGGCAAAAGGGGACCAGAGCAAGGGGATGGGGGCTAGTAGTTCAGAAGTACTAAAGGAAGGAAGGAGAAGTGCAAGGCATAGTATGGAACAGGAAGAAATCTTTATTTCTAGGAAATCTGTTTGGGCTGTGATGTTCTGTAGCTAGTAGCTTCTCAAAGATCCCAGGGTAAAGATGGGGGGACCTGCAGACAGCAGGTACTTGGTGGGACTAGGATAGGGCTAGACTGTGAATCTCTGGAGAGTGGTGACCCTGTTTTACTCAGCCTCATCCCTAAGGCCCAGCATTCTGCCTGGCACAGAGTAAGTTCTTGATAAATGGATACCAAATTTATCTTTTGGCTGGGTATGCTATTTTGGTTCCATTTTCCCTTGCTCCCCACACATAGTGGGAGGAAAACTGAGCTGTAGATTGCTATACAATGTGTGGCAGAGGACTGCTTGCTAGTAAAAATACTTTACAGAGGGATGAGAGCTAAAAGGTCAACTGCTTGGGGAAAAAGACTGGAGGTAACTTTATAGCAGTAATGTATGAGCAAAGTGACATAGTTTAAATGAGTGTGGATTTCATAAGGTAATTCTTGCATTTTCTAATGATGTAAAAGTCTCTAATGGACATCCTTTAACTATAGACAGATTATGCCAACACTATGCTCGCTAAGGTCACCAGAGAACTCCTGCTTGTCAAATAGAGTAGGCACATTTCCTTATCACACTGGGTGGACTTTTCTGTTGCACTTGACTCTGGTGATCACTCTTTCCTTTCTGACACTACAGCTTGGCTGCCATGATGCTCTACTGTCCTGGCCTGTTCTTAACTGCTTTGATCATTCTATTTTGTTTTCCTCTTCTACTCAGCCCGTGAGTACTGATGTTGCTCAGAGCTGGCCTTAACAGCTTTTCTCATGCTATCTGCTCTCCCAGGATAATTTAAACCATTCTCATGATTTCTATAACCCTATAAGTGCTGATCCTATCCAGATCTATGCTTTGGACCCAGGTCTCTTGCTCACTTCAATCTTGTATATTCAACTGCCTGTTGGACAGCTCCAGCATGCTTCAAGTTGTCTCAGCTAGAATTGATCATCTTCCTCCCTTGTTTTCCCTTATATGTTTGCTGGTATACATGTGTTATCTTTGTTCTAGAAATAAAATTAATCCACTATAAGGTACTAACAGAAAATAACAAATCAGTCAGTCTCAAGCTATCAGAAATAGAGAAACTGAAGCTGCTTTCCTTTTTAGTCTAGAACTTTATGAAACATGTTTCGTAATGAAAGCATTTTATTAGATAAAAAAGGAAGATGGTTGTAGGTGACATTAAGCATGTAAGCAATTAGCATGAAGAGGATGTCACAATCCCCTAGGCACCCAAGCTAGAAACTTGGGCGTTATTCTTAATTCTTTCCTTTCCTTCCCTATCTGCATTGATCATTCTTGCATAATTTGCTTTATAAACATCTCTAAAGTTATCTCTTTCTCACTTATGCCATCTCTGCCAATGTCTCTTATGTGGCTGACTACAGCAGCCTCTGCACTGACCTCCCTGTCTCCAGTCCCGTGCTTCCCCAGGTCTTGCTGACACCGACGCTGGGAGGATCGAACTAAAACTCTCTGGTAGCTCTCCACCACCTCAAAAGAATAGGCTCCAACTCCTTAACAAGGTTTACAGTGGCCTCTAAGATGTGGCCTGTGCTTATTTTTCCATGTGTGTCACTTGGCATTCCTGCTTTGAAATGCCCATTTGGGGCCACAGCGGCACTTGTAGTTCCCTTGGGCATGGCATGCAGAGTCCTGGCCTCTTACCTACGTGCATGCTGCCTGAATGCTCATTCCTACGAGGTCCTTCCTTCCTTTTGGCCTAGCTAACTGTGGCTTCTCCTAAAGACCTGGGCGGGTGTTCCTCCTCCAGGAAGCTGTCCTGTCCGCTTCCTAACCTAGAATGAATTAGGCATGCCCCCTCCACATGCTTTTGTAATTCTTCACATACCTATAATCCACTTTCATCATTGTTTTCTAATTACTTCTTAAAGTCTCCCCCAGAAACCTTGAGCTCCTTGAGGGTAGGGATTGTACCTTATTCATCTTGATGTTCTTATTGTTGGTATATCTTTTGTGGCATATAATAAGCCCTAATATATGTTTGGGTAATGATGAATAATAAGTGAATCACAGCAGTAGATTGGTTGATGGAATTGTATAATTTTAATTTATTTCTTTACATTTGAATGAACTTTTAACTGCTTTCTTGTAAACCCATTGAAATCTTAAGCACAAAATATAGACTGATTGGGGCCTGAGTTTAAGAAGAAAGCCAAGATAATTAAAATAATATTGTCACTTGATTTAGTCTTTTTTTAAAAAAATATTTTGTTTAAGGCCACGTAGCACTTGCTTTTTCAGGGAAAAAAGAAAGCACTTTAATTTTATGTGGCAATTGGCAATATATACTTAAATAAATTATATGGGAATTTAATAAATACTGCCACTCAGGAAGTATTATTCTTTTTAATCTTATTCACATGAAATTGTGTCTCTTTCATGGGCAGAATTCAGACATTTAAGTGACTTTTAGAAAATTTGATTTATTCTACCTCTATTAATAGAAGTAATATTTAACCCACAGATATAAGGTAACAGGAGAAGATATGAAATCATACTGTCAAGAATGTGTCAGAAATAGACTGAATGGAAAAATTTTGTGTGCTATTCAATAATTATGACACATTCATAATGAAGCAATTTTACTAAACAGAAAGAATGAGCAAGACAAAGATACGATTGATTAAAGATAGTAATTTTTATTAGCCTTTTTACATCATTTATCACATGGTAAACTTTATGTGCCCGAATTTTCAAGTACTTGCTCTAAAGCTGTCATTGTTCATTTGTTTTTTAGAAAAATTTTTTGGTAAGTTTTGATGGCATATCCCTTCACAGATATATAATTTTATTGAAAAATCAAATTTTGCTGAAATGAAATATCTTTACAGAAGCATAGGAAACTAAAAATTCAGAGGAAAATATTTTCCTCATTTGATTGTATTATTATTTTTTAGCCGATCACATTTCCCCCAATACTTTTTTAATGTGGACAATTAAAAAATCTCATGATAATTACTGAGGCTTACAGAATAGCTTTCACATGATACCTGAGGCATCAATGCGCTTGGTTTTACCTGAAAGCAAATTTGATAACATGATATCCTGCCCTCACCTACCCTAATCAACATAGGGTAAAATTAAAATAGCTTAAATTTTTGTCCTTCTCTTTATAAAACTGACACATGTTCAATGTAGAAAATTTATATGATAGAGAAAACTCAATAAAATCACCCATATTCCTACTGTTCAGGAATAACTCCTGTTAGCCCTTTGGGATATTTCCTGCTGGTTTACACAGGATTTCAGTGAAAGTGTCCTTACCGATCTACGATTAATACCTATAATTGCAAAATTCTTTTATTATTTATCCTCTTTACCATATATAGGTTTTCAATCTATATTGTGTTCTCAACACATATTGATAACATAATTGTCTGCACACTAACAAGGTTAAGCGTTGATATGCTTGCCAGCATCCTGATAAAAATTCCTTCGCTCTTGCATTGTAAGCCCTCTTCCTTGCAATGCTAGGTGCTTGACCTTGTGACCTTGTGAACTTTATGTTCCATGTTCACTCTACTTGCCTTTGCTTTCAAGTATCCTTGTTCATATTTGGTAAATGTCAGTGGGCTGGTCTGTGTTTGGCAGTAGTTATAAAGTAATATTTTTCCCCCTTCACAGCTGGGACGACATGCGCGAGCCATCAGATGACATGTGCCAGTGGTGAGTGCGTCCCAGCTGAATACAGGTGCGACCACGTCAGGGACTGCTCAGATGGAACTGACGAGAAGGACTGCCGTGAGTCCCTTTCAATCTTTGCATTGTATTTGGTTTCACATTTGTCCCTTTGGCATCTTAATAAATTTGTTAGATTTGTTGATGGACAGAAATGCCTACAATATGCCTCTTGTTATTAAAATCTCTTGGCAGATTCCTTTGTGGATTAGAGGTGATGCTCTGATAGGATTCTGTTTTTACAAAGACATTCCAAGTATGTCCTGCCTTAGCGTATTAATTTTCTGTATTTTTAAAATTAAGACACTTTCAACATTAACAGAGAATCCTGAAATATCATTGAATAGATTGAGTATAAAGTCCAGTTTTGTCACTTTTAAGTTTTATTTCATTACTATGGTAAATTTCCAGGTCAAATGTCTCATTAGTTTTGTGCTGGTATGGACTCATTTTCTTCCAGATTGCTTTTGGAAAAGTGTTACATTTTGAAAATGGCTTTCTCTGTACTGGCAGCATACTATATCAGTTTGCAAAATCAGCCATATAAATCACAGTATTCTGTGTATAATGTTTAAATGTTACCATAACTCAAATAAGAGAGTGCAATCATGATGCTCAATGTACTACTTATAAACAGTAATCTGCCTCTTTTGAGGTTTATATAGAGCTGTTAGAATACAAGAATACAGGAATTCTACTGTGTCAGCCCTATGGTTCATTGGACTCCATGTTTAGTCTCAGATGGACCAATTTCCCTTAAAAGCCCTTATAAATCTATCATATGTAAACTTATCCAGAACTTCCTTTTCTCGTTATACATTTCCTCCTGACACCTTTTATACATTTCTCCTTTTGGTGTATTGCAATTTAGAAGTTTACTGTGTGCTTCTATTTTTTTTTCTTACTAAGGTACTTCCTTTTTTTTTGCTCTTTATTGTTTTAAGCATAAAAGAGTTATTTTAATAGTCAATATCCCAATAATCAGTAGACAGGTTTTGTGTACACTAGAAACCTTAATCATAAACTTCTTAGTTATCATGTCTCCATCTGAAGATTTAAATTTTAGTCTGTTCTTGTGTGACATCTCCTGAATTGTTTGAGAATTTTGATGGAAGAAATACTTACATATATGAAAGGAGAGACTGGGGCCCAGACAGGCCCGGAGCCACACTGCATCCACACCACCATATCATGCTACATTAAAAAAAGGCAAAACACTCTGCCTTCAATGCTTTCTTCCTTGTATGTTATTTTTTCTTGAGAGGAGTCTGTGCTATTCATCTTTGTATCTCTGTTTCCTAGTAGAGTTCTTGGTATAGTTCTGCTGTTGTATAATTTCTTATTAAATGTTTTCTTTTGAAGAAATTATGTTGCCCCTCATTTGTGTCTCCCTTGGCTTTAGATATTTTTCAGAGAACCTAGACTCTGTACTGGCAATTTTAGAAATGATAGGGTGTGTCTGGCAGTCATAAAAGAGCAAGTCCATGAGTCAAGGACTTTCTTTCTTTTTTTTTTTTAAGCAAACAATAGGACCTTTATTGAGGCAAGTGAAAAAAATATTTTGATTAATGATAGTGGTAAGTCATATACAGTTATGTGTCACTTAATTATGAGGATATGTTATGAGAAATGTGTTATTAGGTGAACATCATAGAATGTACTTATACAAACCTAGAGGGTATAGCCTAATATACACATAGGCTGTATGGTAGAGCCTATTGCTCCTAGGCTACAAGCTTGCACAGCATGTTACTAGCATGAGATTAATTGAAGCACAAGAGAATGATGCAATCAAGAGGCATGAGATGTATGAAGGGGCTGCTGGTGTAATACAACCTACTGTCTTACAGCAAACATTTTTTTAAGTAGAAAGAGCATACTTTAAAATAACAAGAAAAAGTATAGTATAGAAGCTATATAAACCAGTAACATAGTCATTGATTATTATTATCAAGTATTATGTACTGTCCATAACTGCACACACTGTACTTTTATATGATCGGCAGTGTAGTAGGTTTGTTTTCACCAGCATCACCACAAACACATGAGTAATGTGATGTGCTGTAACTTCAGGATGGCTACGATGTCGTAGGTGATCGGAATTTTTCAGCTCCATTATAATCTTACAAGACCACCATCTTACATGCAGCCCATTGTTGACCCAACATCATTATATGGCACATGACTGTAGTTTACTCATATTCTGCAGTATTTTGTAAACTTCACAGCATTATATGAATTCTAGTTATGATTGTTATTTCTCAATGAAGATGATAGGGCAGGTGTTACTATACTCTCTTGTACATAAGGAATCTAAAACTGCAAGGTGTAGAGTGTCCTGTTCAAGGCTGTATGATGTGTGGCAGAGTTAGTGCTCAACCCATCTTCTGATTCCCAGTCTGGTGATTTTTCTTCATGAAGGACTTCATTTACAGAAGGAGAAAGTTCTACCTTGTGCAAGTCTGGGAGAGAACCAGCAGCCCGGCCTGTGCTACCAGCCAATAGTCTGTGTCTTTATTCCTTATTTACAAGTGGATAAAAATGAGTGCTTTATTGCAAGTGCAATAGGACTGAAGGAAATGCTACTTCAGGCAAAATAAAAGGCAGCTAAAACAGACTGTTTGGATTTATTCCATGTGAAAAGCCTGTAGCCAAGTCTAAAGTCACTAGTACAACTAACTGCCTGACAAAGGACCTTCCGGAAAAAAAGCTGGCATAGTATGAGCATGCAAGCAGCTGTTATAGAAAGGAATGAAGGAAAGAAAGTGAGTTTTATAAACTATCTGGGCAGGAGTTTTTAATCAAGTTTTTGCTTGCATTTTTAAAAAAAAAATACAAGTAACCGGTGAAACAAGGATTTGTTAAGGAAAGAGAACCAGATATGTAGAGTGTAATTAAATCAAAATCCAAATAAAATGTATCTTTTAGAGTTAGTTTCTGTGTCTCTCCTCTAAGAGACAGATGTCCTCCCTTTCCCTGCTCTAGTTCAGAATATCCCTATTGTAGAGGCTTGCATAGATGATGCAAGGATTTATTTCATGTGTGTGTGAGCAACATACTTTGTATATAAGGTGTATATTTCCAAGAGCAGGTGCATAACGTGATGTTAGCAGCCATTCGTCTTAGAGGCAAGTAGCTATGTTAAATGTCCCTTCAGCTATATAGGAGCTGTTTATCAGAAGTTTGAAAGTAGAATGTCCCTGCATGATCAGGGATTAAGCTTGACTTGGCTACAAATCATTTTGTGAGATACAACACTTTATTCTGTTGTTTCTGCACTTAGGGGGTATAGGGATCAATACTTGAGTACAAACTGAGAATCAGCTTATGACTATGACTTTTATTTTCTATTTCTCAGAAGTAGGTTTTCTATAGGAATAGATCTTAATGCATTAAACACCTAGAAACCACTTAAATATCGTAATGGGTATTAGAAAAGCTCCAAAAAAAGGACTAATTCTTTTCCCCTAATATTTGAAAGGATCAGGAAGCTTGCCTCTTAGTGCATAGTCTTGACTGTCAGATCAGACCCCTAGGTCATAGTACCACCCTCTCAAGCTTATAAGATCAGGACAGGGAGTTCCAAGACAGGGCACCTTGTGTCCATTCCAGGCATTCCTTGCACAGAACAAAGCATGGAGTGTCAGAGTCCTCTCAGGGGGGCAGGGAGAGGGGAGGCAAGAGAGTGGGTGAGATGGTGAGGAAGGCAAGGGTATTAAACTCCCATTAAAAAGGTTACCCTTGACATAAATTTGGTGTAGTATAGAGGTTTCTTATTGTGTTTGGTCTTTTTGTCTGCTGTGCTCCCCTCTGCATAAGGAGTTTTTGGTTATTTGACTGTTAGAAAACTATTTCTGAATAATACATACAAAAATCTGTACCACAAGTGATAGCTTCTTTTCCCCTAAATTATTTTACTCTTCAATCTGGCCATCTGTAAAATGGTACCTGCTATTAAACAAATTCTCAATTAAATTTTTTTTTTTTCAGGGAACAGAGATTCAAACTGTAGTCCATTTTTACTTCTAATGGGATTAGCATCCAGGAAAACCACTCATGCAGAGTCTAAGATAAACATCAGAACAATGCAGCAATTATGGTTCATTCAATTAATATATTGTGGTGACTTTTGGTTGCTCAAAAATAGTACATTTTTCTCCCGTTAAGTCAACAGATTATTTTGTTTTTATTAAGTACCATATTAGAATGATTTTGGTGTGAGTAAACTATTGCTAATTGTCAGTAGTTTGTAGCACGTCTCTTTTGTTACTTAGGAATGCCAAAGAAAGGGTAAAATCCCTGTTACAATGAAGGCTTTCTTGCTGGTAATCAGCAGTATTTGGTCTGCCTGCAACGGGGGCTGCTTTGTCCCTGAAGCTTTATTTCTACTGACTTTCTGTTCTTCGAAATTTAAACATTTTCCTTTATATACCTAACTGCTGAAACTCTACCTGGGGGAAGAGTTGGAGGGGAATAGAGAGAACGGTCAGAATTGCTCTGCGGACTATGATGGCTCGTGAAAAATATGTTTGTTCTTCAGACTCAGCTGCACAGCACATGTAAGCTGCCCAACAAGTCTTGCTCTTGTTGTCCCCTCTCTACTCGAGGTGAGAGAGCAGAAGCAGAGACTGGCCTCATCTCACACATCACCTCACAGATGGGCCTGTTTAACATTCTCACAGCCCCAAAACCTTGAAAAAAGAGAAATATTTCTTACTGAGTCTCCATCATTCAAGCACATTATGTATCCCCCTCAGCTGTTGCCCAGTTTCTCTGCTCCCGTCTACAACAAAGTTACATAGGATTGTCTTCAATCAGTCTCCATTTCCTCTCTTCCTTTCCTTCTTGAACTCACTGAAAAATCAGTCCTTCACCTCCACCTCCGGCAGTCTCTGGAAAATTGCTACCACCCACCTCCACTTTGTGAAACCTTATGGTTCTTGTCCAGATATCTCCTTATCAGAGAACTACTCCGAACTGTCCCTCTTTATCATTCTGCCCTGCTATATTGCCATAACATTTTTCTATATGAGATTTGTTTTAATTTCTTTCTGTCCTTCCAAATAAATTC
Source organism: Phyllostomus discolor (assembly GCF_004126475.2). NCBI lineage: Eukaryota > Metazoa > Chordata > Mammalia > Chiroptera > Phyllostomidae > Phyllostomus > Phyllostomus discolor. Next base: position 53,316,947 of record NC_040906.2, read on the forward strand.
TAAATTCTATGAGAGTAAGGGCTTTATGAAGTCCACCCTTTTCTCCCTAGTACCTAGTACTCCTGTAGGTCTGCAGTAATTATTTGTTGAGTGAAATATCTTTTTAAAAATTTTTATTTATTTATTGTTAGATAGAGGGGAAGGGAGGGAGAAAGGGAGAGAGAGAAACATCAGTGTGGGTTGCCTTTCATGTGTCCTCTACTGGGGACCTGGCCTGCAACCCAGGCAGGTTTCCTGATTGGGAATCCATCCGGTGACTCTGGTTTGCAGGCCAGTACTCAATCCACTGAGCCATGCCGGCCTGGGCCGAATGAAATATTTTTTTTAAAAAGCTCTGAGACTTTGTGTTTTACCTGTAATTTTGTTTCTTTCTTTATTCAATTCTTAGCACAGTATCTAGAAAAGTGGATTTCAACAATATGTTGGATAGAATTAAATCCTAACTATGGGATAACTGGTGGCTAGCGTACTGATGCTCACCCGGCAATGATGAGCACTCAATTATCTGAGGTCGAATTCCCAGCAGGGAAACTGAGCTACACCATTTCTGAGTTGTGGTTTGAAAGTGGCCATTCTCAAAATTCTGGGGTATATAGCTAGTTTTCTGGTCTCTTTGGATAGATGTTACCTGTTTGTTTTTCCCACATAAGTCACTGGGGGTAAATGTCAGGAAGAGACAGGAGTGGGACTAAGGTGCTGGGTGACCCTGAATGAAAACAGAGCCCTATCACTCCTGTATGGAGCCAATACCATGAAACTGGTGTGCATTATAAGTATTTGACAACCCATGAAAAGCCATCTTACTTCTTCACACTATTCCTTGGAGCATTTGATGCACAATTTGCTATCTTGTTGGTCAATAACTCCTGTAGTAGAGCTCATGTGAGATTTTTATTATTATTTTTTTACTAATAGAACCATGTCAGTCTTTACCTTCTATGCAGATTTTGGTGATGTGTTTGGGAGGAAAGAGGTGCTGTAGATCCAAAATCTTTGGAGCAAGCCTCTCAGTCACATTTCTGATTTAGGTCTAAGATCAGTCAGCATGGATAGAGACTCGAAAGTAAAGACTCACTAGTTCAAAGCGAGCAGGGTCAGGAAAACTAGATAACTTAATGTGTTTGCATTTTTTACTTCAGTTTCCTGAAAGCTGCTCAGACTAAACTTGATGTCAGTCCAGTTCTACCAGCCCTGGGAAGACTATATTTGCTTTCCCTTTCCAAGGTGCTGAATGGGTATTTCCATTTTGTAAATCCTGTTATATATATGCTTTTTATTGAAAGCAGCTTCTTCCATTATTTTTGGAAGAAGCAAGAAATGCCTCTCTGTTGTTTTCTTGCATATTACTGCACGGACTCAGTGCCAGTCCCTGGTGGCAGTTACTTCCGGGGCTTGAATTGTCCTGGGGCGTGGATGGGAGGGTGGGGAGAGGATGTGGGTCTCTAGCTACTTTGTAGTCTTTTTTTTTTGTCTTGATGCTTCAGGAAAACTGTATTCCTTAGCATAGGGTTTCCTGGAATTCCTAAATTATAAGAGATTGAAGTCTTTAGTAGAAAATGCTCTAACTTGTTGAAATTTAGAATTGCTCTCACTTCTCCAGATTTCCCAAGGTAGAATGGAATACTGAAGGGAAGAAAGAAAAACTTTTTCCCCTTGGCTTACTCTCTTTCTTTTCATGTTATCTTTTTAAGATGTTCTATTTACTTTGATTTGATTTCATTCTTCTGTAATGTTTTGCTTCTTTCTGTCACTTTGAAGCTTAGGAGCAGTAGCAGTATCTGCTGTAGTGGTTAGGAGCAGGCATCGTGGAGCCAGACTGCCTCTGGATTGGGTTCCGGGTCTCCAGGTCACCAGCTGTACGACCTTTTTCAAATTATATAACTGCTCTGTGCCTCAGAGAGGCACATATGTAAAATGCATAAAATATAAATCTATAAATGAGAGTAATAATAGTATCTGCCTCACTGGGTTGTTATAAGGCTGAAATGAGTTTATACACATTGAGTACTTCTTAGTTTCTGTCACACAGTTTTCAGTATATGTAATTAGTTATTGTTATTGTTAGTGCTTATTTAACTTTGTGAGTAGTACTTGCAACTAAGTGCTGGTGGCTAAATTAGTAAACTTTTTTTTCTGGCAAATAGTTACTTTGGATTAGCCTGCCTTGGAACCAGAGTATGGTACAGTAACTTATAAAGGATGACTCTAGGATCTTGAAAAAGCCCCAGGTGCTGGGCAGAACTTGCATCAGTAACTTTTTCTTTTTCTTAAATTTTGGCTTAAGTTTCACAATCTACCTTTAAGATGCCTTCTCTTTCTTTATAATCAATTTATTGTCTTTGCTACGTGTTTTTTGGCCATTTTGTCAAATTCTGAGAATAGAATATATATTTACAGGCTTCTTGTTAAGATAATAAAGAGTGGTGCCCAATGTTTGTATCTTACTCAGCTGTGAACAGTTTGCATCCGGGAGGCCTGTGAGCTCCTCAAGCCACACCTTCCACCTTGGTTCTGGACAACCAGGGGTGTCCAACCCGCAGCCTGTGGGCCACATGTGGCCCAGGATGGCTGTGAATGTGGCCCCACACAAAATCGTAATTTACTTAAAACGTTATGAGATATTTTTGTGATTATGTGTCACAATGTATTTCATATGTAGCCTGAGACAACTCTTCTTCTTCCCATGTGGCCCAGAGGTGCCAAAAGATTGGACACCCCTGAGTAGAACTATAGCATGGAACTTGCGTGCTACAAACCAAATCATTAGCAGAGAAAAATTTAAAAAATCTTCAAGTGCAAATCTTATATATATATTTTGGGACAGCTCCCAGTTTGGGGGGAACAAACTACATATTTCATTTGGAATTTGGAGAAAATAAGGAAGGCAGAGAGAAGACGTGGTGAGACCAAGGGTGTGCAAGGGTGTTCTCACATATTTGTGTCAGGTAAACTTCAGAGGCCTGGGGCTTAGTTAACTGTTACTTGTCAATCTTTACATTAAGACAAGACTTATGATGAGTTTCTCTGGTGTTTTTGTATATTAACTCCTTTCTTATTGTACTTTCCCTTAAAATCCTGCAGGACATTTAAGATGCATGATGGCTTTGCTCCATAGAAAAAAGTTTACAAGCCTATCTAGACTCAGACTTGCCAAGCAAATACAGCAAAAGATAAGATTTTTAGATGTTCTCCCAATCCCAAGTAGTGTGACTTCTTGTTTCCTTGGGTAGGTTGAAACTCATTATAACATCTGTAGCAATAGAAATCTTTGAGGTGAGTAGAAGCTGTCCTGTGCCCTCTGTGTGGGTCTCCAAAGTGAAATAACTTTGGAAAGAGACTTCCAAATATTTTCAGTGATTAATGGAGTCAGGTAGCCCTGTGTAGTCTTTCCTATGGGCATGTACCTTTGGTTAACTACACACAGAAGAGACCAGAGGTGTGCAGGGGTTGAGGCAGGTCCCAAGCTGACTGAGAGAGATTTGTTATCAGCATGGATGGAGAAAAGAAAGCTGTTTGTTCCTCATTCCAAGTGTTGGACCACTGACCTCTGACCATCACCGCACTCCAGATGACATCAAGCTGGCCTGTTGTTTGTTGTGGGGGGTGAGCCATGTCAGCAAACTGTTAGTCATGTCAATGGATACTGGTTCAGTTCTTCCCTCTTTAGTTTTATGGCAGTGGTTCCTAAAAAGCAGGACAGGGAGAACGAGATATCTGCCCAGCACATTTGTCCCAGATCCTTCATATCTATGATAAGCACTTTAAATGAGGTAGTCACAGTCCAAGTCCAAATAACCCCCCCCCCCCCCCCCCCCGAGATATCTTATCTTTTGCAAAGAGCTGAATTTTCTGAGATTCCTCTCCTGCTTTCAGCTGCTCTTAAAGGTTAGATAACATGCTAACTGGAAGCGCCATCCAGCACACAGGCGGAAGGGAATTGCTTGCTTGACTCAACTGGCCTTTTGCATCTCTCGAAGGGAGAATTAATAAACAAAGTGGTGTGACTCTTTGAAGGCACCCTTGCAGTGCATACCATGGCAATGATAAAAAGATGGCAGTAATCCTAACCACTAGCTGATTCCTGGACTATTAAGAAATAAAGTTTAGAAAAAATTTAAAATTTTAATCACCCATTTTAAAATACCTTCCATTTTAATATATGATTGACTACATGCAACTTTGGGAATTTAGCTATTTAAAGACAGTGGACTACTTTTGAGCTTCTAGAGGTGAGAATATTTGGGTTTATTCCTTCACTATACAAAGAATGGAAAAAAGTTACTTGTGAGTTTATCTTTTTAAAAGTGCGGCTTGCTAACATGGGATGGGTTTACTACAGTTTCAGCACAGAATCCTACACACTGCTCCTGCTGGAAGGAGACTTTGGGGCTGTTCGAGGGGTTACCTGATGTATCTGTTTCTGTCTATGAAACCTCCCAATTGGCTCCTTCAGGCAAAGTTGGTCCTCATAGTGGGACTCTGCTGTCTTGTCTTTGAGATCCTATGACATATCTTTTCCTAAGTTAAAAAGAAATTTGAAGACAACCAGAGGCATTATGCAAATAATCTTTAATGAAAAAAATAGTCAAATGAAGAAATACATCATATTTGTGAGGAGGGGATGAAAAGATCTTAAAAGGCTGAATTTAAAAATATTTTAAAAACTTTTTAACTAAAAAGTTCCCCTGTAGTAACTCAATAGCAATGTTGATCATTTCTTGAGCATACAAAGTAAGGACCCAGTCCCTGTGTTGGGGATTTTAAAGTGAGTAGAAAGGGTCCATGTTCTCAGAGGTTTTGTGTCATAGGGGAAATAGATAACGAACCAACAGAATGAAGCCTATAGTTAGGGATCATCAGAAATACTTGGAAGTAAATGCCAGATCTGGGGATGCGCAGGGAGGAGACTGACAGCGTGTTATCTATCTCTGTGAGAGATACCCTGATTTTTTTCCGTCGTGCTCTAGAAAACCAGGATTAAGCATCTAGTTGATAGCAGTGAGGTGGCCTTATGTGCATAATGTATTAACCATTTTTTTTGTGCTTGTAGAGCCCATTACTCTTTTCAAAGTGCTTTACTAGATACTGTCTTTCGAGGTCCTTTATCCTATGAAGTAAATTACCCAGATGTGTGGCTAAGGAAGTGATGACGCAGAGAGCATGAGCAGCTTTGAGTAAGAGTATGTAACTACTGAGTGGCACTCCAAGTCCCAGGTCTGCTGACTTGTAGGACTGCTTTCTTTCTTTGGCCCTCCAGCGAAAGAAATGGCCCTTCATTTCCCAAAGCATGTGCGGTGGTACAGTGGTTCCCTGGGATGTTATTTGTATTAAGTAAGAGAAATCTCCATTTTCAAGTAAGTTATATTCATTCTCATTCTTCACCTCTGAGCTCACAAGTAAGTCAGTTCTTCAGGGGAGACTTCCCTGGGCTCCCAGACCCCCTGCTATGCACTCCCACAGCACTGCGCACTCCCCCAGTAGCACTTAACCCAGTTTGTCATTTGCTCTTTGTGTCATGACTTGATCAGTGTCTCTCCCCTATCCAACTATTGTCTCATGTTTCTTTTCTTTACCAATACAGGCTCAGCGTTTAATGTCTGGCACATACTAGTCACTCAGGAAGTGTTTGTTATAGGAATGTCTTAACTTAAGGTTTGTGTTCTGTTTCCGTTCCTTTAGGGTACCCAGCATGTGAGCAGCTGACTTGTGCCAATGGAGCATGCTATAACATCAGTCAGAGATGTGATCAGAAAATTGATTGCAGAGACTTGTCTGATGAACACAACTGCTGTAAGTAACGTGCACGGGATGTTCTGAAGCTGGTTTCTATTGGCCAGTTATGCATGTCTCTTCACAAGTTTATGTTCAATGAGTTCATGTTGGTAGCTTGAAATCAGCCGTGGTGGGAGTATTTACACCATGGAAACTTGGAGACACTATAAGTCAGGGTCTTTTTGTCCCCGAAGAACTGGTTGTTAGACATTTACCAACTTACTCCTGCTCCATAAGAATCTCTTCTTAAACTTGAGACCGAACCTTCCTATGAGATTAAATGGTCACGGTGGAATTAAAATTTTCTCCTTTTTTCCCCTTCTTAACTTTGCATCCCAGCTGAAGTATGTTCCCACAACCAGTTTCAGTGTGGCAGTGGGGAGTGCCTCTCTCATAACTACGTCTGTGACCGATTCCCAGACTGTGAAGACGGCAGTGATGAACATTCTTGCAGTACGGTGATTTCTTTGTGTTGGGTTCTGTTGTTAAGAGTGGTTATCCCCTCTACCAATGTGTTACTCTTCTCAAACAAAAGGGTCACTATGTCTGATGGCAGAGGGAGCCAGAAGTTCATTTAGGGCCCATGGCATGAGCCTCAGCAATGTTACTGAACCTGGGCTTCTTTATCTTCCACGAATCTGTGTAGAGTTGAAGGGTTGCTGATGGACAGTTTGCATTCTTTCCTTATGCTACAAGGGTACAGGGTGTATTGAATCACTGGACTCTCAAATTACCCCTGCCTCAGGAATGGGTCTGATAACCTCGATAGTAGAGTGAGAGAAGGGAGAGGAAGGTCCCTAAAAGCAATGACCCTAACTTTCCCCTTTACTTTGAAATTCTTACCACATTGAAATTGGAGGGTCGGAAAAGTTTCATTGTAATTCAGGTGGCTGCTGTTGCTTCCACTTTCCACTCTAACTCTACTTTTTCTTTTATGCTGTTGCCTGCAGTGCAAACCATCTCTTATTGTTGCTACCTGTGCACTCATTTTTTTGGAATATATGACTTGGAATCTCTGTGAGAGTGTCTTGCTAATTTCTATAAGTTGCCAGCTTTTTGTGGTCATTTATTTATTGGAATATGTGATTTTTTTTCTCCACACCCATTTTGATGGCTTGGTACCTATACCTTCTGTGTTGTTCCATATTTTCAATATTATCCTGATTTTCTATGAGCCATGCCTGATTTCTTTTCTGGCACCTAGGTTTATTTTAGAGACTGTATTAAAGAGAAGGTGATGTCATGAGATGGGTGACTGAGAGTCCTTTGGTTGTGGTACAGTAGGAGAATATTAGCCATTGGTGTATCTGTAGCATCTTTATCAGTCTGCCTTCTCTGTTCAGTGCCTACCTATAGCATTCTGTCTTATTTTTTTAATTAAAAAAATATGTGTATTGATTTTAAAGGGAGGAAGGGAGGGAGAAAGAAAGAGAGAAACATTGATGTGAGAGAGAAGCATCAATTGGTTGCTTCCCAAAGGTGCCCTGACCAGGGATTGAACTTGCAACCTAGGTATGTGCCCTGACCAGGAATTAAATCCCCAACGTTTTTGTGTATGGGACGATGCTCCAACCAACTGAGCCACACCAGCCAGGGCCATACTATCTTATTTTGAATCTTGGGAAGCATAGACTAAGCACGGGGGTTCAGTCCTGGACAAAAGGGAGTATGTTACTCTTGTAGCAGTATCCTCCTATTTTCTTTTTCTCTCTTTCTTTTCTTTCTTTCCTTTCTTTCTTTCAATTCTTTTCTTTCTATTTTCTTTCTTTTCTTTCTTTCTTTTATTTCTTTCTTTCTTTTATTCTTCTTTCTTTCTTCCTTCCTTCCTTCCTTCCTTCCTTCCTTCCTTCCTTCCTTCCTTCCTTCCTTCCTTCCTTCCTTTCTTTCTTTTTTACATTTTTGTCAAGATACTTAGGGAACTAAGTTGATGCAGAAAAATCAGTTTCTAAAAGCTCTATTAAGGCAATGATATGAGCACTTTGAGTTTTTCCAAGTGATTTGTGTCTTTGGAGGTCAGCTGTTGTTTTTTTCCAGACTACGGGACCTGCAAAGGCAATCAGTTCACTTGCCCCAATGGCCACTGCATTAATCAAAACTGGGTTTGCGATGGAGACGATGACTGCACGGATAATGGAGATGAAGATGGATGTGGTAAGAGATTCTGATAGAAAAGCATTTTCTTAAACTGTTTTCCAGAACTTGTTTTTCCCTTTTCATTGTTAGAAATTATCTGTGTGACAAGCAAGTCTCAGGATTGTCTGGGATTTAAGGGACTTAGTGGGTGGGAAGAAGGTGACTCCACTAGCTTTTCCTAAAAAGACTCAGAATGCAAATATAACATAAATGATAATTTCCTCCCTCTGTTATTAGGGCAAAATAGGTAGGGCACTTCCCCTGCCTTCAATAGCTTACTGTTTCTTTTTAAGACTGCTTATTTAACTAGACTTATCTATAGCAAAGAAGTATGATGGGGAAGGGTGAAAAGAGGGAAAAATGCGATTTGTCCTCAAACCTTTAAAAATGACTTTGAACTTTGGTAAAAGTTAAATTCAGTTTTCTTTTGTTTTCAAATTTTGATTTCCAAATAATGGGTGACTGACATCCAGTGGTGGAAGAGAGGCCACAGGGGTAACTCGAGAGTTGGAGTTAGGGATTGGTATTTGCAGGAGGGGCTGCTATCCAGGGACACCTTTAAAGGTTCTATGAGAAGGAAATTGCCAATGATAGTCACCTTCTTCACTCGGCAGTACCTCTTCTGGTTCAGAAAGTCACTGACACCCACACCATAAAGCAAGTCACTTGTACTGTTGCAGCCCCAGATGGAAGAATGATGCTTGTTCTGGGCACGTCCACTGGTTTCACATTTCTGTGTTCCAACAAGTAGTCTTCCCACATTTGAGTTATAGTTTTTCTTGCACTGTTGACGTTTCACTAAGGAAACAAAGCAAACAACCAAAAAAGACAAAAACAAGAACAAAATAAAAATGCAGGAAACCTGGTGTTACTTTAATAGACCTAGTTCTATAATTCATGATTTAAATAACTGAATCCTCTTCTAGGCATTGTTCGTCTGGTTTGTTGATAATTCAGATCCATATCTGCATCTTACTTTTATAACCTGGCTGGGGGCTGCCTTCCCCCCAGAAAGAATGAAACTTAATTCCATTTTGCCACTCCTTAGAAACTCAGTAAAAGTCTATTGATAGAGTTAGAGGGTTCAAGTTTATTTTAAAACATAGGTCATTTGTAGACTTCTGCCTGATCTATGTCCCCTCTTAACCATGGATTAAAAAAGAGCTGGCTCCCCTTCTCATGTGGCCCATAACTTTCTTGTTTGTTTTTTTTTTTCCCTCCACAGAAAGCAGTCCTCATCATTTTCATAAATGTTACCCAGGTGAATGGGCTTGTCCAAAGTCTGGAAAATGCATCCCAATTGCAAAAGTTTGTGATGGAACTTTTGATTGTCCCTCAGGAGAAGATGAAGCCAATGAAACTGCACAACGACGTTGTGGTGAGGATGGAAATTTGTCTGGGTATCTTTCAGATAAACATGCCTCTGTTTTTCTATAACAGAATCCCAAATATAGAGACTGTCAGTTGGTGTTTGCCTAACCAACTATCCCAAGACTTAGTCGCTTAAACCAGCAAACATTTATTATTTCTCACAGTTCTGTTGTCTGGCTGGGTAGTTCTTCTGACCTAGACCAGCTCATTCCCTTGTCAGGATGTGGTGATAAAAGTTTTGGCTAGTCCAGGCTTGGTGGTAGAAAGGGCAAACCTTAGCGCACAAGTTCTTTAAGCCTTTGCTTATATCATGTTTGCTAAATGTCTATTGGCCAAAGCAAGCCACTTGGCCAAGTACAGATTCAATGAATTAAAGAAACGGACTCCATCTCTTGATGGGAGGTGCTTCAAATATTAGTGCCTTTATTTTTCTACTACCCAGGCAGAATATTTTTCTTAATCCTCACCTGAGGACATTTTTTTTTTCAAAGGTTTTAGAGAGAGAGGAAGGGAGAGATGAGGGAGAGAAACATAAATACGAAAGAAATATTTATTGGTTGCACCTGGACTGGATTGTATGCACCTGGACCAGGGAGTGAACCCACAACCTAGGCATGTGTCCTGATCGAGAATTGAACCCACAACCTTCTGATTATGGGATGATGCTCCAACCAACTGTGCTACACTGGCTAGGGTGGGCAGAATAGTTTTAATGGCAATTTTAATGACTTTAAGGGAAATTTTATTCCCTTGCTTATAATTATGGAAAAAGTCTTAATCTGACCATACTAAAAAAAGGAGTTTCTGTTTTTGGGATATACACTTTGAGTTAACTTTTTTCTTCTTTTTTTTCTGGGGCTGTAAAATATTCACCCCACCATCAACCCATGAATTCTGTGGACATCTCACTGTCCTGAAAGAGAATAACAATTTTTGACCTTGATTTCATCAGTGGTACACTCTAAATTATCTAGTACTTGCCTTTAAGTAACTATGTACCTGTAACCCTAAGGCCTCTTTTTTTCCCCTTGAAAAAACTTGTAATATTTAAATATGCAGAGACTTACATGGCATTCTTCCCCTGCCCCCATTTTATTTAGGAGCTCTTTTTAAAGAGCTTTAAAAATTAACAAGAAATATATAGTCATAGTGCAAAATAAAAATAGTACAAAATAAAATACAAAATAAAAAATAAAATTAACAGGAAAAATATGTATAGTCACCTGAAATCCCACCATTTGAAACTAGCCACAGTTAATGTTTCGATGTTATTGTCAATTCTGTCAGTTGGGAATTTTCGGCCCCTTCTCTTACGTAGACACAAAGACTTATGACCTGATTTTTTCATAAACAGCTTTTTATGATGACTTATACTTGTACATAGTTATAACTTTTAAAAAAGTTTTTATTTATTTATTTTTAGAGATAGGAGAAGGGAGGGAGAAAGAGAGGGAGAGAAGTATCAATGTGTGGTTGCCTGTCATGTATGATCCCTACTGGGGACCTGGCTGGCAACCCAGGCACGTGCCCTGACTGGGAATCAAAGTGGCGACTGTTTGGTTCTCAGCCTGCACTCCATCCACTGAGCCATACCAGGCAGGGCTATAGTTATAACTTTAATAAGGACTTTTTAAAATATGAATTGAACTTCTGTACCGTAATCTTGCTGTAAGGCTTGAATGTGACAGACACTGTGTTTTGACTGCATGCTCATTTATTCATAGGTAAGTGGGTCTTGTTCAGAAGTGACCATTCATTCAACAAAATGTTTTTCTCTGTTCAGATGTGAGTTTGTGTCCTTTCTTTGGCTGTGAGTATCAATGCCACGTGGCCCCATTTGGAGGAGCATGCTATTGTCCCCCAGGTTACGTTGCTGACCAAAATAACACCCGAAAATGTGTTGGTAAGTGACAGGTGGGAGCGCCTGGTCTTTCATCACAGTGCTTGCCACACTGATGGGTTCTACAATCTTTGACAAAAAGGAGTCTGTGCTTGTGGATAGGAGTGATGGTCTGTATAACAAAGAGCAACAGTCCTCACAGAAAACCTGGACATTATGAAGTTTTAACTCTGAGAAGTTTTTGCGAGGTGCACAAGGCAAAAGAGTGGTCCTGTGATGAGCTGACTTGCTACATGGATGCCTGTTTACTACCTGATGATGGAGATAGTTTTGCTGTGTTTTCTTTTTAAGTATTTGGACACAGGTTGGAACAGCCTATAGGTTATTAAATACTGAAATACTTCCATGCAGTTGGTATACAGCTGCTGCCTTCAACTCTGTAACGTACCCTACCCTGCTCCCCTGGCCTCTCTACAGTGTTCTCAGGCCTCCCCCAGATCCAGCAACTAAAGAGTGGTACACAGCAGATCACTAGGGCACTGCTCCACTGACCACTCTGGCCCATGCTCTGCTGGTTGTTAATCCCCTTGATTTTTACCTCTGCTGGAAGCTAACATTCTACAAGAACAAACTCTATCATGTTCCTGCCAGCTGATGGCTGGTGTTGAACAAGGCACCAGTGCACCAAGTGTTGTCCGCACCTGTCCTATCTGAACCACAAGAACACTTTCTTCCACAAGGAAGCTTTTTAATCTGATGTGAGCCAGCATTGCATCCCACTGTGATTAAGATTGGGCCTTATGATGGGCCAATTAGACATGGCTAAGTAGCATTGATTTTCAGTTTTTAGGATTTAGACATGAATTTATAATGCCCTGGTTTTCCCCCTTTTTTCTAATTTTTGATATGTGAACAACAAATGTAGTTGTTCACATATCAAAAAGTAGTGACCATAGAGGTTTGATGAAAAAGTTTATTTTTGCTGGTGTTGGGAAAAGGCATCTGGAAGGCAATGGAAATGATTCATTAACATTAATTTTCCTAGGACACTTGTGTTCTTTTGATATTTGTTAGAAATTTGAGCTTCTTCAGGGCTTTCTGGATTAAAACAAACGTGGTATACATAAGAAATGCTTTTATAAAAGTGTCTTTTCTGAAATAACTTCTAAAATGTTAATATAATTTATCCAAAAAGAGTGAATTTGGGTAAACCCAATGAAGTTATTATCTTTAGTCTCAGCTCATGGCTTCCAACTTAATTATACTTTCATCATTATGGTTGATCTTAATAACTACTCATAGCCAGGAAAACTTTTAGTGCCAGAAATAAACTCTGGTTTAAGACATTAAACTTGGAATTCTTGAGAAAGTATTCCTCAGGGTTAACGAGAACTGTGACAGTGGGGCTGACTTACCTGTCATATGCCAAGAAACACGGGATTTTTCATCCAGTAAAAGAATCCAATTGAGCTTGTGTTCATGGTATTCAAAGTGGATAATTTTAGGTTTCTAATATCTGGAACCATGTCCCAAAGGTTGCTCATGATCTGATTATTTTTTTAAACTGTATTCAACAAGACATTTTTAGTTCTTGTGTTTTTTGTAAGTCAGCATGGGAGATCCTGAAGACTTAGAGAACTCTGAATTATTTAAGGAAGCCCCCAAGTTTCTAATAATTTCAAAACATTTTATAAATAAATCATTATGATCCGCAGCTGGCATTAAATAAGATTGCAGAACCCTCTTTGTGTTTTATCATTACCATAATTACACTGGGGATGCATTTAAGAAATTTAAAAATATTTTTCACACACATGTCCTCCTGTGCTGGGAGGCTTACTGACTTTGGAAGTCCTGTCTGTGCTCCCTGGCATTGCTGGGAGTGCAGCTCATCTGTGGGTGTGAGGCTGCTCCTTTGTCTTTGGCAAATGTCAGGCTTCCCCACCCCCCTCTACTACCACCCAGCTGCCAATCCTATTTCCAGTCTTTTAGTTGTCCAGGCATTGCCCCTTTCTCTTAGTAGAAAAGGAATTCCAATAGAAATACCAGAAGCCACATTCTTGGTATTACATCAGCTTTTCTCTAGTTTTCCTTTTTCAACCCCTAAAGAGGAGTTGGGGCTGGATTGCCTTGCAGTTGGAGCTTGATAGGCCTTGTGTGTATTCGTTAAAAGTGATTTATTCTTTCAGAATCCTTACTTCAGTCTTGTGATCCCCACAGCCTGTTTGGTCTTTTTTTATTTTCCTTACCCTGGAGTTCAGAGAGCACATTTTCCAACATCTTTCCCTGATATCTAAGTCTGTGAAGAGCTTTAGGTTATATTTCCAAGTGTCTCGGGCTTCTTGTATGCTAGAGGTCTAGGCCACTTCAATTGTTTTTGCAGCTATTAAGAAATGAAAAAGTATCATGACAGTTTTTACATTGAACCTATTAATGAATGTAATACAAAAATTTGCAATATTGTACACAAGATAATTTCAGGATTTTACAGAAAACCTTTAGTTCATAGCCCACTGGAAGTAGTGAGGTCTGATGCTGGGACACTGGTTTCAAGTTCCATGGTGAACACCTTTCAATTTGTTCAGTATGTGCCTGGGACTTTACTGCAGATAACCTCGTTTGAAGGTTAGCTCAGAAGTCTACATTGGAGGGCTTCTGTGAATGTGAGAAGCCATCACCTGCAGAGGTCTTTTCTGTGACCTTCCTTGTCCTTCCAGAACATATTTGTTGCCCCTGAGTTTTGAAGCTGGGTTAACATTTATTTCACATTTATTTCCTAAGAAGATTCTATTGTGTTCCCTTTGTAAAGAGAACTCATTAGTTTCAATGCATGACATTATGAAGCCAGTTACACTTATTTCAGCTGAGCTTTTATGAGAATTGCTTTGGTTTGTCCTTTCAAGCATTTCAGTTCAACAAATACCCTTTGTGTGTCTGTCACCATCCACATGGCTGACTCAGTGCAGAGGCATCAGGTGTTAGAAACCTATGCAACATTTGTCACCTTAGACATGGCCCACCAGTGAATGCCTCAAAGATAATTAACAATAAAATTGAATAATCTTGTGTCTTTCTACCATTTATCTGCTGCTGGTAGTCTCGGCCTGGTGGCGTGCTGAAGCAGTGTACAAACTTACTGTCTCTGATTGACAGGACGCGCTGTTTGTGGACGGAAGAACATCGTGGTGCAGAGTTAGGGCAGGAAGGTCATTCAGCATGGTGGGATTTCACATAGCCAGGTGGATCAGAGCACGCCCAAGAGAGTCTAAGCTAGAAAGAGATTTCTGAATTATTTTCAAAGCAGCATTTGTTAGTTGGAGGGAACCAAGAATAAAAAGGAAAGAAAAGTAACAGGGTGGGAGGTAGGTATTGTAAAGCAGTGTTTTATGTATTTAGTTTCTACTACCTTGCGTGTGCTCATGAAAATACTCATCTACTTTCTTCAGTTTAATTACCTGTGGATATTAAGTAGCCTTTATTTCTCTCCAAATGGAGAATATAGTTTAATATATTCAGTCACTAAAAGTGACATGATTTTTGTACACTTATTCTTACCTTTAAAGTACTGGAAGCCCAGGTGATAGGAGGGGCATTGGCTCCACCAGATTTCTAGTTATGCCTTTTCTACCTATGGTTTTCTTCTGTTTGCCTCCTCCCAGGTGCCTCCAGACCCTTAAGCACAGTCTATTTGGTTTTGTATTAAAAATGAGGTCAGGGCATTCTGGAAGTTTGAGGGCGAATGTCCTGTACTTTGTTCCCACTGAAGCGAAGCCTTAGGCACACTGTTTTCCTAGGGCTGAGGTGAGGGCACAGAAAAGACAGATCAACCTGGGCTTTTTATTTAGACTCACAGAGGACTGCGCCCTTTTATCTTGTCCAAATTGGATCATTTTTTTTTTTTAAATTTACAATCCTTGGAAAGAAAATTATGCGGGCCCATGTTATTGTATTCGGGAAAACTAGAACCATTAGTTTATTCCCATGACTTGAGCTTTCTTGTTGAGGAGTCACCAGATGACGGGCCCTCCAGCAGGTGTGGTGGAATCCAATTCACAACTCTGACATTTGCTGCAAGTATAATTAGATTCTAGAAATCTGGAGGATCCTAGACCTGAGGGTACAGCGATTTCAGGGATTCTAATTGCTGGAGGATTTTCTGAAGCCCAGGGCATGCATGGGAACCCTGTTGGTATGTATGGGTTGAGGAGGTCATCCTTCCAGGGAAGAGAGCAGGATGAGGGAGCGTGAAGAATGGATGTGTACTTGGAGGGTCAGATGAAATGTTAATTTGACATTGGTCTACCAAGGAGAGCACAATTTCTGTACCCCTTAAAATCCACTGTTTTTAAGAAAGACTCTTTATCTCTTGTGTTGTTCCACACCTCCATATTGTATTGTTTATTGGCTAATTATATTGAATTGCTTTTTTACACAGTAAAACTCTGGAACTTATGGCATTGAGTAGAGCTTTATCATGTATGGGCATGCAATAAACACTTATTAAAGAAATGAGTAATAAGTTAATGAGCAGAAGAGAAGTTGTTTTTCATTTTAATTTAATTTTGGTTATAATTTTTTTGAAGTCAGAAGAAAGGCAGCTGGGTAAATAGACTTTTCCAAATGGTTTATTGCAGTCACACATTTGTGTTTTATTGAGGCACTGGATATAAAGCAGGTATTATTTTATTCTGAAGTAGGACTGGCCAATAGAACTTTCTGCAAAGATGGAAATGTTCTGTATCTGTGCTCTCCAGTATGGTAACACTAATCATCTATGGCCCCTGAGCACTTGAAATGTTGCAGGGGTGACTAAGAAATTGAATTATTACTTTTAATTCATTTTAGCTAATCTAAATATAAACCTAAGAAGCCACAGAGGACTGGTGGCTACCATATTGTAAAGCAGTTTTAAAGGGAAGCATTTATATAAAAATCCAGGTATTTTATAAACCAACATTAAGCAATGAAATGCAATACCACACAGCTATGAATCTGAGCAGCATTGTGCGTCTTCTATAAAGTTATCTTTCATGTGGACTTTTAAAAACATGTTTACGTGCTTTTAGGTTTTCCCTACTAGGAAGATGTTGGTTTTAAATTCCTATTTTTTATCGTATGCCTAGAATCTGTGCTACCTTCAGAGGATGTTTATTTAGACAGGGTTATCACCATATTCTTGTATAGCTTGTCTAAGACTTTTTTTCAGAGGGTAATCTAGAAATGTGGGTAAGCCTGATTGCAAATGTTTATTTTCCATGTGGCAGATTTTGATGATTGCCAGATATGGGGAGTTTGTGACCAGATGTGTGAAGACCGAATTGGCCATCACCAGTGCCACTGTGCAGAAGGGTACATCTTGGAGCACGGGAAGCATTGCAAAGCCAACACCTCCTGTGAGTAAACTGAGGACACCTGGATTTCTAGGCAGTAAACTTATGCCTAACATCTTCCTTTCATAGCAAATCATGAGAGAAATACCAGCATCTATGCAGATGCAGGATTAATCATCACAGATCAGGAGTGGTCCCTGCTGCTGGAAGAAGGGGTCAACATGAATTCCACACTTTGATTAGGGACTAATGTGTGAATAATGATGATTATTATTAATATTTTTTTTATTGGTTGCTTGTTCACTTTGGGCTTGGGCTATTATGTCATCTACCACACTTAATCATGGAATAAATTTTATGTCTACAGTTGACCTACTTGAGCATTTATCCTTAATTAGTTTATCTCCCACAGTGTAGGTGATGAGTATCTATTGAAATAATTTTGGTATTGTTTATGCAAAATTTAGGGGTGGTTCAGAATGGACTTGGTAAATTTGGATTAAAGTTTGTGAGAATGCCTTCTTCCTGAGTGTTTTATTAGAATCAATCTAGAGTGTTGTAGTAGAGAAAAGTTATGGGGAAAATCTGTTAAAGAAGAAAAGATGGCTACCTCAAAGCATTTTTGTCAACATGGATTTCTGTGTAAGAAGATTTCAACTTCACCCCTTTCTTCAGTTATTTTTTCCCTAGTTGATTTTGAAGTGCCTCTTGTGGCCTTCTGAAGCTTACTTATCTGCTCACATGATGGAGGAACAGCCCGTTTTCTAGTTGATTTTGTTTAGAGATACTTGTTTTTATTGTTTATGAACTTTTAGGTACAGCTGCTTTTTAAGAATTAAATTTATTTTTGAATAGGTAATATATTCACATATTCAAAAATTTTAAATTAGAAGAAGTAATTGAAGTAAATAATAAAATATCTTCTCCATTTGTTCCCTTTTGCCCAGTTTCCACTTCCATTCTCCCATGTCACTGTTTATTTTAATTCTAGAGATTGTTAAGTGCATAAATAAGAATATACAGATATTGATATTTAACTCTATTTTTACATATGTAGCAGAAGCTATGTACACAGCTCTGCATCTTGCTAATGTGCATAATACATTTTTAAGAGCTTTCATGTCAATGCAGAGAGCTCTTCCTCATCCTAGTAGTGGCATGCTAGTGATGTAATCCATTTTTTTGAGGTACATAATTTATTTAACTAGTCCCTTACTGATGGACTTTTATATCACTTTTTAAAGCAGAAAGTAGTGTCCCAGGTTCGATTCCCAGCCAGGGTACATTCCTGGGTTGCAGGCCATAACCCCCAGCAACCGCACATTGATGTTTCTCTCTCTCTCTCTCTCTCTCTCTCCCTCCCTCCCTTCCCTCTCTAAAAATAAATAAATAAAATCTTTAAAAAAAAAAGCAGAAAGTATTTTTTAAAACTAAAAGCTCTTTAAAATAAAATTTACTGGGGTGACACTGATTAATAAAATTATATAGGTTTTAAGTATACATTTCTAGGTTACATGGTCTGCATATTATATTATGTGCCCATCACCCAAACTCAAGTAATCTTCTGTCACCACATATTTACCCCCTTTAACCTTTACTAACTGCCCCCACCTTCTCTCTGGTAACCACCATACTGTTGTCCGTGTCTGTCACTTGTTTTCCGTTGCTGTTGCAAACCGGACTGCCATGGATAACCTTATTCACTTTGCGTGCTTGTAGGTGTAGCGGGTACAGCAGATTTGGATCCACCATTGCCATATTTTTCACAGAGTGATTTCCCAGGAGTCTTTAAAATGAGTTCTGTGTTTTACACAATCTAAAGTTGCACCTGGGGTACAGTGCTCATTTTTATCAAGGATTCTTGAAAAATATCTGATGTATTCCCCTCAGTGTCATGGAAAGTGCATTGGACTAGTAGCAGTCAGAACACTTGAATTCTTGGCAGACTCTGTTCTTAATTTACAGTGACTTTGGACACTTCATTAAGCAGCTTTGTGCCTCAGCTTGCCCATCTCTAAAATGGGTATAATGACACCTGTATATCTGACTCAAGTTTCTTTTAAAATAAAATAAGAAAGCATAGAAGAATGTATTTGAAAAAGCAGAAAAACATCAGTTGTAAGTTATTTCATCATCTTTGCTCATTTGAAGGAGTAATAATGCCTTCCTTTTTCACACTTAGCCGGTGAGGCCTCTGTTATCTTCTCTGATGGTCGAGATTTGCTAATGGGTGATATTCATGGAAGATCCTTTAAGGTCCTGGTAGAGTCTCAAAATCGTGGAGTGGCTGTGGGTGTGGATTTTCACTATCACCTACAAAGAGTCTTTTGGACTGACACCGTGCTAGATAAGGTAAATAGAAATTTCAGGAGGGTAGCTTGGGAGCTGATAGAACCCCAAGCACAAAGTGTTGATAGCTTTTCACTTTGGGGGGAGTAAAGGGGAAAGTTCCTTTGTTTTCTAACAAAAAAGGCCCTTGAGATATTTTATGTTAATCAGCACCTTTTCCATGCTATACTATTACATGGGACCCATTAAACAAAGCAGTCTATTATATGGATTAGCCTTGAGCAACTTTTAATTTTATTCGAAATGGAGTCCAAAAGCCTAATTAAAAGAAATAGTAGACATTCTTTCAAAACTGGACAGATATTTGGTAGTAATTTTTGAAACTTGATCATTTAAAATGTAAAAAATACTCTGCTTTCCCGTATGATAAAAATCAGATTTTACCTGCATCTTCTAAATGGAATCATAATTGAGGATTGAGTAACAAATATTGACATTATTTTGTCTAACAGCCAAATTTTCATTATACTGTCTTGTTTGGAATGCGTGATCGTTTTAACTTCAACTTTGAGTAATGCAGTGGTGATTTTTAAAACATAAATTTTAGAGACTCCAAAAGAATTATTGAGTTTTATTTCTCCCTCTTAATTTTCCTTGTACCATTAATAAAATTCTAATTCAATTAAATTGCACAAAAATTTTAAGAAGTATAATATTTTGGGGTTTTCTTTCAGGTTTTTTCAGTTGGTGTTAATGGTTTAGATATTCAAGAAGTTCTCAATATTTCTATTGATGATCCAGAGAATCTGGCTGTGGACTGGGTTAATAACAAACTTTATGTGGTTGAGACCAAGGTCAACCGCATAGATATGGCCAATTTGGATGGAAGCCACCGTGTCGTCCTTATAACCGAAGACTTGGGGCATCCTAGAGGGATTGCCCTGGACCCATCTGTTGGGTAAGTGATGTGAAAACATACTGAATCCAGTATTTTTGGTGTTTTATCTTTTTCCCCACACATAAAACATCTGTCGGACTATTTAAAGGTTAATTCTGATTTTTTTTAGGCTCCGTGCTCTAGACCCCATGTTTGTGTTCATAGAAGCTTTAAAGGAGTTGGCTAAATATACTCTCACTTGAAGATATGTAATTCAAACACACTTACTGATATACTAAAAATATGTGATGTTTTGGGGTATAGTTTTTTTCTTAGTGTTTGCATTTTTGCCTGGCTGAGAGATTGGACCCTGTGTTCTGACTCAACGTAATAATATTGCTACAACAAACATTACATTTGTTTTGCTATTATTAAGATGATCACTCTAGCAGGAATTAGCAGGAACTATCCCTTTCAGTGTTTTCTTGTTACAGACTAAGATTGAGATGTCAATGTTAATACCACATTGTCAGTTGTTCATTGTGAACCAGCCCAGCAAGATTGATAATGCTTACTTTTCTCCTGGTGTAAATTCAGATTTTCCTGATCTCCACATTTGAAAACAGTTATTGAAAACTTAGCTTTCTTTTAGGTTTTCCCAGTTGAGTCTTAGGACCCTTGAATGAACATTAGGCTACTAAAGCGTTGGTGAATGGTGATTATTCATTTCTACTTCATGATATCAGCTGTCCTCCTTGAACATGGATATGGCCTCTCAACTATGCCTTAGAATGGGGAATTAAGGAGGAAAATGGCTTGAAAGCCGGGATAGCTATTTTTAAATGTGAAAAAGAGACGTGAAAGAGCCAGGGAGCAGGCATGGGGGTGGATATAAATTTTTAAGCTGACATATTAGTGCATTTTAATAGTTGCTGTTTGGTGTTGTTGCCTCTCCTGATGGGCCTTCTTAGTCTTTGATTTTTTTTTAAAGATTTTATTTATTTATTTTTAGAGAGGGAAGGGAGGGAGAGAGAGAGAGAGATATCAATGTGATATCAATGTGCAGTTGCTGGGGGTTATGGCCTGCAACCCAGGAATGTACCCTGACTGGGAATCGAACCTGGGACACTTTGGTTCCCAGCCGCGCTCAATCCGCTGAGCTACGCCAGCCAGGGCAGTCTTTGATTTTTAATATTTTTTAACTTCTCTGTTATTTTATACCCCCATAGCTCTCTAATCAGGTGGAGGAAATTTCCATTGATCCAGACAAAATTAAAACAAATATTTCCAGATAAACTTGTAAAATAACTGACTTTTTCATCTTTTCTTTCTTTTTTTTTATAGTTACTTATTTTTCTCAGATCTGGAGAGCCTTTCTGGGGGACCGACAGTGGAAAGGGCTTTCATGGATGGTACTAACCGTAAAGATTTGGTAAAGACCAAGCTGGGATGGCCTGGTGGGATAACTCTGGATATCGTATCCAAGCGTGTTTACTGGGTTGACTCCCGGTTTGATTACATTGAGACTGTAACTTATGATGGAACTCAAAGGTAAGAAGAATTTTTTTCAATAACATAATGAATTTGGGGAAAGTACATGAAATTTATGGAGAAGGATACCAAAGGATCAGAATTAAAATACTGTTTTTTTTTTGGTTGAGATTATTAGCTTGAATGACCTTTTTGTTGACCTTTGCATGGTGACCTGCCCTGAGTTTTGTTAACGTTTCCTGTGTTCCATAATAACAGTCATCAAATATTCCCTAGAACATTTGTTTTTTGACTTCTCTTCCCAACCCCTCTTTCACTCTCAGAGAATGCAATTATTTTCACTGATCCCAGAGTCCATCTCTGCCTAGGCTCATTATACTCTGGGTCGCTTACGGTTTGCTTCTAAAAATAACCTTGTCTTTTCGCTTTTTAACTTTCCCTCAATAAATAAATGCTTTATTATTTATTTAACATTTTTTCTGGTGGGAATTAATTAGATTTTACCCTGTCCTTATATATATTTCAAATTTCAAAGAGAATTTCTGACTCATATTTTTACCTGATACACTTCAAAGATAGTTCAACAGAATAGTTGAATGTGGAATATGGCACAATTTTTCCATCATCTTTTTAGTCTCATTAGAGCTAACTATAAATTATTTAAATTGTTAACTATTTTAGGTCTTTCTTTTTGATATTTTCAAAAATGGTCTCAAAATATTGACCAAGAATAATTTACTCTGTGCATTCAGCAAATAAATCAGCCAGGTACATTTTGCAAATGACTTGATTTTATTGTTTTTTCCTTTATCCCTTTTGTGAGGAGAGTATCAGAGTTTGCCACTGGGATTTATATTCTTAGCACAGTCCTTCCATGGTTAAATGAAGTGGTAAGGCTATGACTTCTTATCACTGAAGCTGGTTCCTGTAGTGAGAATATGAGTTAATTTAATGAAAAAAAGTTAACTTGATAAGTCATATAAAAAGAATGAAAAATATCTGAATTTTTCTTTTTCATAGGGATTATATTATATAGTTCAAATATTTTTATGCTAAGGTTAAACTAAAACATAAAAGATAAAAACTAATAGATTTTCAGAAAGGTCTGAGTGGTTTGCTGGCTGTGAGGAAGCGTCAAAGGATAATAAATCTCGTGAGTACAGCTAAAATCATAAAGTCATTGCCTCTTGCTTTGCCAGCAGGTGGCATTCAGGGTTCTGGAATTTGCTAACTGAAAAAGAAAGCCATTCTCCAATCTTAAAGTGCCATGTCATTATCAAATGTTTCAAAGTGTGTGCCAACTTGTCACCTTAGGTTTCTTAGTTTTCTTTTTTCTCCTATAGTGTTTCCAGCATTGGTATCTTCGTCTTTTATTAGAGCCTACTGAGTGCTTTTCAGTTTTCTGGGATGCTAAGATTTTCCTTAAAAAACTTCCTATTATACCAAAAGAAAAAAGAGAATGAGTTTTCCCTCATGAGTCATTTTCCACCTCACTTTAAAGATATGGCCTGAGTTATCACTTACATGGATGTAGTCACGGTGGCACTGATTTCTTGCCCTTGTGTGGCACCTCTCACTTTTGTTTTGCTTAAGCAGCTCTGGGCATGCTGTGCCTCTACTACAAGTAGATCAGCTGTGAGTTTCATCAAGCAGAGCCACAAACGGGCACAGAACTGCTTCTTGCTCTCACTGGGGTGACATTGGGAACAGGTCTGTGTGTTTGCCGTGGGTTGACCCCTGCCACTCACTGTCCTGCACCCTAATTGCTGAGAAATGGGTCCAGGGTGAAGTTCATGTTGAAGGCATCCTTTACCAGACATCCAATCCCTGGTCACACTCTTTCACCTATGGATTTCAAAATGGCATGTCATATCTTAGCCTTTTTCTATATGAGGCAACCTTAAAAGAAGGAAGAGCAGCTAAGAAAATGGTAATTTCTTTTAAAAATCTAAAACAAGCTAGGATTGGAACTGGAAT
Source organism: Phyllostomus discolor (assembly GCF_004126475.2). Lineage (NCBI taxonomy): Eukaryota > Metazoa > Chordata > Mammalia > Chiroptera > Phyllostomidae > Phyllostomus > Phyllostomus discolor. Next base: position 53,340,027 of record NC_040906.2, read on the forward strand.
TTAAGTTTCAACGGTCTTTTCCAAAAGACATGAAAATCCTTTTATCAAATGTATGTGGAAATATATGTGTTTTTCAATGTATTTTATCTATAAATTCTATATTTGTAACAAGAAATTCTTTAGCTTTTTATGCATTTACTGGAACTAATTCCATCTTTAATCAAAATTAAGCAAAGCAAACAAAAATTGTATGCTATGTATCTTTTGTAACAGGAAGACAGTGCTTCACGGAGGCTCCCTCATTCCTCATCCCTTTGGTGTGAGCTTGTTTGAAGACAGTGTGTTCTTTACTGACTGGACCAAGATGGCTGTCATGAGGGCAAACAAGTTCACAGAGACCAGCCCCCAAGTGTACTACCAGTCTTCCCTGAGGCCCTTCGGAGTGACTGTTTACCATCCCCTCAGGCAGCCCTATGGTGAGCCCCTCAGCAGTGGAACCCATGTCTGGTGCTGGCCTTGGTAGAAAGGTTTTCTCAAAGCTGTGCAAGTGAATGATGAAGGATCTCATGAGATTTGGGGATGTTCTCAAATACATGAAGGGTTGTCTAGAGAGTTAAATCTTTTGAAATTGGCTCTGAAAATCATGAACATTCTGGAGAAACTGACATATTTCAGAGTTAAATCTATAGGGGACTTAGAGATTAATTTAACAGATATTTATCGTCACCTGCTATGTGCCCAATCCTGTCTAGGTACTGGAGATAGAGCAGGAAACAAACCAAACCAAAATATCTATCTTCACTCTACAGAAGGAAATCTTGCAATTCAATCCTCTGATAGTACAGTTGAGGAAACTGAGGCCCAGAGGAAGATAATGACATGCCTATGTGCTCATTTTAGCTACTTTCAGAGCCATTGTTTCCTTTTTCTCTGCTGTGCATCTAAGACACCCGTTCTTTGGTTTGCAGTGGGTCTGTCATAAGCAAATTGGGTTTGGTGGCTCTGGCTGGTTACTTATTAGAAAAAGAAATATTTTTATTGTGACACTGCTTAGTTTTATTTGATAGTAAGTTTTGTTTGTGTTTTATGGTTTTAAATTGATGTAACTGTCTGGGTTATATACAGCTCTTTTCTGTATTTGCTTTGTGCATCAAGGAAAAGAAATACAAAAAACTAACCTATGATGGTAGAAAGCTTAATATTAGTGAATAGTCATTTAGCAAACAACAGATTTCACTTTAAAACCCTTGTGTGAAGTGATGGGTCTCTGATCTTTTCCTAATCCACCATTCTTGCCATGTTGAGTCAGATAATCACATTTTGATTCCACCTGGCTGATGGAGAAAAACTATAATTAGGCTGATTTTTTTTAAGAAACCATTCACTATAACTAAAACATTCAGATGAATATCCTTTAATGTAGTCATCCTGGGAAAATACATATTTTAGATGAAAAAATATAGTGTATCTGAAGACATTTTGGAAATCTCTATTTGAAATAGTCAATTTATGAGCCCTTCATCAAAAAATTACCCAATTTTATCATCCAAATTATATCTATTATTTGTCTCAGAATGATATCTGGCTGTTGTTTCTCCAAGTCAATTCACCTGAGACAGTAAATAGACTATTTTAAAGATTAAGTCAAAGGCCAAGAAGAGAATTTCAAAAGCACATATAACATTTTTTAGTTGTGGCAGCATTGTGTTCAGTGAACTTCCAGAGGTCACTGCATTTTGAGAGTGGTTTTTGGAAGTACAAATGAATTTTGTTGCAGTCTTGCAGGGTTTTGAGTCAGATCTGAATTTAGTATAGCTGGTTGGACACCAAGGAACCTTGGGCAAGTTGTTTTACTTTTAGAGACTTGGCTTCCTCGCTGTAGGATTGGGGTACTACTAATCTCTTAGAGTCATTGATTTTAAGTTGGTTTACTAACAGAGTAAGCATCCAGTGAGTTATAATTATATTTTATGAATGGTAAAATAGCATGTAAGGGTTTTTTGGAGGGCAGTTATTTTCTAATCACTGAGGCTAGCAGACACAATTACTGGAAAAAAAGAACCCCCCAAATTATCCATTTGCAGGAATCATGGTTTTTTTTTTTTGCCACCACCAGTTGGAGAGTCAGTGGGAGAGAAGTGATGAAATTGAGAGGGCCAGAGTATCCCTAGGAGTGAATATATATAGTAGCAACCTGCAGTGGTGTCTCTGAATTTTACACACATTGTTCTATTTCACCTACAGGGCTCAAAAGTGGCTTCACCAGTCTGGGATAATTACACATTTCTAACCGAGGTTTCCCCCTGTGCATCTTCTCCTGCAGCTAGGAATCCATGTGGAGAAAACAACGGGGGCTGTGCACAGGTCTGCGTCCTCAGCCACAGGACGGATAATGGTGGCTTGGGTTACCGCTGCAAGTGCACATTTGGCTTCAACCTAGATGTGGATGGCCGCCACTGTGTTGGTAAGAAATTGGTTTTGGATTGTCTTTCTGCAAGGTGGCATAGAGGTATATGCTGCTCTTGGACTGTGCCAGCTCCCAGTCATACTTTTTCACTTTTCTGTAGCCCACAGGGCATCTTCCTCAGTAGGCCCCACTCCCCTGTACACAGAGCTGTGTTTAAAGAAGGCAATTTCTGTCTCTGGGGACTTGCCTTTAAGTCCACAGCTGGGGTTTTCTGGGCTCCCTTTCCCCTTGGGCTCCTCCCTGAAATCTTTGTCTGCCTTTTAAAATGGGCCATTGAAATTTCATAGGATTTCATTTCGAGTGTTTTTCTACTATGTATGCCTTTTTCACTTGAAATGTTAGCCTTAATTTCCATGGAGAGCACTCCCATCACTTTTATCCCTCTCTCCCAGGCTGCCACTTGTGCCACTTTGAATCAGGTAGTCACATCTTGGTCCCACCTGGCTTTATTGGGGTGGCTCAGTTCCTCATCTAGTTTTTCTCATGTCAGTTACAATTTTCTCTTTATATCTGCTTCTGTACCATGGGTCACATTCTTACCTTAAAGACTTCCTTTTTCCTCTTTGGTTACCTACGCATCTCCTCATAATTGGGCCATTGTCTCTCTCAGCTGATGAGATATATTCTGACAACATTTATTTCTTTTATTTTCACTTTGACAACCCTCCTTGTTATGCTTTTGATAAATTCTTACTCCCCAGATGGTGCTGCTTCTGGCTTAGTATGTAAGTTCTCTTATTCTAATTCAGACAAATTTGTTAACTTTGTAGATAATCCCAGATTCAGATAAAAATCACCTTCAATTAAAAAACCACATGCTTCTAACTATTATTGTCTAATAATCTTGTTTTTAAGCTGCTTCTGTAATTTTTCCTATGTCTCAGATATATATCCTTCATTTTTTTCTTTCTGATTTCCTGACATACTGTCACTGTCTCCTTTGATTTGAAACACCACTCCTTCTTTCGTATTTTCTACATTTATCCCCTCCCTTCCCTTCTTTCCCTCCTTTATTTCTTTCTAAGTAATTTCCCTTGTTGCTGTCAATTCTCCTCTTTTACTGGTCTTAATACATCAAAAAGTAAGGTAGGATTCTCTATACAAAAATCAATCTTGCTCTAGAATTTTGATGAAATTACTATGAGTTCAGTCAATACTGCTTTAGAAATTAAACATGCATACCATCTTTTATACAAATAAATCAATGATAAACTTCTCAGGGGGAAGATTGTAATACTCGTATTGCCTTTATTGCCGCTTATCTTTTTTCTTCCCTCCCATTATTTCCATCTATGTTCTCTACAGATTAATTTTTACATTTATTTTAGAATTATAAAAAGTTTTATGGATGTGTAAGTACTTGGACTTTAGAGAGGGCAAGAACCATGCTGTGGCTGACTGCACCGTGTCCTTCCTGTAGCTGTACAGCAGTTCCTGATCTTTTCATCGGAAGTGGCTGTTCGCGGGATCCCACTCACCATCTCCACCCAGGAAGATGTCATAGTTCCAGTGACGGGAAATCCTTCTTTCTTTGTTGGAATTGATTTTGACGCCCGGGAGAAAACCCTCTTTTTTTCAGATACATCAGTAGACATGATTTATAAACAAAAGATCGATGGCACAGGTGAGAAAAGGCTTTAAAAATTTTTGTGTTTTGTTGGTTTTGAATGATAATGCTAATATATATAGTTTGCTTAGTAAAACTTTGCATTCAATTCTTAAGCAGGATGTTTTACTAAATACTTTTAGTTCAGGAAAAGAAATCTATTGCTTTTCTTATGAATTAAGTTTAAATGAATACTTTTATTTTCACAATTACAAATGATGGTGCTTTTTAAAAAGATTTTATTTTATTTTTAGAGAGAGGGGAAGGGAAGGAGAAAGAGGGAGTGAAGCATCAGTGTGTGGTTGCCTCTGGAGTGCCCCCTACTGGGGACCTGGCCCGCAACCAAGGCATGTGCCCTGAATGGGATTCGGACTGTCGACCCTTTGGTTCACAGGGTCGCGCTCAATCCACTGAACTACACTAGCCGGGGCCTGATGGTGCATTTTAACAATGACAAGTATGATCATAAACGAAGCTGACACCCCATAAAGGAGCATCAAGTGTATGAAAGCTGTTAATGGGTTCGTTAACTAGAGGCTGTTCCTCACATGCAAGCAGCCAGATTGATTCATTGGGACTGCTCCTCTTTAGGGATGCAGGGCTCCCTAAATGCTGGGCTTGGAATAATAATAATTTTTTAAAAGACATGAATTATATATAAATGTGGATTTACTCTAACTTTTTAATTGATTGGAATTCTGTTATAACCTTCATAATCATCTCTGAAATATAAATTACATTTAGTCACAGTTTACTGTTGGGCCCTTTATTCCATGATGGGTGGATGGGAATACTCCTCCCATTCCTCCCCCTCTTCTAGACTCTCTCATTAACTCATTAACCTCCAGCTATGTTCTGAAACATGTGAAGTTGTCAATCAATCTCTTTCTCTCTCCCCTCTCCCCTGCTCCAAGTATTTGCTCTCTATCAGCCCCCGATTCACCACATCCTTGGGGAAACTTCTCCACACTTCCACCTTGCCATAAGCTCCATTCGGAGACTGCTCTCACAGCATCCTGTGCGTATCTCTGTCACAGCACCCATTACTGTTTTATTTTTGCTTCTTGGATTAATTGTCTCTCCTTCTCTCCCGCTTCATTATAAACACCTTGAAGGCAGTGCCCACACTTCTTTCAAGATGCCTCACTTCTCTATGTCTCAGTTTTCTCATCTGTAAAATAGTATGTGGGCCAGTTCCTGGCTCAGATTAAGTGCTCGATATAAGCTATTATTAGTAATACTATTAACATTTTTCTAAATATCTACTCTGGTGGAATTTTCTTTGTGCAATTTTCTGAATAAATGACTGGAAAAAGCACAAGGATTGCTTTCCCTATTTTGAAAGAAAAAGGTGTGATTGCTTACACTGATTCAGATTTTCTTTGGTGAGGAAAGGAAAAGAAGGGAAAAGGCATAAAAATTTCACAAAGAGAAAAGTGATCTTTTTTTCTCCTGCATCTAGTTCTGAGCTCCCTTCTGATATCTTTGCTGGTCTTTCCCATACTTGGCAACTTAGTGGCTGTGAAACACGGTGGATGAGAGCGCTGGGCGGCCGTAGCTCAGAGATATCCCCCGGTCGTACCTGGCAGCGCCAGTTCACCGGCGCGGTCTGTGGGTGGTGTGTGTGCATGTGTGAACTCAGGTATCTCCTCTTCACGTGTGCTGCAATGAGAATTATTTTTTCCTTGAACAAGGGAGTAAATCTAGGCCAGACCACTATGGCTCTGTTTTTATCAAAATCATATCTATTTTCGGAGATCTAAACTTTTGGGAATGGATAGATTCTAGGTTCTCCTCATGTTGTTGCTCAGCAGTTTACAGTTTTTTAAAAAAAGAATTTCGAATGATACTGAAATGTGCTCTAATTCTGACCCAAAATTTAAACATGCAGTAGTAGGAAAATGTATGTTTTACTATAAAACATGCTTAGTTTAAACCATGTCTGTATTTTAACTTACAGGAAGAGAAATTCTCACAGCTAACAGGGTGGAAAGTGTTGAAAGTCTGACTTTTGATTGGATTTCAAAGAATCTCTATTGGACAGACCTCTCTTACAGGAGTGTCAGTGTCATGAGGCTGGCTGATAAATCGAGGCGGGAAATAATCCGGAATTTAAACAACCCGCGATCCATCGTAGTTCATCCTATTGCTGGGTAAGTGTGAGCAAGTTCTCCTGAGAGCTTGAAACTGTGTGTAAGTTACTGAAAAGTGATGCCATAGGGATTTGGCAAGTCCAGCAAATATAAGATTGACTACACAAATTGATATCGGGTTAAATTTTATCCTTTTAGCATAGGTTTAAGTAATCACTTCATCTCCTTTAAAAAACTTTCTTCTTAGTTTCGGCTTTCCCAATTTTCACAGAAGTATGTGTGTGTGTTTCCACAATCGCAGAGGACCAAACAAGGCGATACAGACTCACTGGGGTAGGAATGAATATGTAGCAGAATGATCACAAAAGGCTCGATTTTCCCCTCTGCTGTAATATATTGATAGAAAGCTTCGTAAAACTTGCTTGATCATCAGTAGTTTTCAGAATAAAATGTCTCAGGCAACAGACTGAGTTTCATGTTTAACCATTTCAGAATTGGTTGTGTCAGACTGGAGAATACTGAACAGTTCGCACTTTTCCCTTTAGATTCTTATCTTTCTTATTTAAATATGTTTAATAGTTAATGTGTTTGTTTAGAACAAGTTGGATATAAGTAGTACTTGTATTTGAATGGAACAATTAAAAAAATGACTGATAATTCACTAAAACCTGGTTCACTGAGGGCGTACAGTAAGCACTGTACGTATATAATCTTGTCTAATCCAAAAGCCAGTTTGTAAGTGGGGTACATATAATACCTGTTTTAGAGATAATGAATCCGGGGCTCAGAGAGGTGAAGTGGTTTGCCCAAGGACCCACACACTTTTAGAGCAATGGTTAGTATTCAAAATCCAGATCTGTTGACTAGCAAGCCTGCGTGTCTAACAACTCTGTAGGCTATCTCTAGAGAATTTATTTTATATTTTAATTTTCTCCTTATGAAATAAATATATGAAACATTTTGAAACTGATATTAATAGGGAATTTGATTACACTATAGAGAATTAAACTGTTGATTTTTCTCATGAATTTATGTTAAACTAAATCTTTGGTGTTTGGTTTTGAAAAGCCATTAAATTCCTTTTTTTTTTTTCAAAAAATTTTTAAATATTTTATTTATTTATTTTTAGGGAGGGAAGGGAGGGAGAGAGAGAAAGAGAGAGAAAGAGAGAGAGAGAGAGAGAGAAACATCAATGTGCGGTTGCTGGGGGTTATGGCCTGCAACCCAGGAATGTACCCTGGCTGGGAATCGAACCTGGGACACTTTGGTTCCCAGCCCGTGCTCAATCCACTGAGCTACGCCAGCCAGGGCTAAATTCCTTTCTTAATGACTCCTTCATTTAAAATAATATGAAGTCACATTTCAGAAAAGACTAATTTCAGTTAAAAGCACCCTTCTCCCTGCTGACTTATCTTTTTGCCACTCAGAATAAAAGAGATGCCTTGGGTAAGACAATTCTTAAGAGTTACACTGTTGACTTGGCTGCTTTCGTCACCAGGGATCAGATGCTCCCCTACAGATTTACCAGTTTCTTGTGGAAGATTGCCAAAGAGCGATGTAGTGGATCAAGGATGTTTAATCCAGGGAGAAAGGGGACATTAAGATTTGTTTTCTTGTTCATATTTTATTATTTCCCTCGAACAACATGAACTATTTAAAATGTAACGTGAAATGTTTTTGAAGAATCTACTTGGCACAGTTGCTCTCTGCTCTGAATGTCCATCTAATGCCATTTGCATTTGCGGATTTAGTTCTATGTTGGAAAGTGAACCTTTAATTAAGAATTAGTTAATCAGATTTTCCCCCCTTTTCCCACATGCAAGCCCAATAGCATATAAAGAAAATGAAATTATTTGGAGAATCTGAGTTTGTGCTAAATCTCTCTAATTTATGTAGTATATTCCAGTGTTAACACCTTTGTTTTTTTACCTCTTTTTCTAGGTACATATTCTTCACCGATTGGTTTCGTCCTGCTAAAATTCTGAGAGCGTGGGGTGATGGATCTAACCTTTTGCCTATTGTAAATACTACTCTTGGATGGCCCAATGGATTGGCCATTGATTGGGGGTGAGTAGAAATCATCCTGAATTATTGCATTCCCACTTCCTGAGGGACCCATATGAGGCAATATGTGAAAATACGATGGAGTGAGGAAACTGGTACTGCTTGCCCTCAGGTGTTTAGGTATTTTTCCATCATTGATGGGCAATGGGGGAACGTTGTGGAATGCTGTAAGAACATAAAAACACAAACACAGCCAGTTTCTGCTGGAACAAAAACTAATGCATTCTCGAATGTTCTGATGAAATTGCTAAAGGAAGTGGAATGATATGACCTTGAAGAAGGTCAATATGGAGGGGACAATGCTCAGACCCCATTAGACATAGAAGAGGGATTTGATGAAGTGGAAAGGTCATGTGTAATTGTTAGAGGGAGCATCTTGAAGTTAGGAAATCTTTTCTGTCAATTAATCAAATGTATGTGAGATCTGTCCAGAAGGTATCCAGCTATGTCCTATGAAAAAATAGAGATATTTATTGAAGAAGATACAAGAAACATTGTACACAGGACAATGATGCCTCAGTCCCCTTTAAAGTAGGCACTGGGCCACCTCACAGAGTTCCGCCAAATGCCATCACCTGCCCCATCGTATTTTCTTGAATCTCATTGATGGTCTGAAATCTCTTTCCTTTCAAAGGTGATTTAGTTTTGGAGAAAGCCAGAAGTCACAGGGCACCAAATCTGGGCTGTAGGGTGCTGAGTCACCTGAGTGATTTGATGTTTCACCAAAAAACTACATGAGTGGGCATGTTGTTGTGATGAAGCTGCCAATCACCAGTTGTCCACAGCCAGGGCCTTCTGAATAATCTGAATAGTTTTCATGGATGAATATCCAAGCTTAATGCAAAATTTTATGCAGATTCATTGCTCTACTCCCTCAGTCATTTTAATGCCACTGGCACATAGTACACATGCTCACTCAATGGGGTCTACCACCCCCACTGACTAGTACAGTGAAGTCGTCATTGTTCACACATGCACATTACAGTCCACCCTCCTTGGCTGCCAGGTTATATTGATGTTGCACAAACTGTTCTCATTGTGTTAGCAATGGCTGGACTTTTTCTGGACAGATCTCGTAGTTTTCTATGTTCATTCTCAGAGGGTTTTTGGAGTATAAGATATAGTTCTCAAAAAATTGATGCTCAATTTAGAAATATAGGAAAAGTAACAGAGTAAATAAGCTCATGGATATGAAATGCCAATAGTAGTTTATAGAAGGAAAAAAAGGAAGAAATATATTTAACCTTTCAAACATAGATTAGCTACTAATGTTTTTCTTGTTTATTTAACAAGGAGAAAAACAAAAGTCCTAACTTGAAGATAATATTTCAAGTTTTCTAAAATATTTAATTGAAAATTCATAAAAGTAGCTGTATCTTTCTTGGGGGCATAAAACTATTAAGTTTTTGATGAGTATATTTAAGTTTTAAAAACTCCGTTTTTTTTTAAAGATTTTATTTATTTATTTTTAGAGAGGGAAGGGAGGGAGGGGGAGGGAGAGAGAGAGAGAGAGAGAGAGAGAGAGAGAGAGGGAAACATCAATGTGTGGTTGCTGGGGGTTATGGCCTGCAACCCAGGAATGTACCCTGGCTGAGAATCGAACCTGGGACACTTTGGTTCCCAGCCCGCACTCAATCCACTGAGCTATGCCAGCCAGGGCTAAAACTCTGTTTAATAAATGTGTCAACTGAACATACTATTTTTGAATGCCCTCATTATAAAGGATACTTTGTTAGTTTCTGGATAACAATTAACTAAATATTTTGTTATTTTAGTGCTTTACGATTGTACTGGGTAGATGCCTTATTTGATAAAATTGAGCACAGCACCTTTGATGGTTTAGATAGAAGAGCCCTGGGCCATATACAGCAGATGACACATCCATTTGGACTTACTGTCTTTCAAGGTATGTTTTGAAGCAATAAAAGTGTGTGCTGTTTTTATACTTTGCCAGTTGTAGTAGTAGACTCATCCTCATTTGATAATCTCACATTTCTGGTAAATCTTACTTTAGAATACAAAAATGAAAATGGTACTATTATGTATAGGCAAAATACTTGCCTTGTTGATTGAATATTTCACTTTTAGAGTATATTTTTCTTTTAGATACTTTCAGATAATAATGTGCACACCTTGTAGGGTATGGCACTTTGTAGAATACATGTTATACAGTCTAACACACCAAGTACTCTGTTACAGAAATATTAAACAAAGGGATAGTAAATTATGGTCTAAATTGTTTTAAAAAATAAAACAGCAAGCCCTGTTCATAGTAACTCTTGTAGAATTTCATTATTCTCTGATGTTTGCAAGATCCTCTTCAGAATTTTTTGTGGAAAAACTATTGTATGTACTCATCAGCTGTATGCTCACTGAATGCCTGAAGCTTTTTAGTCACATCATCTTTGTTATATAGAAATGTTAAGATATGGCTTATGAAGAATATAGCAAGATATAGTTTTTTTTTCCCCTAAATAATTGAATGCTACTAGTAAAGATTGTTGGAAGCATGGAATTCTGGAAACCTACCACACCAGTGATCACACCGATGTATCAGCTCTCCTTCTCCCAGCCCTCTTCTTGAGTGTAAGCATGCTGCTTGATTAGAGTCGTTGGGAATAAGAATGTAGCTTTGCCCCATAAAGCAGGTAGTTTGTTCAGTCTTGAAGACAGGGGTTTCCATGAATGAGTGTGTATGGTTTCTAGCACTAGGCCAAGAGGGAGAGGAGAGACTAAAATCTACTCTGGTTTTGTTCGACAAACCATAGTTAGTCCAGTTAGAGGACACGCCCTGATGTGAACCACCAAAGGCCTTACCAATAGTGTTAGTAGTGTCTGTGGTTGAGACTTCCTACTCTGAATAATTAGCACAGTGCTTAAACAAAACAAAACTAGACACTGACAATAAATCAAAGACTTTCTCATGCACATATAGTGTGGAATAAATAGCTAGTAAATACATGACATATTTCATCCTGCTGTCTGTTTATCTGCGGAGGAGTGCAAGGCATTTAAAAGTATTTAAGAAATGCTTTTCTGAGACTTTTGATGTGTCAGTCATATTCATCCCCCCGTGCATTCACTCCCTTTTCAGTAGTGACATCAATCACATGCTATGTGCTGTCACACAGGAACATTATAAAAATGTTAAATTTTATCTGCTCTTTGCTGGAATGTTCTGGGATTAAATAAAAATGTAGTTTCAGTGTCTTTTGGTTTCATCAATATGAAAAAAATTTGAGTGCAAAACCATGAGGCACAAGATTCTCAAAATAATAATAATAATAGTAGTAGTAGTAGTAGTAGTAGCTTCCCACACCACCTTTCATTGTGAATGTCTCATGAAAATGTCTTTTATTGCTCAACACCATGGAAACCATGCATCTTTCTCACCGTGGCTAGGTTTGCTTGACTGACTGTCATGCCCCACAGGACTAAACGGTGATTGGATTCCTTGTCTATTTAAGTGAAGTAAAATACTTTCGTGAGTGGTGAGACTGAGATCGCCATCAGTCCAGATACTATTTAGTGAGTCCAGGGACTGATGATTCATTGATTGGACCATAGATAAGGAAAACTGGTCCAATGATAACATTTGTGACATCTCAGTCATTGTCTGGTTATCTGGAATTTTTAGTTAGTTAAAAGAGAAAAATCCACTCTGACTTAATTCTTTCCCTTATAAACTTCTCTGCTTCAGTAGCTTGTGTAAAGTGAAAATGATTAAATTTTTGATGTTAAGAATCTTACATGACTTTTACTATTTTGAGCTCCATGGAGCGTTCATGTGGTGGTCGGTGCAGGCACACTTCAGCGGATAATTTTATTAGTCCCCAAACATACTGAAAGCTTCTTTTTGGACTAGATCTATCCTTTTCTTTTTTTCAACAGCTTTTCATTAAAACTGAGTGTAAAAATTTTAAAAATATTCCCATTAAGACTGGGAATATGAAATTTTTGACCTGGAAGGGAGCTTAGAGACACTTTTGAGGATTGCCTTTATTTTTCTAGGTAAATGAGACTTCACAAGGTTAAGTATTTGCCGGCCAGCACTGATCAGGTTAGTGTGTTGGCTGGGAGAGGAACGCAGACTCAGGGGGCACCCTCTAGTGTTCTCTAAAAGAATCCTGATGCCTTTTAATTTTTTTCACCCCTGGAAGTCTAAATGTCATTGCTATCAAATGCAGTCACAATACTCCATATGCATTTGCTTGAATATGAACCCTAATATTACTGAAAATATAGCCTCTGTCAGAGTCATTTTAGAGAGTGACAAGTCATGGAAAATGACTACAGAAACGTATTACAGATCTTTATGGGAGAAGCTTCTCGCATTTGCAAGAAACATCACAAAACTACTGTGTATTTTCAAGTGATTTATAAATGAGCTGTGACAAAACTACTAATCACCGGTGTTTCTTTTTAGACTATGTATATTTTACTGACTGGAGACTGGGTGCTATCGTTCGAGTCAGGAAAACAGACGGTGGAGAAATGACGGTTATCCGACGCGGCATCAGTAATATAATGCACGTGAAGTCATATGATGACAACATCCAGATTGGTGAGTGGGACTGCTGAGCTCTTTTATGTGGGTGTATCTGTTTAATATGGCAGCGCGTTTTTTCTTGAAGTACTTGTTATTGAATATAGATCCTGAGAGTTTCATATTCCTGTCACCCAGATATTTAATACTGTAAGATTTAAAAATCTCTGTTCAACTCTGCTAACTCAGAAAGTGTTGCTGGAGCCCTGGCCTGGTGCCCAGTTGGTTGGAGCATCATCCCGCACACCAAGAGTTTGCGGGTCTATCCCCGGTCAGGGTGCATACCTAGGCTGCTGATTTGATCCCCTCCCTGTTGGGGCGTGTATGGAAGATACTCCTCTCCCTCCCTGCCCCTCTCCCTTCCTGTCTCTCTAAAAATCAATAGAAACATATCTTCAGGTGAGGATTAAAAAATGTTTAAAGTGTTACTGGAACAAAATACGTTGAATGTTATATTTGGCATGTTGATTTTCAAGAGTGAGCTACTTTTTAGCATTGGTCTGACAAGTTTTCTTTCCCATTTGTTGTTCTTCACAAACAATACTTGTGATCAACCTAAGGGCAATGGGATTAACTCACTGTCTCAGTATGTTGCTTTTTCAGGTTCTAACTATTGTAATCGACCCACCCATCCGAATGGCGACTGCAGCCACTTCTGCTTCCCAGTGCCAAATTTCCAGCGGGTGTGTGGTTGCCCCTATGGAATGAGCCTGACCTCCAATCACTTGACGTGCCTGGACGACCCGTCCCGTGAACCACCCTTGGACCAGTGTGGCTCCTTTTCCTTCCCGTGTAACAATGGCAGATGTGTGCCCAGTTACTACCGCTGTGATGGGATTGACGACTGTCATGATAACAGCGATGAGCATCTATGTGGCACATCTAGTAAGTAGCACATACATGGGAGATACCTTATGTGAAGAATGGAGAAAGGTAGGCTTTAAAATAAAAACAAGCTTAGGTTAGCTCTATGGGAAAAAGTTTCTTTTAAAATTTCAGATTTTAGGAAGGCAGATAATAAATATCATTCATGGATAACATCACAAATGATTACTTGCATTGATTTGGACTACCTTCAATAAAATGTCTTTTTGACATCGGCTGTTTGGACCAATGCAGAGTCGTTACATCTTGTCAAGCTTTTCAAAAAGTCAAATCAAAATACACTAGACATAACCTTTAGTATCCAAGAGGACAGTATCACAGAATAAGTACTTGCAATAATGGCTTTGAAAATCTCATGGGCTGTATTCCCCCCTCCCCACCCGCCCCACCTGCCCCACCATTGCTGTAAAATGAATTAGGGCTGAAATGGTGGTCTTCATCTTTGTATTGTTTTTTTTTAATGATAATCTGGCTTATAAATTTTGGACCCTAATAAATGCTACTGCAGAACACAAACTATTCCATTAAAAAAAAGATAGAAGACAGTTGAAATGTCAGAAATATCTATCACATTGAGATTAATAATAATAATAGCCTGTCTTAGAGAAAAAGAAAAGTTACATATTTGAAAATAAAAGTGCCCACTTATACATTTTTCTGAAATTTCTTCCTTTTTCTTCCTTTTGTGTATTATTTTCCTCTTTCTGTAAGTACCAATTTTTACCCAAGTATTTTATTAATTTGCATTTTTCAAATGACATACTCTCAAGGTTTCTGTAGACCAGATTTGAAATTGTTATGGGAGGAAGGAAGCTTAAAAGTAAAGGATGACACCAGCGATGACTTCAGTCCTGGGCAGAGTCCCCAAAGCCTCAGCTTCCTCATCTGTAAAATGTAGATAATTATATGTACCTCACAGTGTGAGGATATGATAACTGCTAAATAAATACCACAATGATGATGATGAGGAGGAGGGGAAGGATTTGGAATGCTTGCACATTTCTCCCTATTTTGTATGATGCTCCTATTGAAAAAGGAGAAGAATTGGGCCTCTACAAGGTAAGGACTCTTTAAAAGACTATAAAAACAAATATCTTTGTGATGACTTTTGTTTTTGTTGCAGACAATTCCTGTGCATCTTCAGCATTTACCTGTGTCCATGGAGGAGAGTGCATCCCTACACAGTGGCGCTGTGACAAGCAGAAGGACTGCATGGACGGCAGTGATGAGCAGAACTGCCCCACCCATGAACCCATTTCCTGCCCTGCATCTTTCTTCACCTGTGACAACAACCTCTGTATCTCAAGGAACTGGCTCTGTGACACAGACAATGATTGTGGGGATGGATCTGATGAAAGGAACTGCAGTAAGTTTGGAATGAACTTCTTTTGGTTGATCATCCTAGTAAATAGATTTGAACAATCAGTAGCCTTGTACACGTTCCTCTAAGGCTCTCAAAATTTTCATTGTGTCTTAGCCACTTTTATTCCATCTGTTGATCCTTTTATCAATAAGCTATAAGTGCAAAGACCTGGGAAGCTTAGATCCCTCCTAGATATCGAGCTTTTTGGAAGCAAAATAAAGACTGTCTTTGATGTCTAACATTCAGATAGAAACTGAAAATAATCTCTCAACTAACCATTTAGATATTTTTAAAAATTGTTTTTTCTAAATCATATAAACATATCCAGACATTTGGCTCTTGTTTTTCTTTTCATTTGATACAGGCAAAAAGGCAATAGAATAAAGACTCATAGAACATTTAAATTACCATTAATCTTACCCACCTGCTTTTTATCTTGTGAGTTCTAATTTTCTTCTGGTTGTTGTTTGTTTTCATGTCTGCAATAATAGTTTAAGGCAGAGTAAAGTTCCCTGGGCTAAGTTCTAGTTTTGGACCAAGCAAGTCCCTTTCCTTCTGGAGATGATGAGCTTTAAGATCCCTTCTAGCTTTCACATTGCATGAATCTGTATTGCCCCACCTGCAGAGGGGCAGCCAGCACATCTGGTTCTAAGGCTGTGTCTCTTCAGCAAAGTAGGACACCAGTTTTTAGTATTGTTCTGCTTAGACTTGGGATTAAACCAGTTATCATGATCAGCTTATACACTACTGCTACTCGGCACATAGGTCACGCTGACCATGCTGCCTTGTTGGGCTCCATTGCCTAGCCTTGGGGTAGTCCTGGACTTGCTAGTATTCCTGAAGTGTAGTCTAGTCCAAGCCCATAATGCTCACTTTCTACGTGTGGTTTGTTTTTCACAGTGTAATCACTGTTTTTGACTTTGCCCATGATCTTTTTATTGCTTTTCTAAAAACTCTGCTAATTTTGAGTGCTCTTGCTGGCCTGACTTTGGCAATGTGGCTGATTTGAAGGAATTTTGAACACATGTACAATTGAGATAACTTAACTATCTCTTTAACATTTTTAATTTTGGCTCTGATACACATTAAACAAAAAATAAACTATTTGATCTTGTTTTGGGATGATGGTAGATTTCACAGCGACATGCCTACCTAGTCAGTTTCACTGCACTGACCATCGGTGTATTGACCTATTTTACGTCTGTGATGGGGACAAGGACTGTGTTGATGGATCTGATGAGAATGGTTGTGGTAAGTGGATGGCTTTCTCTTTATTCATGCTGTTTAGAAAAATTTCAATGTTTAGTCATTTTCTCATTGAGCTGGTTTCTAACGCTTTTCTCTTTCATTCTTAGTAATTAATTGCACTGCTTCTCAATTCAAATGTGCCAGTGAGAATAAGTGCATTAGCAACATATATCATTGTGATGGTGTTTTTGACTGCAGTGACCACTCTGATGAGAAAGACTGCCGTAAGTACTATAAACCCAGCATGCTTCAGATGAAGGATCATTTCATTTTAACAACACTGATACTGCCACAGGTTTTCTCTAAGTCAGACAAACTGGAGGGAAGACAGTCTGAATTAAAAAGTATTATCAAAGGAATCACAAAGCATTATCAAAGTATTAAACATACAATAAAGTTGCCAAGGCATTGCCAAATAATGATTTATAACTTGTGAATCAAGTAGTTGTGTAAATGGGCACTTTCAAATAGTTTCTTAGGTAGGCTAAATATTTTTGTTTTTACTATTATATTTTTCCTAGGATACTCCAAATTAGCATGTTTCAAATTTTTGAGACATAGCATGTAAAAGGGCATTTTAATGTTTTTTTTTTTTTAAATGTCAATATGGAGGTCAAATCATGGTATGCATATGGTATGAGCAGAATTAGATATTGAGTCTAATGAATTCATTCTTTCAGCTGTTATTGATTGAACATCTGCTAAGATATTATATACAGTGTTTGTTCTTAAAGTCTGATAAGAGAAATTATAGAAAGTTAAGAGGTGATTAAAGCAAGGTGGGCAGTTACAAGAGCCTTAACAATGAATACAGATAAAATTCTATGGAGGCTCAGAGAAAAGAAATTCCTTCTACTCAGAGGATTCAAGGAGAACTTTGTGGAATATAAATCTGATGGACCTATAATGTCCAAAGCCTGGAAACCTACAATGAATTGGATTTGTTATTGCCTACATTTTGTGTTACATGGATTTTAAGCTTCTAAAAAAATTGTCAATGAAGTGGTCATTTGTTTGAATAATGATATTTTAGACCATAAAAAGTGGGTTTCTATCAATTCTCCCCAATCAAAAAAGTAGTGCTTAAACCTATGGATAATAAGCGAAGTTAAATACAATGCTCACGTACTTTATAGGTGTGTACCACACCAAGAAATTCATAATCACTAATTTTCCTGTTTCACATTGAAACTGTAGAGTTCTATGATAAAATGAAGTTAAACTTTCAGGTGCCAGTGTCTTGCTGTTGCCCCACGAGGTCCTTGGGGGGGAGTTAGGGCTTACCTAGGTGGAATAGGGAGACACTTCCTATCTCTCTCTCAGGGATTACTTGATGAACAGTGGGAAGTTTGCAAAGAATTAAGGACTTACTGTCCCCTTTTATTTACCCAATATGTGCTGGATTCATTGCATATAGCTCAGTTGAGGAACAATGATAACATCCAAATGTATGGTATTAAACACATGAAATTCAAAGTAACAATAGCTAATTAAGCTCTGTTGAAATGCTCTGGAGATTCTTTAATAAAGAGACAGATACATTTTATTATTTATTCTGTAATTGAATCAGCGTAAGAAATGTTCTTTTGACTCAGAGATTTATCTTCTGTTCAAGGGTTGTGCATCAGGTTCTTTGTTGTCAAATCAACTCATCAGACACATATAAAGATTTCTATTTACCACAGTGTTGGAGAAGATACTACATGTATTATTTTATATTTCAATATTTATTTTGCCATAGTCATTCTTATAAACCTACCATTGATTCAAAATCATTTCCTATAAGGATTATATAAAAGGGATTATAAATTGCATTCACAAGCCTATTTTTCCTATGCTTTTCTCTTAGAAACCAGGCCTCCGGGCATGTGCCACCCAGATGAGTTTCAGTGCCAATCAGATGGTCTCTGCATCCCGGGGAACTGGGAGTGTGATGGGCATCCAGACTGTGTCCATGGATCTGATGAGCACCATGGCTGCGTGCCCAAGACCTGTTCCCCATCTCAGTTCCATTGTGACAATGGACACTGTATCCACAGAGAGTGGCTCTGTGACGGAGACAATGACTGCAGGGACATGAGTGATGAGAAGGACTGCCCTACTCCAGCCTTTATCTGTCCCAATGGGCAATGGCAGTGCCCTGGCCATAGCATCTGTGTGAATCTCAGTGCAGTATGTAATGGCATCCCTGACTGCCCCAATGGGACAGATGAGTCCCCACTTTGCAGTAAGTTTCCTGACCACAGTTTACTGGCCATAAATTCATTCTGACCAGTGACCCCTTGTACATCACCATTGTCATAACCACCACGTAGCTTTTGAGGAAGGGATTTCAGTTCCTCTCTGAGTTCACTGTAGGGAAAACCATCATGATTCAAATAAATCATCACTGGATAATATTTCTCATTAAATCCTTTGCACTTGGCTCTGTGTTTTTACTTCTTTTTTTGTAATTACTAAAAAAAAGACTAAATGAGGCCATTAGATTGTCAAATTAAATTTGGTTCTTTTGGTAATGTGCTCGTAAGTTTTTCTAACTTTAATATTTTCTCATTTTAATCAGAACTTGCCACAAAACAAATGAGATCGGGGATTTGTGTTTGCTGTGATTAAAATTCTGTGATTAGCATGTAATCCTAATTACTGTCCTTTCTTTCTTTCCTCTTTAATCAATGCTCACTCTCAGATGAACCCCAGCCAGGTATGATTGCCAAATATTTTAGATTTTTTATGATTTTGTATGTGTTGTGTTTGTACTGAAATGTCCTAATCCGTTTGACTTACTCCCCCTTCTAGTGCATGATTTGTACCATGACCCTTATAAGTTACATGGAAATAGAGAGCATTTGCATCCCCAGGTGTATGAGCTGTCTTTGGGTGGCTTCAGGCATTGCCGTTTGGGCCCTGAGAGTAAAGAATGATGGCATGTTAGTGGATCTGTGTCTTCCAATGTTCTTGACTTTTCTCTTCCATGTATTCACTTTCACAGACCTTCCATCCAGCCCTTGCTCGTATTGTCAAAGTCTTGTCTTCCACTTCTGTTTGGGTAAAAAAATAACAGGAAGCAAATGAGAAGTAATTTAGGTTTCTTTGCATGCTTCATCAATGACAGCTGTGTTTCTTGTTGTCAACAATGTTTTCCCAAGTTTCTCTCACTGCACTATATGGAATTATAATAGTGGGCTGTAGCGAAGAAAATGGTCCAAGCCCAGGGGATGTGCAGAATAGTAAATCCCTCAGGCTCATCAGAGCAGACAGTGACCAGTCTATGGAGTTCATCCTAGTGAATGCTGCACTTAGCTCTTAGCTGGGTATTATGCTGAAGGGGACCCGAGACTACATGACAAATATTTACAGCAGAGTGAACCAAAGGAGCAAAGGTACCTCACTTTTCCCCTTTCTGATTCTCTCTTTATTCTAGATCAAGAGAGCTGCTTAAATTTAAATGCTGGTTGTACTCACCAGTGTGTTCAAGGCCCCTTTGGGGCTCAGTGTTTATGTCCTTCGGGATACCTGCTTGCCAATGATTCCAAGACCTGTGAAGACACAGATGAATGTGATATTCCAGGCTTTTGTAGCCAGCACTGTTACAATACAAGAGGTTCTTTCCGGTGCTGGTGTGATAAAGAATACATGTTAGACACTGATGGGAAGACTTGCAAAGTTACAGGTAATGACTGAACTTGAAAGTGAACTAATCCCAGCCAGTTAATGGCATACCCCAGAGCTTAAGATCAAATATTTCATGTAGACATTTAGCAATGTTGATTATGAGCCAAAAGGATAGGTTATATAATCTCTTTAAACCTCAGTTTCTCATGCGGATTAAATGAGTTATAATGCATAAAGACCTTGATATACTTTGAAAAATAGAGGTTAAAAAATATACAGGTAGAAGATGATTTTTTAATTATTTAGGATAATATCTAAATGTGTTTTACATTATTTAAAAATGATTTCTGTATTTTCTATATTTAAGTATATTTATATAATGGACTTAATGAATTCAATTCACCCAATATTAATTCAATTTCTACTATGTGAAAGTGATTATATTACGTATTAGGATATTAATTCAGCTGCTTTAAAGGAAAAGGAGACTAAAACAAAATAGAGGGGATACTGGGAGATAATTAGAGTCTCTGCCACAACTGAACGCCTTGTGAAAAATAGAAATATTTAAGACATGATTCCTGCTATGAAGAAGCCTACACAATCTAAGAACGAAGATAAGCAAAGTACAAAAGTAACTATAGTAACAGGAAGAATGCAAGTAGATACTTGGGCAAATGTTAAAAAGTATAATTCAAGAAAGAAAAATATTTCAGAAAAAGCTTATTTTAAATATGAAAATCCCCTAACTATTTAGGCAAGGAATGAAATGATTAAAAATAATTTTTATAGAGTTTTTTTATTACTATAGTTTGGAATTATATGTTACCAAAAGTATTACATGAAATATTTGAGAAGCTTTAGTATTGCTTTCCCCCCAGAATCATTGACATTTTTGCATTTTCTTCTTGGACAGCATCTGAAAATCTTCTGTTACTTGTGGCAAGTCAGAACCAAATCATTGCTGACAATGTCACCTCCCAGGCCCATAATATCTATGCGCTTATTGCAGATGGTTCTCACATTGTAGCTGTTGATTTTGATTCAATCAGTGGTCGTGTCTTTTGGTCTGATGGAACTCAGGGTAAAATCTGGAGTGCATTTCAAAATGGAACAGACAGAAAAGTAGTAAGTACATTTCTACTGACCTTCGGCCTGACTAATTCCCCCCCTGCCTTGGGTCTATTTGATGTTACTCCCCAGTGAGAGAGGCCCTGCTGCATCCTGGGTGACTTCCCTTTTGGGCCACATTGTACCCAAGAGGGTTGGACATTTATAACTCTGAATTTGTGGGTGTTTTAGATGAAAATGTGGCCTCTGCAGGCAGATCCATTATTCTGAATACCAGATCTCATGACCCAGAGACTTCACAAAACGTATAAGGTTCCTTTTGCAGTTTTTTTCCTAGTGCATGGGAGCAGAGGAACACACAGGGTAGTTAAGGGGATGCTTTTTGTAGTTTTCAAGTAGTTGTGTTTCTCAATCCATCTCTCGAGTTTGGTTTCTTGACCTTTGTGGTATGTTTCCTCTGCCCATTAGAACTTTACTTTGTAATCATGGACATTTAATAAAAGTGTTACTTTTGGCATCTGGACATTATAAAGTTTCTTAGGGTTGCCAATTTAGTGAATGGATAGAGCTTTTGTTAACTGAAAACACTTTGAAACCAAAATGAAACTACACACTAATCTAACCATAGAGTTATCCTAGAGTGTTCCATTCTATAAAATCATGTATGTTTTTCCTATAAAAGCTTAGTGTTGACTAGGTGGTTATTTACATAGGAGGACAGCATTTTTTAATGGTCACAAGCAAACATAGGATGAGTTAGATGCCTTTTTCCAGGTTTTCATATAATTTCCATGTTATCAACCATTCATTCCTTTTAGACTTCACTCTCTATTCGCTTTTGTCTTTAGGTACTTGACAGTGGTGTCACCATGACTGAAAGTATTGTGGTAGATTGGGTGGGCCACAATCTTTACTGGACAGACTATGTTCTGCAAACAATTGAAGTCTCGAAGCTTGATGGGAGCCACAGGACCGTGCTGATTAGTCACAACGTAACAATGCCCAGGGGACTAGCGTTAGATCCTAGAGTTAGGTAAGGCTTTTTTTTTTTTTTTCAGTGATGTGGCCTTAATGTGGTTAATAATGAGGGGGAAAAAACAGGAGCATGTGACTAGTATACATATCATAAAATTTAAAATAATTCATTGTTTAAGCATCTCTGTAGAAGCGGTTGGTATCAACTGGTTGTTGCTATCTTTTCTTTATCTGAATAGTCTTCTTCATAAAGTACGCAAGAACAATTGGTTACTTAAGACCACATTAATTTATTAGCTTGGCAATATAAGTATTGAAATGATTTTTGTAGACATATATAATTGTTTCTAATGAATGCACATTGCCTATTCCATAGGCCAGTTTGCTGTAACATTTTAAAAACAATTTTTAAATTGATTTTTAGAGAGAAAGAGAGGAAGGGGTGGGGAGAGAGAGAAAGAGAGACATCACTTTTGTTGTTCTACTTATTTATGCATTCATTCATCGACTGCTTCTTGTATGTGCCATGACTGGGGATCAAACCTGCAGCCTTGGTGTTTCGGGACAGTGCTTCACTGAACTACCCAGCCAGGGCCAGTTTGCTATAACTTTGATACCTCATGGTTTCTTAAAAAAAAAAAAAGCCAGATTTTTCTGCTTTGGTTTCATGTTGTTTACTAGAGCTCCCTTTTACACCATATAGGAAAGATTATTTTTGCCTGTTGGTCCCAAAGGGAAGAAGGAGAAATTCTCCCATGTGTTTAGAAACACTGAGGGCCTCCTTTCTTGAATTTACCGATTCCCTAACTTACATTCTTGTCTGCAGGATGACGAGTTAGGCAAATTATGTTTAATTGTAATGTTAAATAGACTCTTTTGTTAAACATGACAAGGTAGACAGTTAAGGACATATGGATTTTTCTCGATTAAATATTTGTGGTTTGCACAGAAACATGAGTTGGCACCGAGACACTTCAGGGTCATCATGTCCTGCATGTTTTATGGACAGTATAAAAAACCCTGAGGTGGCTTGTGATTGCATTATGATCACAGTTTGACTTTGTAACACTCGGAGGAAATAAGCTCTGTGCATGTACTCTGAATTGGAGATGATTTATTTTAAATAGAGTGTAAACATGATGTCTATTACTTAAGATGACAGTTACTTTGTGCATTGAAATATGCCCCCTCCAGTTGGTAACCAGCATCTTTTCACAGTGACCATCTGATGTTCTGGTCTGACTGGGGCCACCACCCGCGGATTGAGAGAGCCAGCATGGATGGCGGTTTGCGCACTGTCATTGTCCAGGACAAGATTTTATGGCCCAATGGCCTAACTATTGACTACCCCAACAGACTACTCTACTTCTTGGATGCCTATCTCGACTACTTAGATTTTTGTGACTACAATGGACAACATCGGAGGCAGGTGATAGCCAGTGATTTGGTAAGTCGATAGTGAGGAAAACTGAACTGAAACTGCATTAGTGTCCTAGTGGACACCACAAGCAAAAAGAGAAACAAGAAAATGAAGAATTTAATTTTTGCGTTACAGGTATTACAGGGTAAATCCAGGAAATTTCAACAGGAATAAGGGCCAATTCATCTTTTATTACTAACAAAAAAAAATTATTCTAGTTCATGGTCAGATTGCCCCTGTGATTTCATTGCTCTGTAGATGCTAATCTGTTGCTTCTGTACTTTTAAAAAAGGTTAAGCAAATATTAATAATTTAATTATATTTACATTGTCATGTAATCATAGCCTGTCATATGTTTTGCATTTTTATTCAGGAATTCTGTGGAATTTATTTCCACAAGTTATGGGAAAATGCAGAACTGTTAATAATTTCTATTTAAGGTTGTCATTGTTTATAGTTCTGTGAGTTGGAGAGACGCTGGGAGGGCCTCCCTACCGCGGGAAACAGGCATCTCAGCTGTGTCAGGTTCATGTGCGTCTGCGAGTGGCAGAGCAAGACGGCAGAAGTAGCACTGCAGAAGGAGTGGTGATAATGGGGTGGTGGTGAGGCCTTGGGAGGAAGGGATCCAGACAGTCGCCTTACTTTATGCACTTCAGTTTTGCTTTCATTTGTAAGATGGGTGCCCAGAGTAACTACCAGGGTAAAAATGAAGGCTAAACAATACATGTATGTGAGAGGATTTTGAGTGGTATAGTGGGACATAGGTCAAGCAGTATATATTTCATCTGCCCCTTGAACAATAACTTCCCTATGTTTTTATTAAACATTTAAATAATAAAGTGAACCATCTCTTGGGCATCCTTTTCTAGTTTGTTCACCTTGGTTTTTATTTCTGGGTGAGATCTCATCATTCTCTTCTGCTTCACAGATTCTGCGGCATCCCTATGCCCTAACCCTCTTTGAAGACTCCGTGTACTGGACTGACCGTGCCACTCAACAGGTTACTCAAGCCAACAAGTGGCACGGAGGGAACCAGTCAGTTGTGATTTATAATGTGCACCAGCCCCTTGGGATTGTTGCGGTTCATCCTTCGAAACAGCCAAATGGTAAATAATGAGAAACAATTGAAAGAGACAGAGAGATATCCTGCCTGGGAGTAGCTTGGAAAACACTTACTCTGGAAATGTAAAATGAACAATGTTGCAGACCCATTTTTTTGAGCAATGAATTATCCTTCCCTCTTTCCTAACATTTCCATTACTGGTATTGACCATGGAAGAGTCATATCTTGTATGTAACAGCAGCAGATCTAAATTGTGTCATTTTATTTAGGAATTGGCCACTGCCTTTGGGACTTTTCTCTGAGTCTCAATGTCCTCAGCTGACAAATACAGCATAGACCGGATACATAGTCCCTTAGATCCTTTTATCACTTCCACTTATTTTTAGGACTTACTTATCTTGGCATCATTGCCCTGTGGGTGCTCTTCTGTGGCCACCCTGTCATCCTACAGTGCATGGTGTGGGTGGCTAGGTGTTTTAAGATTTTGGCTTAGGTAGTGTTCCTTGAAGTGTGAGGAGGGAATAAGTCACTTAGTCTTGTTTCCTCATGACTCTCCAGTGGTTTCTCATCACACTTCAGAACCCAGCCCCTGTTATCTCCTTGGTCTCTTCTCCCACTTACCTTGCCACATTGGACTTTAGCGGATTTCATTTTGGCCCTGAAGCATGCCAGGCAACTTCCCACATCTGCACTTTTGCACGAGCTCTTCCTTCTGCCTGGAACATCTCCCCATGCTGGCTCTTGATCATCCTTTCTAAAATAGCCTCCCTCTCTCATAATTATTTGCTCTTTACCCTCTCATTCTGAAACATACTTTATTTATTTACAATGAATTTATTGGGTTTCAGGTGTACAATTTTATAAAGCATCATCTGTATACTACATTGTGTGTTCACCACCCCAGGTTGTCTGCTTCCATCACCACTTATCCCTGCTTTACCCTCTTCTGTCTCCTGAAATCTCACAATATATGAGTTTAGTTCTGTCTCCCTTTGTTAGACTATCTGCCCCGTGTTTACAGTATTCCCAGTGCTTGGAATACTGTTTGGTACATGCTGAAGGCTTAACATTTTGGAGTGAATGAATGGATTGATGAATCTGACAAGGTGTGTAATAGGAATATATAAGACTCAGAGAACACCTGTGAGCTTGGGATGCACACTGGATCTCTTTTGACAAGGAGCAGAGACATACAAAGGTGGCATCATTAGAAAAATAAAATGTTATTATCTAAACGAAACTTAGTCAACAGTGGATAATTGTAAAGGTTGCATAGGGAACACACACCTCGGTTTCATTTACTGATGTCTTTTGAGTCAGGAAAAAAGACACATAATTTTGAGCATCATATTTCCACACTAAGCTCAGGATTACTCAGTGGCTGTTTGCCCATAATCTGGTTATAGACAGGAGTGATCTGTAACTGTGGGCAAGCTGTTCCTCCCTCTCATGCCTCTTATGAATGTTCTGTTGAAAGCATGGTGTTAGGGAAGGGTAAAAATGTAGTTTAGGAAAAAAACAAGACCAACAGAGGTAACATAGTGGACTTCTGTCTCTGAATCCTGGGGGCCTCTGGGAGGACTGGTGCAGCTCAGTGCACAATGTGGTTGGATGTCTCTATATGTTGTGAAATGGTCACCACAGTGAGTTTGGTGAGCGCCCATCACCACATATAGTTACAGAGCATTTTCTTTCTTTGTCACAAAACTTTTAGATCTACTGTCTCAGCAACTTTCAAATATTTGATTATTTAATACAGTATTGTTAACTACAGTCATCATGCTGTCCATTACATCCCAGAGCTGATGGGTCTTATCACTGGAAGTCACTCCCTTTTGACCACCTTTACCGTTTCACTCACCCCCACCCTCTGACTCTGGCTACTGCCAATCTGTTCTCTATGACTTTGGTTTTGTTTTTTAATGTATAAGTGAAATCACATGGTATTTGTCTTTCTCTGTCTGATTTATTTCACTTAGCATAATACCCTCAAGGTTTATCATGTTGTTGCACATGGCAGGAGTTCCTTTTTTATGGCTGAGTAATATTTCATTGTATGTGTATATTTATAAACATATGTCACATTTTCTCTGCCCATTCATCCTGTGTACTTTAATGTGGGGGATTTTCTGTTCACAGCGTTTACTTCTCTTTCTATTGCAGGTATAAATTCATGTGCCTCTGCCCCCTGCAGCCATCTGTGCCTGCTTTCCTCACAGAGGTCACAGCGTTACGCCTGTGCTTGTCCCTCTGGATGGAGCCTCTCTCATGATTCTGTGACTTGCCTGAGAGGTAGAGTATGCCCCTTAAGTGTGCCCTGCTGGTGGAGCTTGCCATGGTTTGAGCAAAGCTGTGCAAGCTCTAACCCACTTGCTGATGGAGAGTGTGCTGTGTTCCTTTTGGTTCAGCAGGCATCTTTGGGGTGTGTACTATATGGGGTGCTTGGACGAATACCTCAGTTGTTGCATAGTTTCTGTTTATGGAGCTAATATTGTGTGTGCATGTGATTCAACAGTCCTTAACTTCACATTTTCTCTTACCTGGTTACATTTAGACTACGGATGGTAATGGAAAGTTCCAAATTCTGCACTTAGGTTAAAATTCTTGACATAGTGTACAGCTTCATTTTTCAGGCTTCTTATTTCATTTTTATTCGTATAACCAATAGTCAATGATGAATGTTGTAGGCTAGGTTTCAATACCATTACTATTATTTGATATTTTTAAAATGTAAGTTTCTGCTGTATGAAATATTTTCAGTGATTATTTGGGCATTTAATTTTTATTGCATCCTAGTTATTGTGTTGGGTTAATTGAAGAGTATGTGAAGGGAGTAAGAATGGAAGGAAAAGATGTAGTCAATCCACAAAAGAGATTTCCTCTGGAGTGTGTACTTGATCTGTAATAAACTCTTCTCAAAATCATTTGCCTTTGCTTAAAGATTGAAAGAGTTATTCTAAACTCAAGTTTCTTTCATTTCTCATTGAAGAGAAGTGAATGTGTTTTGATATTCATAATGGCTGTAGATAAGTTCAAATTAATTTTTTTCAAATTAAATGTTTAATGATAAAATTTTGTAAATTAGGAGAAAATAGAGTCCTATTCTAGAGGAAAACTTATTTTTCAAATGGAAATTATATGCTGAATCCAGAAAATTTATGGTGTTTACAGATTATGCAGATGTAGGCTTATTCCATCAACATGTAGTATTTTGCCAGGTTACTTTCCCGATGAAAGATTGTAATTATTGGTAATGCTTACAAAGGGATTGGCATTTGCCATTTTTCTTCAGAGACTTATTATGCAACTAATCCTTGTTGACATTAATTTCGTGTGTCCTCAGAGTCTTTCAGCAGAAGATTAAACTGGGCTACAGACATTTTGTAGACAAAGCATCCTTTCACCACACCAAGATTATTGAACTGTGCATTTGGGTTGGCATAATCAGTATTACCACCTGATGGTGATTGATAAATATTAATTCTAAATAGTACCTTTTGTCGTTTCACAAATAATTCCACTAGTGGTTTTCCTATGGGCTGACTTTACTGAGGTGGAACATTTTCCACTGTTTCCCAACTGGTTTCTCAGTCCCAGTTGGGTAAGTCAGTGTCAATGTATGTTAACAGTTACACAGTTTTTTTAACAAGAAGCTTAGCAGACTTGTTAACACTGGTAGATGAAAACATTTTACTTCAGTTACATGTTCAATAACCTTTAAAACAGTGTTTGCTGAGTGTCTGGTATGTCTTTGGAAATGCCAAGGTGGTGAGATTAGTTGAAAAAGCAGGTGCTGTCCAGTTTAGCCCTAGGTAAACTTGCGGTAAAAAGCCTGGAAGACCACCCACACATGTGCCGGTTGTGGTCACAGTGGGGTAGGGGATTATGGGATGTGTCTATTTTTTCCTAATTTTATGTTATAAAATTTTAAAGTGAGCGCTTTCTTTGCATGAAATAGTTTTTTTATTCTTTAGAAAATATGTTCCCACAATGCCAAAAACAAATAAACAAAACTCAAATCTGACCATCTCCCCAACACCCTGTAAAATAATCTCAAATCCAAAATAAGTTTCTGACTTAGTCTGAGGGACACAAAGCAATTGCTTCAGTGATTCTGTGCAAAAGACAAAAACAAACAAACAAACAAACAAAACAAACCGCTCCTTGCCTGTGCCCTGGAAAGTTGCCGTGCTGGTGAGTCTGTGCAGGGTCCGAGTTGAGTGGGACCCAGGTCGGAGAGTTGTAAATGTCACGCTTTAATTAGGACATCAATTTCCCGCTCCTGAGGGTTGTCTTTTCACTTCTATGCTTTGCTAACACTAATCTTAATGAAATCATGACATGAACACTAAAAATAAATGATCTTTCATTTCAAAAGACTGAGACATACTGACCTTGGACAGCTTAAATATCACCTTCTCCTGAACTTTTCACCCAACCCTAAGTTCTCCTGTACCCTGTCCTTTCTGTGAGCAGGGGCCCATTTAATTAATACTTTGTCTTGCCCTCTGGATTCGAAGCTCAAAGCCTCCACCTGCTTCGTTGATGTGTGTTTATTGTCTGGGGCACACAATGGCACTCAGTGAATGCTGAGTGAACGACAAGCTTTTTAAAATTTTTTCTCCTTCTCCAGTCCTGTGTGTTTCACCCATTGGCTCCTTGAGAGGTGTACGGTGTCATAAAATCACCCCTTTTCTCTATTCCACAGAGCGCTTCTCACACATCCTTCCAGGCCAACGGTCTCAGCAGTCACTTCTTTTCTAGTGCTTCTCTGCCAGCATCCTCCACCTTGGCTCTCTCACCTGCTGTCAGTGCAGTGTTAAATGATACTCTGCCCTCTGGTCCATTGCCCACAAATGTTTGTGGGTGGTCCATGCTTTCAAATGCACCAGCGATCAGATGAAGGACCCAAGGCACATCCCCAGGAAGGAGTAGTGGCCAGAGAAGGAGAATAGCTGAGTAGTGCTTGAGGGAAGAGCTCCTCAGAGGAACCAGAAAGGCCTGTGATTGATGGATAAGAAATGCAAAGTTTGTAAGGTCCTAAACAGCCTTTGGTGAGAATTCCTCCAGTTAAGCAATAGGAAAATGACTTGTTAAAAAGGGAACTATCAGGTTTTGAGTGAATAAAATTTAAAATGTCCTCTGTGAAACTGGGAAATAGTTCTTGTTTTTACTGAACCAATGAGCAATTATAGCATGTAGCCAATAAATAATTAAATATCTCAATATCATTTCCAAGTATGTCTGAAACTCATAGCTTTTTAAAAATTATTATTACAATTAAATAAAATGGGTTGAGTGGTAATTGAGAGCCATCTGTGGCACCAGGCCTGCACTTCTTGCAGAGCAGCGATTAAGCACAAAGGTGTGGGAGTGCAGGAGCCCTCCCTGGCTGTGAGACCCTGGTTGAATTGCTTTATTTCTTCACACCTCATTTGAAAGGTGTGTGTGCGTGGGTGTGTGGTGGGTAGTGGTAACTTGTTAACAAACAGGGTTATGAGGCTTCAGGGAGATAGTTAAGTAAATAATATTTGCCTGGTGTATATTGTGTGGCGCAGATTCTCAATAAATGGGGGCGATTATTATGGCCACTGCAGTTGTTCAGGGGAGGGGTAGCGTGCAGCGCTGAGAGAGGCGGGCCTATGAGGGAGCCCTTTACCGCACTGTTTCTGGCAGAGGTCCCAGGGCCCTTGCAAGCCTCGTTGGCCTCAGCTGAAAACAACTCTGCAGGCTTGTTGTGAAAGATTAAATGCTATATATTGTAGAACTTTGCAAATCAGAAAGCATTAATAGTTACAAAATTTACTTTGAATTTGTACTAGGTTAAAAAATGCTGAGCTATTTATCAATACTAAAAATGCCAGGAACAAGAAAAAGCTAATGAGATGTGAAAATAAGTAAAAAGTGTCAAATAATCCTGCTGAAGTTGTAAAACTTCTCAGATTATCAAAATAATGAAACATTTTAGCCCATGAAAATTATACAATGATTAATCATTTTATATTTTGTCTTAATATGTGAGATATATGCCTTGATAACACAAAAGTCACCTTCCAAAGTTTTCCTTTTTTTTTAAAGATTTTATTATTTTATTTTATTTTTATTTGTAGAGAGGGAAGGGAGGGAGATAGAGAGAGAAACATAGAGAGAGAGAAAAACATCAATGTACAGTTGCTGGGGGTTATAGCCTGCAACCCAGGAATGTACCCTGGCTGGGAATCGAACCTGCGGCACTTTGGTTCGCAGCCTGAGATCAATCCACTGAGCTATGCCAGCCGGGGCCAAACTTTTCCTTTTCTTAAGGAGGAATTACAAAGTAAAACCCCAGTCTTGAATTTCATCAATTTATATATATTTTTGATAATGGGACTGCATAGCTATGATAAAGATTATCTTTGAAAAAGGACCTCATTGTATTAGGGAGGCTAAGTGAACTGATAGTTTAAGATATGAGGATAAGTTGCAATCTACAGACACTTCTGAGAACTTTAGAAGACACTATTTACTTATTCACTTATGCACCTATCCGCTTATTCATTTATGTGGTCATTCATTTAGTTAGCAAATATTTATTAGGCAACTATTATATGCCAGGCTTTGGGGACATAATAGTGAGTAAATCAGACAAAATCACTGCTGTTTGGGAATTAGAACCTAGTGCGGAAGACAGACATTAGTCAACAATTGGTAGGATTATAAACTTGATTTATTTAGCAATTAAAATCTCTAATAAATACTAAGCAACACTTTGTAGAGTTACTTTATATTCTGAACATACTTAAAAATAATAAACTGCCATTCACCAAAAATATTTTATGATTCCCTTCACATATTTTTTCAAAATCCAACTCTTCCTAAATTATTCAGCATTAGTAAGCTTTTTGTCTTGGTAGAAATGAAAGAACTTCCCGACCGTGACGGGGTAAGTAAGGAATTAATGGAAGGTGGCGTAAACCTGCCTCGGGACAACCCAGAAGCGCTGTGTGCGGGCCTGGAGGTCTGGGGACTCAGCAACACACTGAAACCCAATGGGAGGCCCTGGGCTGTCGGAGGGACTGTCTTCCGTGCACTGCATTTATTGCCGCAATGCTGCGATGGATGACATTTTATTCCATAGGATGGTAGCAATCCACTGCCCTCCGTTACTCTAAATGTCTGGGAATAGTGGGGCATAATGGTGACTGATATTCTGCTGTTTTCACAGATGATCAACCTTTCCTAATAACGGTCAGACGCAGCGTCATTTTCGGGATCTCTCTTAGTCCCGAGGTGAAGAGCAATGACGCCATGGTCCCCGTGTCAGGGATACAGAACGGTTACGATGTGGAATTTGATGACTCAGAGGAATTCATCTATTGGGTTGAGAACCCAGTAAGTTTTTTTTTTAAATTTTATTTTAATTGTTGTTGAAGTACAATTTTCTATCTTTTACTCCTATCCCAGCCCACCTACCCAGCCCTCCCCACCTTCCTCCCATTTCCACCCACCCCTAGTTTTTGTCCATGTGTCCTTTATACTTGTTCCTGTAAACCCTTCCCCTTTCCCCCGAAATTCCCTCCCCTTTCCCCTCTGAACCCAGTAAGTTTTGAATAACATTCAAAGTATATAACTTGCAAAGCACCTGCACCAATGCCTTTTTATAGTCAATTGTTTGCTGGGTGAATAAAAGGGAAATGATCCAGAAATAAATGAACTTACTGCTAATTTTTTTTGTATTCAATGAAGGATGTAAATGGGAGGTTGGCCTGGAGCAAAGATCAGAACACTCTTTAGTTTAGAATAATAAGCACACTTAAGCTATTGGGTATTTTTTATTCATTCAGCAAGTACTTTTTAAGTGCTTACTATTTGCTCTGCACTGAACTAGTTGGTTCCAAGTGCAGAATATATGCCTGGAAGCAGAAGTCACAAAGGTTGTTCTTAAGGAGCTTTACGCTTGTAGAAGATATTAGACTAACATAAAAATGATCATAACTCAAGACTAAAAGCCATAGTTCCCTCAGGGAACTCCAGGAAAGCATTTGATGTGACTGCTGGGGCCTTTATTCAGAACCTTTGCAAACCCCGAGAATAAAAAGAACACTTCTCCAATTGTTCCCCACTGGGTCCCTTCCTCACCCTTTAGGAAAGAAATCTGTGAGGATAGGGAAGGGGCAAAGGGAATACAAATGAAGAAAAGAGGAGAGAGCTCTGTGTTTGACACTTGATGCCATGGTGCAAAATATACTCCTGGCCTCCTGTGACTTGAGTTGTTTTTATGACTCTGGCCTTTGGTAATTAAGAAATAAATCTCTATAGCCAATATTAGAGGTAGTTTGAATGATAAGCCTTGTGTGTTCCTGTGACATACCTAAAAATCAGTGTTTTCAAAGCGTTGCTGCATTAGCATTATACACAGTGAGGCCACCCAATAGTTCTGAACCTTTGCCTTTTCTCCAAGTTGCAAGTGTTGAACATTGTAGCTGGCAGTCGCCATAGTGAAAGCAGTGTTTTCCTGGAGAAACTGTGGCCTTGAAACAACTCACTTCTTGTTTTTTCCAGGGTGAAATTCACAGAGTGAAGACAGACGGTACCAACAGGACAGTGTTAGTTCCTCTCTCCAGTATGGGCTCTTCTATGAGCCTGGCCTTAGATTGGATATCAAGAAACCTTTATTACACCAATCCTGGGACTCAGTCAATTGAAGTAATGATTCCATAATACTACCATAATATTACCTAATACTATGTACACAACATTGGTTTCTTTTATTGATTCCAGAGAGAGGGGGAGGAAGGGAGAAAGAGGGGAAGAGAAACATGGATGTGAGAGAGAAATATTGATTGGCTGGGGACTGAACCTGCAACCCAGGCATGTGCCCTGATGGGGAACTGAACCCATGACCTCTTGGTCTGCAGGATGATGCCCAACTAACTGAGCCACACCGGCCAGGTCAACAAACACTGGTTTCTGATTCATGTAAAATCTATTCTTAGGAAATGTTCTCATGGGTTTTGAAATTATTTTTAAGCAGAAAGAAAAGCAAAGAGATGTTAGTATTAGCTATCCAAGTCTCTAAAGCTAAGGAGGAAAACCAACTTAAAAATAAGTTACTGGAATTTTTTATTGTTCTCTTTGGTTTCCTCCTAAATATCAATACTAAGTTGTTCCTATAGAAGGATTTAAGATATTTGATAAAAATATATAAAAGGATAAATAAAAATTATGTAAGGAATTCATCATAAAGGAGAGATTATAGTAGTCAGGGAATTTTCGCTATCTTTTCTCATCAAATCTTTAATGCTATTTAGTCCTAAACCTAATTTATAGGTCACTTCTGTTGTAAGATGGAAATCTTTCTATGGCGCCAATACAGTTTTTCAAACAGTAAAACAGAAAGTAGAAACTTGATTCTAATTACTTTGATACTCTCCTCTTTGCGATAACTGTTCTTTTTTACTCTAATTCCCAGAAGAAATTCTAGATGGGGTGCAGGTATGAAATCACATGAAGTAAATCAGAAGTAACTTGACTAGTATTGGTTTTCTCCACTCTGGGACAAGGTTAAAACATGTAAGGGATTATTGATCCATAATTTTGAAAGTGGGCATTTCTAAAGCGAAGAGAGGGTCTTGTGAGAGGGACAATTAGCAGGGCTGTGTAGAGTGACATTGCACTGCTCTGGGTTAGGCACTGGCTAGGAAGTTCGCTGCTCTTTGGGGCACACAGCAGTCAAGTGGCTAATTTACAGCCAATGTAGAGCTCTGTCCAAACTCACATCGGACAGTGCTCTACAGTTTACAGAGGTCTTCCAGCAGTACCATTTCATTCGAGCTTCACAGCATTCCCAAGGGTAGGCAACTGTAGTAACCACTCACAGGGAGAGGGACATTTGCAGTATGCACAAATGCTAACCCCCTGGAATATGCCAAACTGGGTAGAATCATCAACTGTTAACATTAAGGAAACACTTGAAGGCTCATCTGGTTCAAGCCTTTGTCTTTTAAATAAGAAACTGAAGTCCATAGAAGTTAAGAATTGGCATTAACAGTCAGCTTCACTGCCCAATTCCTGGGCGGTGTCCTAACTTTGCCTTGTTAGAAATTACAACTCTAGCAATCTGGCCTGATTTGACTCCTCTTTGTCAGTGAGAGAAGATATTTTTCATCATGTCAGCTAAAAATACCACCCTCTCATCAAAACATGGGCAAAATTTGCAGCCTAAGATCCTTAATGTGGAACTCACATCTCTCTAGACTCCACTCAGTACAAAGCTGCCTTAATTCCAAATGACAGTTAATATGCTCCTGTACCATCTTGTGGTCTCTTGCTTTGCAAATGGGGGTCTTCCCTTTTTGACTGATAGCTTTCCAAAAGCAGGGAACATGTCTCCTCCATCAGTGTTAGGTGGAATGAAAAGATACAAGTTGAAAAATAGCCAAGTGTAGTGCCTGTGCATGTGTATGCATCGGTAAGGCTGCTTTACCCACCTAAACCTAAAGTTTGTACTTGTGCCCCAATGCAGTGAGGTACAGAGGAAAAATAATTTGCTTTGGCATCCAAAGACCTGGCTTTGAGCTGGTTTGTTTGCTCATTCATTCAGTCATTCAACAAACACTAGGAAATGCTTTCTATGGATCAGTCCCATGGTTAGTCCTGGGCACTCAAAGATAAAAGAAACACCCCCACCCCCTGCCCTGCCCTGCTTTTGAGTAGTTCACACATCTGAGAGCTAGACATATAAACACATACATTTGCTCTGGTGCAATAAGTATGGTATGAGCAGTGACTATAAAGAGCTGTGAGGTTGAGGGCAGAGGTAAAAGTGTGGGAGGAAGAATGGCAGGCTTTTCATAAGTGGTTATTGGTGAGCTGTGCTTGAAGGATGACCAATATTTGTTTCTGTCAAATGAAGAAGTAGGGAAGAGGTGTACAAGGTAGAGAAAAACACTTTATTCAAGACTCTGAAATATAAAGATACATCTTGTTAGTGGGGAGAGCACTGTATTCTACTCACAGACTGTCTGACCTTGGAAAAATTACTTAACTTCTCTGAACCTCTCTTTCCTTCCCTGTAAAACGGGGTTAATAGCTCAATAAGTAAAAGTGCTTCAGGACACCAAGGTGGCCAGTGAATGCAGTGCCCTATTTCCCTCAAATCATTAGCATATTTAGAATATCTATGAAGGATCTCCGAGAATAATGATTCAAAGGTAAACTGCCCTTTTAGTGTTTTTATTGGTTTTCTCCTTTGGTGATATCAATTGTGACTTTTCCAGGAAAATGTTAGGCTACTTAAGAAAACAAGAATAAAGTTCATTTACAGCTTACCTATACAATATCTGTTCCAGCATAAAGGTAATTCACATTTAATTCCAACTTCAGGATAAAAGAGAAATGTTTAAGAGATTGTGTTCCACTAGGGGTAGCTGTGTTGCCATTCCCTGAGAGCAATTTTGTCGCTGAAAAGGGAAACCTACAGAATGGTTGTGTGAGAAAGAGAGCTTGATACATTCCATAGAATGAGGAAGGAACTTTCCTTTGAACTAAAGAGAACCCAAGGCTTTGGAAAAGAGAGAAATTATAGAAGAAAGAGGCAAATTGAAAAGAGAAAAATTGTCTTAGTTCAAGTAGGAGAGAAAGAAAGGTACCAGAGGAGAAAATTTTAGAGAAAAGAACAGTCAGGAAGAAAGGTGTGTGGGTGTGTGTGTGTGTGTGAGAGAGAGAGAGACAGAGAGAGAGAGAGAGAGGCATATAAACACAGATGCACAAATAACTATTGGCATTGGAAAACAATGTTATAAAAAGCTTTGCGCAAATCAACAAACATTCCCCACCCCTGCCCTCTCAGATGCATATTAAAATAGACTTGTTCCTAAAAACAACTGCTTCTAGTCCAGTAATCCATATTTCTCTGTGATGTTGCAAGGCTCTGTTAGTATTGTGATTATAACATAATAGCAATACAATTAAAAATAGATGGTATTGGGAAAGACATTAAATTAAATCTTTTTAGGCCTCTTTCCTCATCTGTAATACAGGCATAATAATGGTATCTATCTCACAGGGTTATCCAATAATGCTTAGTATAATGCCTGGTACCTACTAGTGTCCAATAAATGAGCCAATAAAATATAGGAAACATTTATTAAACACACTTGTGCCAGTTATCCATGTTATTTCATTGTCTTGTGAGCTCTATGCAGGAGGTGCCATTGTCATCCACATTTTAATGATGAAGAAACTGAGTTCCAAGAGTTGAATTTATTTGCCTTAGGTCACGCAGTCAGACCTGGAAGGGCAGAGATTTGAACTCATGTGTTTTAATTCTGTTAACTTGGAAGAGAATTCACTTTAACTCTGAGTGAATTCACACTGTTTGATTAGCTGTGTGTGCAGTGATGGGTCACTGGGTGCTGTGGCCCAGTCACTGGGAGGCAGGGGGGCTGTGAGGTTCCCATCTGTCTTCCAGAGTTTTCTTTTATCTTTTTGAAGGTTTTTGTAGTTTCTCAGTAGCAGTGATTCTCTGTGTTTCCTCATTTGAATCCTTCTTTTATTCATATACATTTCTTCTCCTGAACTTTCAGTGAAATGAAAATAGGCATTTGAGATGTGATTTTTTTCTTTTCTTACTCTCATTTTCTTTCTTTTTTTAAATGATTTTATTTATTTATTTTTAGAGAGAGGGGAAGGGAGGGAGAGAGATAGAAACAGAAACATCACTGTGTGTTTGCCTCTGGAGTGCCCCCTACTGGGGACCTGGTCCACAACCCAGGCATGTGCCCTGACTGGGAATCAAACAAGCAACGCTTTGGTTTGTAGGCCAGCACTCAATCCACTGAGCCACACCAGTCAGGACTCACTCTCATTTTCTACTGAGCTAATTTCCAGGAAATACAATTAAGAATTATCTGAACCTCATGCAAAACTTCCCATTCATCCCTAGTCTTGCTTTGGAATTTGTTGTGTGTTCTACGTTCTCCTTCACGTCAGCTTTCTTTGTTTTCCCCTAATAAATGATTTTATGCTCTAGGTTTTGACACTCCGGGGTGAGGTCAGATACAGAAAAACACTGATTACCAATGATGGGACAGCTCTTGGAGTTGGTTTTCCAGTTGGCATAACTGTTGATCCTGTTAACGGGTGAGTGTTAAGCAGTGACTCATGCCTTCCATACAGCACCATTCTTGTACATGTTATGGTCTGATGAAAATAGGAGGTTTCAAACCTAGGACATTTTCTGATTTCATATGCCAACATTTGAAAAATACAGATCTCAGTGAGGAAGAGAAATAGCTCTGTGGTTTGTTTAATGTGAAGGATATGATATGTATGTTGTTCTGTGTTCTTCAAATTAATAACATTGAACTGAAAATCAATTCCAAACAAGCAAGAATTTTAGGAATTTAAAAATAGAACCATAAGAATGAGCAATACATTCTGACTTTGAGTGAACATGGAAAACTTTAAGGGGGTAGATAACATTTGAAATACATCTTGAGGGATGAAAATGCTTCTAGTAGGTGGAGGATGGGTTGCGATTGGGGAATGGTACATGAGGCCAGCTGAGCGCCAAAGGTTCAGAGGCATGGTGGTGCACGCTCCGGAACCAGTGGCTTAGCGTAGGGGTCAGTTGGCCAGATGGGAGATACAGCAGATGAGGAAGATCATTTGGAACAAATTGTGGGGAGCTTTGATGTCATGCTGAGGAATTGTACTTGATTCTTTAGAGAAATAAAAAGCCAGCAGGGAATTTGGAGGAAGAGTGTGATGGAACCAAATCTGTATTTTAGAAAAGACTGGTCAGGACCGGCGTGGAAGAAGGCAAGGGCAGGGAGAAGAGGAGAAAACGAAATTCATGACATAGACTAGAGTCCTCTGGTCTGTTTGATCAGTTACTTCATTTTATACTGTATTATAACCTAGAACAATAAATTATAAAGTGTGAGCATTGACTTTTTAAGAGAATAGTTATCTTGTACCAAGTGCATTTTGACTTTCTGTTTGACAGTCAGCAGATGCTCAGGTGTGGGAGGGGAGGAAGTGTCAGCTCTCTGCTTCAAGTACGGGCAATGCACAAATCAATCTCAATTCATAAAGGGTACCAAAAGCAAAAATTTTATTCCATGATTGCTGGCTTGTCCTAATTTTTAGTTATTTTTTCCAGAAGGACAGTCTTAGATTTAAAGTTCCACTTTTGAAATTCAAGTTCATGCATTATTCATTTTCCTTTCATCAAACATTTATTTATTCTGCTATTATTGGATGGTCTATTAGAATCTGCAAACTGTTAATGCAAAATCCAAAATGTATAATGGCTCAAAGAAAATAGAAGTTTATTTGTCTTTCATTTGGGCAGTGGAGTTTGGGCATAAGCTGGGACAAGCTCTATTCTGCACAGTCATTCAGGGGCCCAGGCTGACGGGGTCTTCAGTAGGAGACTTTGAAAGTTATCCTGGGTGTTGACACCATTTGAGCAGTAGAGGGAGAAGCATTCAGGAATGCACTGGGTAGTTTTTATGGACCAGGCCTGCAGGCCGTGCATACTACTTCTGCTCACCTTCCTTTGACTAGAATGCAGTCACGTGGCTACAGCTAACTACAAGGAAGCCAGGACATGTAGACCAGTTTTTTTTTACCAAAAAAAGAAGAGGAAGACATTGATTTTGGCAATTGAAAGCATTCTCTGCCAAGGTTGGGGGTATATGGGCTGATACAAAGATTATTAAAAGCATAATCTATAATTTTTGTAACCTCAGGAATTTATAGGTTAGTATATTTGATAAGTCCCATGCATAAATACCAATAACCCAGGTGTGCATATGATTAAGAGCCATGAAAGAAGATTAAAAAATTGGGATGAGAGTGCTATAGAGAGAAATTTTCAGCTTAATGGAGGTGATGCTGTTTGGACTGGATCTTAAAAGATACATAGAATTTCACTACGCAGACCTGGCTTTGAGGATATCATCCACTCTCTGAAGGAAGCAAAGTCAAGTGCAGGAGCAAAGAGAGAGGAAATGTTCAGGTAACTAAGAGCAGCCCAATTGAATTGGGAGGTATTGATTTTTCAAAGGAAACATGATAGAGACTCATGGATATAATGTTTTGGATGCTCAGTGAAGAGAAAGTCTTGAGAAAATTATGGTCAATGTTACGGAATCAGTTGCTACAGGAAAACATTCCTGTGGGTGTCACAAATAAAGGGTTGAGTCGCTGGTCACATCAGAGAGAGGATGTTCATTGAGGACATAAAAGAGTTAAAGAGTGAAAGGAAGGTGAAGAAGTGTGACTACTTTTTTTAAGAGTTTGGTATTGAGAAAATAGAAAAAGATAGATGTGTATAGACCAAAGTATAACAGGAAAAAATTTTAGAATAGGGAAACCTGAGCATATTTTTAAGAGCAGATGAAAGATCAGTGATGGACTCACTGATTGAGAGTGAAAATTATGGGCTGGGATCAGTAGGGACAACTTTGAAAGACCCGAGAAGGGGAAATATGACATGGTCATCTAGGGGTGATTGTTCTCAGCTAAGGTTTGGGTGGCTTAAATTTTTAGTCAACTCAGAGTTCACAAGACTTCTGTGACTTTGTTGAGCAAACTTTTGGTAGCTTGGAATGGGGGAGAGAAAGCAACTAATGATAGGAATACAGGGTTAGTAATTAGGGAGGTAGGCATGCTGGGAGATCAAGAGAACAAGTAAGAGTATCGTTAAAGTGGTTGCATATGAGGTCCAGGCGTAGAAGGACTGGAGGTTTGGGAGCTCTGCAAGTTTTAAGGGCAAAGAAGCTTCAACAGGAGAAATAAAATAAGAACAGGGATGAGATGGGAGATTTCATGGAGGCAGAGAATTTCAGAGTCTGAGAAGTTAGAAGGACTTGCAGATGAGGTTCATGGGATTGGTATATTGGATTGGTGGTTGGAAGAGGTATGCAATAAAGGTAATTGGAATCAAGGAGTCTGAAGACTTGTGAGGAAAGAGTATAAGAGAATTGTTTATTGTGGCTATAGCAGGAGAGGAGATAGAAAGAAATTAAAACCTGGATTCAAGTCTGGAAGTTATGTCCTCAGTGGAAAAGGAAAGCAACCCTTCATCTACGTTGATGAAAACTTTCATCTATTGTGGACTTGGCAGTTCTCTGTGGTGATTGAATCTAGTTCATTGTGAAATGGAAAGTTTTACATCCCGATGTCAGCATGCCAATGGAACTCCATTGTCAGAAAAATGTTATTCATTTTTTCTCCTATTTTGTTGCATTTTTCATCAAAGAAATCGGATTAAATAAGAAAGTAGCTGGTCTTGTGGGAGATGATGATTTGTATAACTAAGGAAGAGGCCTGGGAGGTGAGCAGGCAGGTGCCTGACAACATTTTCATTAGCCTTGTCCTTCCCAGTGTACCGGACAGAATGAGATCTTTTGAAAGGCATTGACTGTTGATGTAAGTTCCTTCTTAGTCACAAGCTTTCCACCTGCTTGACCAAGCTAAAGGATCACCCACCAATGATAGGTGATACCCTGCTGGTTTAGATACCATTGAAAATGACCTCTACCCCAATAATAACTGGGAAATATATAGACATTGATACTAGTTAAATACTCAACATTGTACTTTAAAAATATTGATGAATCAGACTTTCTCCATTGAATTGTGTGTGTGTCTTGAGGACAAGGAATACACATGATCATTTAAATATTTAAATAAAGGATGCCATTTACCCTAATCCACCTTCGGTTTCATTGACTGTTAGTGGTTTTCATGTTCGCAGGAAACTGTACTGGTCGGACCAGGGAACTGACAGTGGGGTTCCTGCCAAGATTGCGAGTGCTAACATGGATGGCACATCTCTGAAGACCCTCTTCACTGGAGACCTTGAACACCTGGAGTTTCTCACTCTTGATATCGAGGATCAGAAGCTCTACTGGGCGGTCACCAGCAGGGGAGTGGTATGAGCACCCTTTCAGTCTGTTGGTCTTCATTGCTGAGCCTGCGTGGCCCATTGGATTGTTCCCAGTTGTCTGGGATGTGTGCGGTGATGAGAAAGCTCTTGTCACATGCTGTGATTTCTGTATACAACTCAGCATGACCCACACAGTACTCGCCCTCTCCCTCCCTTCCTCTTTCTGCTTCTGCTCTGCCCTCCTGGGTCTGTGAGCTTGTTAGAGGTGTAACTCTCCATCTTTTCTCCTAGGCTAGAAGCCTCCTGTTTCTCCTTGACTCTGATAACCATGTCCTTACTTAATCATCACACAATCCTTGTTCTCTTTCCTCAGGTCCAGCCTTTTTCTGCCACTTCCACCTTTCTGAGCCACTTCTCTCTAGCCTTGACTAGAACATGGCCCTCATTACTGTACCTGCTTTCGTGATGGAGATATGTTGTCTTCATGAAACCTACAACCTATAGGTTTGATTGCTGCTCAGCCTAGAACCCTGGCCTAGAGGAGTAGCTCCACACATTTCAGCTGAGCTAGGTCAGCTGTAATCTGCTGTAGGGAACTCCCTCAGCAGCTGCCCTCGGGGCAACCTTATCTTCTGGAACTTCTGTCAGTTTCTAAGGCACAGCCTGTGCTTGCAGCTGCTGGGTTCCCTTGCCCTTTGAGGCAGGGGGCCCGACCCCGTTTGTCTCTCTTGCCAATGCTCAGCTCAGATCCTGGCACAGAGGAGGTACTTGAGAAGAGTTTTGGAATGAAATCAGACCAGCTATCTACATTTCGTTTTTCTTCCAGAAGCAGGCCACTCACCATTTCCCAATAGTAGCTTCATTCTTGTGTGTTCCTTTCAAGTTCACCAAGTCATTCTGACTAAGGCTTGTCACCTGTTCTGCTATACCAGTGCTGCCCTTTGCCCCACCAGTCTTGCTGTCTCCTGTGATTATACAGAGCATGTTCCCGATCCCCACTGCAGAAACTCTTGATGATATTAAATGCAGGGTCAGTCACTCGTGTGTAATGGCCCACAGTTGAACATATTTAAGGAGACATTAATTGTGTATCTTTGACTAGAATATCACATGCAGAGATGAAATAGGGTTAGTCCCCATTTCTTCACCGTGCCACCTGAGAAAGTTGATTGACTTACCTGAACTTCAGCTTCATTATCAATGAAATGGGAACAATGACATTGCCTGACCTACTGCTCAGTGTAGTTGTGACTATCAAATAAAAAAATAGATACGAAAAATTGCTGTGAAGGATAGAGGGCTGTATTAATGTCAAGTCTATCGTTTTAAATGTTTCTCTCATTTCACTATGAATCAGTCAATAACAAAATTCTGGTCTTTTAGATTGAAAGAGGAAACGTGGATGGCACAAGTCGAATGGTCCTGGTAAACTATCTTTCCCACCCCTGGGGAATTGCTGTCTACGGTTCCTTCCTCTATTATACTGATGAGCATTACGAGGTCATTGAAAGAGTTGACAAGGCCACTGGGGCCAACAAAGTAGTCTTGCGAGATAATACTCCAAATCTAAGGGGACTCCGAGTTTACCATAAACACAGTAAGTATTTGTCACTGAAACATACACTGTCATGGATGTACAATGTGTATTCACATCTACACACTTAGATATAAACACATGCTCACACACAGACCTATGTACATACACATGCATGCAAACTGAAAGGACTCAAACTGTTTTAAAATGATAGCCATGTCTTAAGCATAGCTAAGTGTCTGAGACTAATCTGGCATCTGAAAGGCCAGATTGAATTCAGAGTGAGCTTATTCCCGTTCTTCTCTCTTCACCTTAAACTCTTCACTTTGCTTTGCTTCACAGCACTCTCTGACATACCTAGTGGTCTATTGCCTGGATTTTCTAATTAGCTGGTCATTTTGTCTGTCTTGTTTTTTGCTCTCTACCCAGTAACTACAATGGTTCTGGCACCTTGCTCAGTAAATATTAATTGGATGACTGCTGGGAAAATGTATCAGGATAGAAATTTTAATCTTTTTTAAAATTGTTGTTCAAGTACAGTTTTCTGCCTTTTCCCCCCACCAGCCCAACACCCCCGCCCTCCCCCCTCCCTTCCGTTTCCACAGCCCCTCCCCGGTTATTGTCCCTGTGTCCTTTATACCTGTTCCTGTAAACCCTTCACCCTTTTCCCCTGAAACTCCCTCCCCTCTCCCCTCTGGTCACTGTCAGCCTGTTCTCAATTCCAGTGTCTTTGGTTATATTTTGCTTGTTTGTTTTGTTGATTAGGTTCCTGTTAAAGGAGAGATCATGTGGTATTTGTCTTTTACTGCCTGGCTTATTTCTGGAATTTTTAATGTTAAAAGGAATATTATTAGCTGTTGCCTATTTCAACATGTTTTTCAGAAATAATCTTTTTGTTATGCCCCCTTTAAATTAGCATTGTGATCTAGAGATTATTTTTATAGTTCTGACCTAGCTTATAGCTTTTAATCTCTAGTCAAAGATTATCAAACAATTTGTTTGCTGTTCTATAACCTCAGCTGTCACTGGTATTTATTTCTATTGCATGCAAATAGAAAGCTTTTAAATGCTCTTATTTAATACATTTTCTAACAAACACCTATCATATTGTTGATCATGTCTTTAAACTGATATAATTTTAAATGCCAGTACATAGGCCAAGAGGAAAAAAAATTAGAATTTTTATACTGACTTCCCTAATTTTTACATGATTTGTGGAAGAAATACTTCCACATTGTTGCTCCACCACCATACCACCACATTGGTGCTCCATTCTCTATTGTACAATAGCTGTGGTTCTGTTTTTATACCTTTAGATGTTAGTTGTATAAGCTTTAGTCTTTCAAGTACTGTTTTTAGGTTGTTGACTCACATACTGTATTTTGTTATTAATTTTATAATGAATTATTTGCTGACCCAATTATAAAGGTTGGGATGGAGAAGCAAGTAGGTAGGGTCAAAAGTTACAAAATGATTTTGATTTCATTTAGCCTCTGCCGAATCCTCAAATGGCTGCAGCAACAATGTGAATGCCTGTCAGCAGATTTGCCTGCCTGTACCAGGAGGACTGTTCTCGTGCGCCTGTGCCACTGGATTTAAGCTCAATCCTGATAATCGGACCTGCTCTCCATATAGCTCTTTCATTGTGGTTTCGATGCTCTCTGCAATCAGAGGCTTTAGCCTGGAATTGTCGGATCATTCGGAAGCCATGGTGCCAGTGGCAGGCCAAGGTACGCTACTCCACTCTAAGTAAGATTTGACCCCATCTGGTGCCAAGTTGCAGTCCTTGGTGCTATAAAGCCTTTCTCCGTGTTTGAATTCAGCATACAGTGAAGCTTGCCTTTCTCTTTAAATGAACTGATTCAGCCTCAAGTGGTTCTCAGACTTTAGTGTGCATCAGAATTGGAGGGCTTTTAAAACACAGATCTGAGTCCTATCTGCAGATTTTCTGATTTAGTAGTCTGGGGCGGGGCTAGAGAATCAGCATTCCTAACAA
This sequence comes from Phyllostomus discolor, assembly GCF_004126475.2. Lineage (NCBI taxonomy): Eukaryota > Metazoa > Chordata > Mammalia > Chiroptera > Phyllostomidae > Phyllostomus > Phyllostomus discolor. The sequence goes on from NC_040906.2 coordinate 53,384,792, forward strand.
GTTCCCAGGGCATGCTGACGTTGCTGGTCTACATACTACAGTGAGGAGGACAGGCCTATAGCAACATAGAATGAGATCGCAAGAAATTATTAGAGTTGGTGGTCAGAAGAACCGTTCCTTATTTCTGAGTATTAATGGAAATTTTAGGGTAGAGAGTCTACTACTATTTAGGACAGTAATGAAATAGTCTCCAATCTGATTTATTAATATATATTTGATGAGTCAAAATAAATGAACTCACATTATTAGTCTCTCCTTAATAAGTTTTCAGTAGCCTCAGGAGGAGTGTGCCACAGACTAATGACAGAGATAAAAAGCAGGAAGGGAAGAAAAACGGATGAAGGGAAGGAAGGGTTGGGAGACATGGTCAGAAAAGACAGAAAAGCATACAGTGAGAGGTGTCCGTGTTCTGGCACCACACAGGCTCCTGCTTGATGACCATGTTCACATATACTTGTGACATAGTGTTGTTTTTTCATATCTAAAAAGGCATGCATCTAAATTACCATCTTGTAAAGATATTGTAAAATTCATAATTTTTTCCACCCAACTTTTAAAAAATATGTTTTATTGATTATGGTATTATAGTTGTCCCAATTTTTTCCCCTTTGCCCCCCTCTGCCCAGTACCCCCCTTCCATCCAGCAGTCACCCCCTTACTTAATGTCCATGGGTTGTACATATAAATTCTTTGGCTTCTCCATTTCCTATACTATTCTTAACCTTCCCCTGTCTATTTGTAGCTACCAATATGCTTCTTAATCCCTGCACCATTTTTCCCATTCTCCCCCTTACCCCTTCCAGCTGATAACTCTCCAAATGATCTCCATATTTATGATTCTGTTCCTGTTCTGGTTGTTTGCTTAATTTGTTTTTTTTGGATCCAGTTGTTGATAGTTTGGGGATAGTGAAATCCTTTAGTTTTACCTTGTCTGGGAAGCATTTCATCTGCTCTTCAATTCTAAATGATAGCTTTCCTGGATAGAGTTATGTAGGTTGTAGGTCCTTGCTTTTTATCACTTTGAATACGTCTTGCCAGTCCCTTCTAGCCTGCAAAGTTTCTCTTGAGAAATCAGCTGACAGTCTCATGGGAACTCCTTTGTATTTTTCTTGCTGCTTTTAAGATTCTCTCTTTATCTTTAACCTTTGGTATTTTAATTATGATGTGTCTCAGTATATTCCTCTTTGGGCCCAACTTGTTGGGACTCTCTGTGCTTCCTGGACTTGTATGTCTATTTACTTTGCCAAATTGAGAAGCTTTCTTTCATTATTTTTTCAAGTAAGTGTTAAATTTCTTGCTCTTCTTCTTCTCCTTCTGACACCCCTATGATTTGGATGTTGGTATGTTTAAAATTGTCCCAGAAGTTCCTAAGCCTCTTCTCATTTTTTTGAATTCTTGTTTCTTCTCACTGTTCTGGCTGAATGCTTATTTATTCCTTATGTTTCAAATTGTTGATTTGAAGCCTGGCCTCCTTTATTTCTTCCTTTATGTTGTTGTCATACTCAATGAGTTCTCTGAGTATCCTGATCACCAGTGTTTTGAACTCTGCATCTGATAGGTTAGTTTTGACTCCCTGTCTTAGTTGCATGGCCTATTGTAGAAGAGGTGCCTGTAAATTGTATAGGGCAAAGACTTAAGTAATCATCAGGGTGGGGCAACCCACATCACCACTTGGAGGCTCTGTGTTGGGGGAGGGCTCAGAGAAGAGACAGTGCTGCTGCCTGGCTTCTGGAGGTTTGCCTGGCATTTGCCCCATTTCCAGTCACTTCACCCACTCCCCGTATGCAACTGGCATCCTTCCAGCTGTTGCCCTGGTGCTGAAACCCAGAGTGGGTGGGTTTGCATGCGTTCTAAGATTGTGAGGGTCCTTTAAGTGGAGTTTCCTACAAATTCAGCAGTTTCTTCTGTCACTCCAACCCCCACTGGTTTTTATGGCCAGAAGTTATGGGGATTTCTTTTCCCTGCGCAAGAACTCTGGGCTGTGTAGTCTGGCCTAGAAAACTATGTGGTTTGGCCTGGGGCTAAGATCACTCACTCCCCAGGTGTCCCTCCTGATTTTTATCGTCCACACTGGTCGCCCCTTCTCTGCACCACATCACGTCTCCTCCCCTCCTCCCCTCCGCCCCTTCTGGATGAATGTGGCTTCTTTAAATCTTTGGTTGTTGGACTTCCATGCAGTTCAATTTTCTGATAGTTCTGGGTGTTATTTGTTTTGAGGTTTAGCTGTAATTCTCTCTGTGGTTGCATGAGAAGGTGAAGCACATCTAATTGTTAACATCTTGCCACATTTGAGGTCCCAATTTGTATATGGTTGTGTGTGTGTATACATACAGAGTGAGGCAAAAGTAGGTTTACAGTTGTTTGTATGAAAACAATACAATAATTAATAAATAATATAAGAATGAAGTTTGTGTTTCACATACTCACAACTGTAAACCTACTTTTGCTCCACCTGGTACATATCCATACATCTTTATTGAACTTTTTGAAAATACTTGCAGATACCATGATACTTCATCTCTACAAACTTTAACATGCATCTTCTAAGGGAATTATCATCTAATATTTATATTTATATTTTTCTATTTTGACTCAGAAAATTTTTTATAGCTATTGTTGTGTTCCAGCCAAGATCTAATCAAGACTCATGCATTATATTTGGAATGTCTCTTCAGTTTCTTTTGATCTGCAGTAGTTGGCTTGGTTTTTTGTTTCGTTAGTTGTTGTCATGGCATTGATTGATAAAAAAAATAAGTTGATTTTTTTTTTAAAGACAGACTAATTGTTTTTTAGAATCTCACATTGAGGATTTATCTGATTATTTTCTCCTCGTGCCATTTAACATGTTATTCAATTTATACCTTGCATTTCCCATGAAATGAAAGTTAGATCTAATTGTTGGATTAGATTGAAATTGAACACATTTGGCAAGAATGCCTCATAGGTGATGCCATGCACTTGATACATAGTCTTGTTAAGAAGAACATGATGTCAGCTTCTTCCCCTTTTAGTGATATTTAAACTCTATCATTTGGTTAAGGTGGTCACCACAAAATCCCTGCTTTTTAAAGGTATATTTTTCCCTTTGTAATTTGTAAGAAAATTTTGAGGTCACACTGTGGCATCCAGTGAATATCTTGTTTCCCTAGTGCCTTTTACCAATTGGGTTTCGCAGCCACTGATGATCCTTGTCTGAAATGATTATTTAATTAGGATTGAAAATAGTGATTTTCTTATTCTATCATTTCTTCTACATTTATTAGATAATATTCTTCTAGGAGCGCTGTCCTATTTACCCAGTGAAACTTAAAAAAAATTATCACTGTGGACTCAAAATTTCACTTTTTAACTCAGTGTGTTATAAATCATTTAACATAATTACTCTTCCAGTGCTCCAGCTGATCCATCTTGGCCAGGGAGAACCTCTTGAAGTGACTGCCTGTGTTCTTCTGACATGACCCCATCAGTGTTTGAGTGCTTCCTTGCTTGTTGGTGTAGTAAGATGTTCTAGGTTCACCTCATACCTTTCCACCCCCAAATTCTAATCATCCATGTCTCTTAGGAGCCAGTGCGTCTTATTGTGGGAAAGGTGGGAAACCAAGATCTGCGTGGTAGGTGTGCTCTTTGCAACTGGGAAACAAATAGTTTTGTTTTGCAATGGGGCATAGTCAGAGCACGGGTTGGAAAGGAGGGCAGACACTTAAAAATTCTAGTTCTAGCTAGTGCCTTGTTTAATAATCTTTTCTTAAACACTCCAGGACGAAATGCACTGCATGTGGATGTCGATGTATCTTCTGGCTTTATTTACTGGTGTGATTTTAGCATCTCTGAGAAATCTTATAATGCAATCCGTAGAATCAAACCAGATGGGTCTGGTTTTACAAATATCGTCACACATGGGATAGGAGAAAATGGAGTGCGGGGTATTGCAGTGGACTGGGTAGCAGGTAGGTAAGCTGCATAACGATGTCATTTTTTCTTGTGTGTTTGTATCTCTTTAATCTTATTTTATGCTAGAAAATTTAGTCTAACATTGTATATGCTACAGATCTGTATTTCTGATCCTAAAATATGATGAAACCATGAAATGGCAAGTGTTTATTTTAAAGTCCAACCACTTTAGTTGCCCAACTATTAATTGCTTCCTCTTGTTAATTCATAAAGCCCTTTTAATTAGGCATTTCCTCTATTGTAGTCTATTAAAATGCCTGACTCAATGTTGCATTAATTGAGTTGTATTGCTTCATGTACTTAATTTTGAAATAACACTCATTTTTAATGATGCACTGAGAATCAAATGCATTATAATTTTTAGAATATAATACCATTCTACAAAAATAGGTATCACTGAGTTTTATACAGCTTGGTGAGTAGACATCACATAGAAATATTAAAATGTATTATAAAAACCCCAGTACTATAGTAAGAGTTTATTGCAAATAGTAAATATGGTAGTATGGTTAGAAAAGACTTTAATTGGGTTCCTAAATCTCATCCCTGATTATGAATTTACTATGTTATTACTGAGAGTAGAGTTACAGCAGGGTCAGTAGTCTGTGTCCTGTGGACCAAAGGCAGCACACTGCCTATTGCATTTAAGTTGAGTTTCATTGGAACACAGCTATGGCCACGTGTTTAGGTACTGCCTATGGCTGCTCTTATGTTATGGTGGCAGAGATGAATACTTGTGAAAGAAACCTCATGCTCTGCAAAGCCCAAAATATTTACGATGAACAAACCTTTTTAGAAGAAGTTTGCCAACCCTGGACTGAAGGATTGGAATACACTTATAGTCCAATTAGAAATAGATAATGAAAAGAATAGATTAGTAACATTGTATACCAGCATAATTTCTCTAGAGCAGGTTTGAGTCAGATATAGAAACAAAGGTGTGTTTTGGTAGCTGGTTTAACAACAGACTTTCAACTACGTGGAATCAATGTGGGATCACTCTTCGTTATACGGTCTTCACAACATACTCTTTTTTCCCCTTGCATTGTTTTATAATGCTCAAAGGCAAACACAGTTTTGATTTGGTGGCTTTAGAAGGTTCGTGGAATGACTACATCTATACTGGTTAGGAAGACTAGAACAAGACCTCATGTTAGTGTTAGCACAAACCTTGATCAATGACCTGATCTTTGCTCCTTTTTTCCATGTTGGAGTAGAAGTCATACCACGATGATGATTATTTAGAGTCTTTGAAGATGCAGGTGTTCAACATTCAGGTAGAAAAGGATGGACATCCTTGGAAAAAAACTTTTGAGTTAAAAGTGGGTTCTGACATTTGCTGAAATTCTAATGTGGTTTAGAAGCTGAGGATAGGCACATTCTGTTTAAATTTGAAGAAACAATCTCTTTAGATCCTGAGTAAATATTTATTTTTATAAGTATAAACAGGCATTCATTACCTTGGAAAAGAAAATACATACTGAGTCAAACCTCAACCTTACACATTTTGTTCTGAATATCCTCTTTTTCCTTCTTGCTTTTCCATTTGTGAGCATGCTCTTTCATTTTTTCTTGCAGACAATCTTTATTTCATCAATGCTTTTGAGTCTGAAACACTGATAGAAGTTCTGCGTATCAATACCACTTATCGTCGTGTTCTCCTTAGAGTCATAGTGGACATGCCCAGGGATATTGTTGTAGACCCCAAGCATAGATACCTCTTCTGGTCTGACTATGGGCAAAACCCAAAGATTGAACGTGCTTTTCTTGACTGCACCAATCGGACTGTGCTTGTGTCTGAGGGCATCGTCACACCACGGGGCTTGGCCGTGGACCATGGAAATGGCTATGTTTATTGGGTTGATGATACTTTAGATGTCATTTCAAGGATTGATATTGAAGGAAAGGAATGGAAAGTGATTCGTTATGGCAGTCGCTACCCAACTCCTTATGCCATCACTGTTTTTGGAAATTCTATCATATGGGTAGATAGAAATCTAAAAAAAATCTTTCAAGCTAGCAAGGAACCAGAGAACACAGAACCACCAGCAGTGATCAGGGACAATATCAATTGGCTAAGAGACGTGACTGTCTTTGACCAGAGTGTCCAGCCCCGGTCACCAGCTGAAGTCAACAACAACCCTTGCTTGGAAAATAATGGTGGGTGCTCCCATCTCTGCTTTGCTCTGCCTGGATTGCTCACCCCAAACTGTAGCTGTGTTTTTGGGACCCTGGACCGTGACGGCAAGAGCTGTACCATTACAAAACAAAATTTCCTCATCTTTGCCTTGGAGAACTCCTTGGGAAGCCTACACTTGGATCCTGAAGACCATAGCCTACCTTTCCAAGCGATAAATGTGGGAGGACATGTCATGGCCCTGGACTATGACAGCATAAATAACCGGATTTACTTCACACACAATTTAGAAGCTAGACACGGCCAAATTTCCTATGTCAACCTGGATGCAAGGATCAGTTCTCCCACTGTCATTGTTTCAGGTAAGTGCACTCCAGGTATGGCTTACTTTGGACACAGTGGGATCAACATGTGGATGGCCAGGTGATTCTAAAATGCATATGAGCCTCTAACATGTGTGTGTGTTTGTTGGTTATATCCAGACATAGGGACTACTGATGGCATTGCTTTTGACTGGATCAATAGAAGAATTTATTACAGTGACTACACCAACCAGACGATTAACTCCATGGCTGAGGATGGGTCTAGGCGTGTTCTGATAGCCCATGTTACAAAGCCAAGAGCAATCGTCTTAGATCCTTGTGGAGGGTATGCCATCATCTTGGTTATATTTCTGTTTACTTATTGCTGCACGGAGAGGGGCCTGAAGTTATTTTATATTCACAGAGGACCAGTACTTTATGGACTTGTAACACTGTACTGTTGATTCAAGACTGAAAGAGTGACTTGCCTTGGGAGGGAACTCATGTTGACCCTAGAAATGTTGGTATCATACTAGGGAGTCGGTGCTCTGGCTCAGTAAGTCCCCTTTGGGCACGTTGTGTGGGTGGGAGTCACTCTTTTTTAGGGAAAGATGGTGAGGTTCCTTGTGATGAAGTAATGATGACTCCTCTTGAATGACTAGGTACATCTACTGGAGTTCCTGGGGCACTAATGCCAAAATCGAGAGAGCCACCATGGGAGGAAACTTCCAGGAACCTGTTGTGAACAGCAGCCTGGTCTGGCCCTCTGGGCTCACCGTGGACCATGAGGAAGACCTTCTCTACTGGGCAGATGCTAGTTTGTATGTGTCTTTGGTCAGTTGTGTGGGTGCAGATAAGAAGAGTTCTTTCCTTTTACAAAGAAGAGAGATTTGCATACTGGAATGAAAAAATAAAATGCCCAATAGATAAAATGTAGAATCACAGGTTTAGGAACTATATCTGAGCTTGGTGGATGTACCTGTGAAAGTTGACGTATGTTACGAGATTGAATAATTATAAACTAAAAGGCATCTAAAGATGCATTACTGGATTCATTAAACTTCAGCTATAATTACAAATGTAATCACTCAATCTATAATCTGCAGCAGTGGTGCCCCAACCTTTTTGGTACCATGGATTGCTTTCAAGGGAGATAGTTTTTCCACAGGGGCAGGGAGTTGGGGAACAGGAGGTGGAGCTCACTCACCCACTGCTCGCCTCCTGCTCTGCTGCCTGGTTTCTGACAGGCCGGGGACTGGGGGCCCCTGATCTACAGGACCCATGTAACTACCATAGAATACAAATGGCTTTTAAATATACACCAATACTAAGTTTTCTCTGGACTTTAGTGTTTAGTGTCTTATAGAAATGTTTTCCTTTAGTCTTGACTGTGGTTACCTTCTCAAACAGATCCTTCTTGAAGCAGCTTTTTCTCAGACAATTTCATAATGTTTTTCTTAGCTACTTTGGTCAATGCTAATTTTATATGTAACTTCTCCAAGTACCCCTGAAATTACATTTCCATCATCCTAATGGATTAATTGAAGAGATAAGATAATTTTGTTTATTACAGCTGTTATCTACATATCAGAAATCTTAATTTTTCTTGATTATTTCATGTTTTTGGACCTGCAACACTGAGTATATAACAACCTGATCTTTTCTTCATTTTCTCATATAAAACAGAACACCTCAAGGTAAATGACAAATTGAAAAATTCATTAAGGGAGTTGGAAGGGAAAGATAATTAACATTTTCTTGTAATGTTTCATAATATTCTCAGGTTACTAATGCAGGCCTGATCCTTTTTATAGGGTTACTTGTAGGTTATATTAATATTTGGAAATCAACGATTTGTATAGGCCATTGTTTGGTAAGCAAATTAAGACCTCTTATTACCAGCAGAAACACACCTCATCGGTGCTTGCTCCCCTTGAAAAGAAAGTTGAGGGCTTGTACAAAGCAATGGTTAGGCCCAGGCATCATGCTGCCCTTTGAGGAACTATTCCTTCTTGATTCCAGCATTTTTTTTAACTTTGCTTTAGGCGCAAAATTGAACGCAGCACTCTGAGGGGCATGCAGCGTGAGGTCATCGTCAGCACAATCTTTCGTCCTTTTGGCCTGACCGTCAATGGCCAGTACATTTACTGGACTGAGTGGTTCACAAAAAAAATTTACCGAGCCAACAAATATGATGGGTCAGGTCAGACTGCCATGACCACGAGTTTTCCATTCCGGCTAATGAGCATCCGTGTTGTCGTGAGGGACCACCCACAGCAGTGCAGCAATCCTTGCGACCAGTTTAACGGGGGCTGCAGCCACATCTGCGCACCAGGTAAGGCATTGCCCGTGAAGACAGAATCATGGAGAGTCATAATAATGATGACAACTGAGGGATGGCTGGAGGAATATTCAGCCCTAATGGGAGAATAATATTCAAATTCTTGATTTGAGGGTAATTTAGAAAATAGGTTTGGGAGATCCTTTTGTAGTTCACAAGTGTGATGACTGGGTGTTCACGCTCTCGTGTGAGATGTGCCTCCCCCAAGCCTTGTTATGGCTTTGACACATTACCTGCCTGATGTGGGAAAAAGTAGATTTGGGACTTTCTATGTTGAGAGGAAGTCTTCAATATTTTTTTTTCTGTTTGATATGAAGATTTCTTATGAAGGCATTTTTAATTCAAACTTGATGGAGGTAGAAAGATGGGGACTTGAGATTTAATTCTTCCACTTAGGAGGTATTATCTATAGTTGGAAATATTTCTGATGATGTGACATATGATATGTGCTTCTAGGGCTTTATTGAGAACAACAGATTCATAGGAAGATGTGCCTTTTAATACCATTGCTTTGCAGATTTTGCTGAGAAGGCAGATTCATTGTAATTGTTTCAGTCTAGACTGAGGAGTAGTTTAAAGATTGGGGTGAATTAGCCACATTTGCTAATTGGTGGTAGTTCTTCTTGATGGGAAAATGACTCAGAGCATCATTGAAAGGTTGATGGGAGCAGTTTCCACGGCTTGTTCTGTAGCACATTTAATATAGAGACTGTCGCCAAGTGCTGTTCTGGGGGAGAAAATATGACTGTTTGCTACACAGATCTTTGGCTTTTTCTGGGCCTTACCTTTCTTCAGGTCCCAATGGTGCCGAGTGCCAGTGCCCACAGGAGGGCCGCTGGTACCTGGCCAACAACAAAAAGCACTGCATTGTGGACAATGGTATACGGTGCGTTGGTTCCAATTTCACCTGCCTCAATGGGCGCTGCATCTCGGAGCAGTGGAAATGTGACAACAGAAATGACTGTGGTGACAACAGTGATGAGCTGGAAAGTGTTTGTGGTGAGTTGGATTCTTGGCGTTTTTGCTGGCACTAAGGTTGCCTTTATGCAAGTGTTTGGGTCAGAATTCTGCTGTGTGGGAATAGGTATTCAGTCTGTGCCAAAGCATCCTGTTAGAACTGAAAAGCATGTACTCCGAGAAGCCAGACTGTGTTTGTGCTAAACTACGTATAAGCTGATATATATGCCATGGAATAGCTTCATTAGGAAGCCCCTCTGTAGTGGTTAAAAGCAAAAGTGCTGAATTAAAATCCTGGCTATGCCATTTACACAATCTACACAGCCCTGGGAAAATTACTTAACCTCTCGGAGCCTCAGACATCTCATCTGTAAAATGGAGCCATTACTAGGATTCTTGTGAGGCATAAGAGAAACAATATAGAAAATGCAGCAGAAGCCTTGATGCATGTTAAACATGATTTAACATGGAACTAAGGACTCCAATAGGTGTTTGTTATCATTTTATTAATTTAAGTAGCAGAAAGGTAATTAATTCAGTAATTTTATTGAAATCACTCCCAGGATTCAGCTTGCGTCTGAATGGAGTAAGTAAAACACAAGAGATTGTCTTAGGAAGTTCTGAAGTTAGTTACCTTTTTGTAGTAGACTCTGCAAAGAAACTGTATTTACATGCTTTCCTGTGATTGAGATGATAGGGAAACAGAGTGACTTCACCATTTGCTTAAAATACTTCAATTGCTAAAAAAAAAGCATGCATCATATTTTGCTTAATCTAACTAATTTAAAGTGTTATCTCAATTTGCATGCAGTCCATTTTGCAGCCATTTTTGCCTTGGAAGGTAAACTCTAAGTGTCTGTTCTATTTGATTGTATCTTTTGACAAATTGGGATGATGCTTAAATCAAGAGGTTTCTTTGATGTTTCTTTCCTCCTTAGCATTTCACACCTGCCATTCGACAGCCTTCACCTGCAACAATGGGCGATGTGTCCCATATCGCTATCGCTGTGATCACCAGAATGACTGTGGTGACAACAGTGATGAGGAAGGGTGCCAGTTCAGTGAGTGTGATGCCACCACGGAATTTACTTGCAATAATAAAAGGTGCATACCTCTTGACTTTGTCTGCAATGGTGTAAACAACTGCCATGATAACAACACTTCAGATGAGAGAAATTGCCGTAAGTTCATCCTAAGTACTTGTCATTGCTTTGGGGTCTGATGTCTCTTGGATTGTGGGCTTTCTTAGAAACAAAGAACTAAGTATTCATCCAAAACATAAATTTTGTTTAGTGTATTTTACTAACTGATTTTTAAAAGCAACTCTACTTAACATTTGAATGACTTGCCTAAATTTATGGACCCATAAAACCATTGACTATTTTAACTTTAAATATTTTACCTTTGGTTTATATATCTGCCAGATTAAAAGTTTGCTTGGCAAAATTCCCGATTGTTTTAAAGCTTTAATAGTTACTGACAAAAAATTATTGCATAAATTTGTTGTGGTTAATGTTTTTTTGTGTAAAAAGCTGTATAGTGTGGTGTTAATGAAAATGACTTGTCTTTTTAGTTTTTCTGGTAAATTGTTTTATAATATATTGATTTTTCTAAGATATCTGGAATTTGCACTTTAGCATCTTGTGAAAACAAAAGAGCAGAGTGTAAGTCCAAATATATTTTCATTTTAGATATATCTGCATGCTCTGCTGCTTTTGTAAGTAGAGTTACATAAAATATTATTTGAATGTGCTTTAAAAATAACTTTTCAGCCCTTGCTGGCATAGCTCAGTGGATTGAGCTCAGGCTGTGAACCAAAGCATCGCAGGTTCAATTCCCAGTCAGGGTACATGCCTGGGTTGCAGGCCACAGCCCCCAGCAACCACACATTGATGTTTCTCTCTCTCTCTCTCTCTCTCTTTCTCCCTCCCTTCCCTCTCTAAAAAATAAATAAATAAAATATTAAAAGAAAAAGAGAAATTGCTTTCAAAATTATTTTAAAAAATAACTTTTCCTATGGGAAATTTTAAATATACACTAAAGCAGAAAGAATAGCATCATATACCCATCACCCAGCTTCCACATTTATCAACAAATGGCCAATCTGTCTCTATCTCCTGCAACCTTTTTCTGAGTGTTTGAGGGTAACTCCCAGACATGCATATTATTGATAAAGACATTTTGAAAAACAGCTACCATGCCATTATAATGCCTAGCAAAATCAACAGTAGTTAATATACACCAGTACTGAGTCCATATTAAAATTTTCTCACTCGTCCAAAATGTCTTTTTACAGTTGCTCTATTCAAAATAAGACTCCAACAAGGTCTACACATTGATATTGATTGTTATAAATCTTTATTTTTTATGCCACAATGGTTCCCACTTAAAAAAAAGCCATTGATTTGTCTTGTGGAATGTCCCATATTCTGGATTTCACTAATTGCATAATTGAGTTATTTAATTTTTCATTTTATCTCTCTTATTTCTTGCTAACTGGAATTCAGACCTAGAGATTTGAATACATTAGGTTCAATCCTTCAGGTAGAATACTACACAGATGAAACTGAATATTTCCTCTTGCGCCTCATCATGAGGCACATAATGCTTGGTTGTTCTGCTTTATGTGATGATAAAATTAGTTAATGGATTTAGAAGTCAGCCTGAATCTTCCCTTAGGAAGTTTGCATCGACCATTTACCCAGTGGTTTAGACATCAATGGATGGTTGTTCCATAAACCCATCATTACAAAATAGGCATTTTAAAATTCTATTATTCCTTGCACACTTATTAGCTGGAAGTCCATGAAGAAGAAACTCCCTTGTCAACTACTTTGTCACCCCAACATACAAGTCTGCAGGGTGGATGCTGGGTTGTTGCCCTGTGCCTGTCAATTCCCAGTGAACTGAGTCGGTGAGCCACAGGCACAAAGTTTTTTTGTTTTTAGTGTTATATTAAACTCATTGATTTTTATATTATTTATGAGTTTTAATGCTCTGAAGTAATCTATTCTTTTCAGTGTTCAATTTTCCTATCTCAGGCCAGCAGGAGCCCTGCTAAGCCAGCTGCTCTGTTATTTTAACATGGCCTAGTCAGTCCTCCATAGCTGAGCCTGGTACCTGCCTGCCTCAGACCTGGAAGTGACCACTTAAGCAAGGAGGCTTAGTTCCTCTGTGGTACATAAAATGACCATGGTCTTGGAGTACCCTATTCCTATTTGGCTTTCATTGCTTCTAGGCCTTTTCAGTGGACAGAGATAGGAAGTACTTTTTTTAGGGAAAAAGTAAATTTATATCAGTATTTTCCCTTTTAATTTAAGATTATAGGTGTTTTACTTAGATTTTATAATCACACTCTTCCTTCTCTAAGCTAAAAATCTTGATTTCTAATGTATTAGCATAAGGGCTTAGTTGTTTTATTCTAAAATAATTTCAAAATGCCCACACAAACTACACCAATAAATCTCCTAAGTGTAATTTAAAACTTGAGGTCCTACATATTCTCAGATTATATCCCTCTAGGGGTATATATAATCCCTGGATTATGTCCTTGGATTTTGAAACCAGACCAAAATCCTGGTTTCAAAGACATTTGAATTTTTTTTCTCTGTGTGGTTTGGCTGTCTACTTGATTCACCATTAACTTTGTTAACTATTTCCAAATTAGGAATTGCTTTTCTCTTTTCCATTTTTATTTTGTTTTTATTTATTCACTGCGATATACGTGGTTTTAAAGTCAAAATTATTTGACAAGGTACAGTAACAGAAGACTTACATCCTAGTTCTCTGTGTTCTGTCCTGTCCATACTGTATCGATCCATCGGGGAGACACTTTTCATTATTTTTTTATTGTTGTTAATTATAAGCATATCTGTCTCTCCGTCTTTACACACACACACACACACACACACACACCATTGTTTTTCTTACACAAAAGGTAGTCTACTGTTTTGAATTGTGCTTTCTTCCTGTTAATAAGTCCTAGAGATCAAACCATCATTCCTCACATGTAGAGAGAGATCTTCTTTATTCCTTTTTATAGCTACATATTACTCCATTGTGTGGATATGTCATAGTTTATTTAGAGTTGGGAGTCTTTATGTAACTCTTAATTATTTAGAGTTTTATGTAACTCTACTTATGAAAGAGTCCCAAGAGTTGGGCCTCTTGTTGATGCTGTTAAGTAATGAAAATGATTTAAACTACAAAGAACGCCTCCCACCTCTCCATGCAATTTCAGCTGGAAACACCTCTTTTTACCCCGGAATCTGTGGTGTAACTTAAGTGTAATGGATCGTGCCTCTGTAATAGCTTTGAAAATGACTCCCCTCTGGTGGTTCGAATTCTGCTAGAATCCATCCATGTGGGCTTTCTTGATGGTTTATGTGTGGTGGATATGTTCCAAATGTGTGTCTGGTTGTCTTTTTCAAGCTGATCGCACTTGCCAGTCCGGATTCACAAAGTGTCACTCTACAAATATCTGTATTCTTCGTTCTTACTTGTGTGATGGAGACAATGACTGTGGAGATATGAGTGATGAAAACCCCACTTTTTGCGGTAATATAAGCCTGCTTCTCTTTCTGTGGTTCCAGGGATGCACATCTTCAGCTAATACAAAGATATATGGCCTGGGAGTTTGATCAAACTGTAATTTGTCATTCTGATCAACATTGTAAGTAGATGCAGTAGGCAGTTACTTTAGGATGTGATTGAAGGGGCATATGAAGCTCCTTCTCTCTGTTCCCTGGCTGGAGGCCCGACTCCAAGTATTTCCTCTAGAGACCTGCTCTGGTGTGTAACCTCCCTCAGTGGCAGAGCTGCTTCTCCCAGAGTTGAAGCCCTTTTGTCTTCAGGAACTCCAGGCAAAACTTGCACATTAAACCCTTACATTTACTCTTAATATGAATATAGCAACCATTAGTAACTGAAATTTTTTTTCTAATTTTAAATATGTTTCATTTCAGAAACCATCATTTCATATTTAGCAATTTGGTTTAATCAAACAATTTCTTATATTTGTAGTTCAAATTCAAAGGCCTTCATTAAGCTTGATAACTTATAGACTATTAGTGTAAATAGATACATGATTTAAGAGTTTGTTTGTCACCAGACCAGACTACAGTTCAAGAGCAAGAGTCAGTTGTAGTAACAGCAACAAGAAGAAGCAGAATTCAGATGCAGCCATCAGCTAGAGACACACAGATTGGAGCTACTGCTGACAGTTTAGGAACTTCTGCTTCCTTAGCAGTGTTTTTATCCCTGGCAAATTATCAGATATCATGGGCCAAAGCTAGGAAGTCTTATAGACCAGAAGAATGGTAAGGCTTGATTCTGGCTTGTAACCACATAACAATTTAGAAAATACATTTGACCAGAGCTACCGAAGGTTACTCGAGAAAAGGACCAGTATTTAAACATAGGCAGAATCATTTTACTCAAAAAAGGCCACATATAACAAGGATGAATAAGAGCAGAACTTTGCTAACCCTTTGGAATCATGGTCTAACATGACTGAAGGTTGTGTGTGGGGTGAGCTCAGATATGGTCATATTGCTGTTTTTGCTTTTAATTATTATTTCAATAGAATTTATTTAATTTTATGTTATAACATAGAAGCAAGTCTTCTATGTATCAAAAGAACAGTTCTTTGGTATTTCTAACACACATAATTTATTTTGGAATTTATGGAATCTGGGCAAAATATCTTGGAAAGTTGGGGCAGTATTGTTGGCCTTCTCTCTCCCTCATATTCCTTCCTTTTTATGGAAAGGGAATATACAAAATTCCAGTTTTACAAAAGACCTGGCTTTGGTCTTCCTTTCTTGGCAACTGTTTATTCAGTTCAGAGATACAGGCAGATTGGGAAGACTGGTGGGAACGAGTGGGAGTTTTGCTCACAGGTTTTGTCTTCTTTCCCTCCTCCCACAGCCGTTCACACGTGCAGCAGCAATGAGTTCCACTGCACCTCTGGACCCTGTATTCCTAGCCATTGGTACTGTGATCAAGAAAGAGATTGTCTGGATGGCTCTGATGAACCTGCTACTTGTGGTAAGAGAGTGAGCAAGCATGGAAAGCATTACAGTGCAGCTAGAGAAACTGTTCCGGCTCCTCCAGACACAGAGGACAGTCATGGCTGCTGGAGGTTTGCACCCCCTGCTGCTGCTCTCGGCTGTGGTGCTGCAACCACTCAGCAGATAGTCTCTAAGAACATGTTAGTGCAGGGCAGGGTGTGGGTTGCTATCGGGATATGGAGGTTGCTGACTAATGCTGGTGAAATGAGATTATTTTAGTGATGCACCTAATATGGTGCCTGGCTTGTAGAACTTGATTAATTATGATTGACTTTGACTTGGCTGAGTTCTGACCCATAAGACTGTGGGAGGATACAGAAGTCATTAGGATCATCACAGGCATGAGCCAGGGGCATGTAATGTGCACATATCCTCTTCCTCTTCTGTCTGTTTGCCAGTTTTTGGTAAGGTCTCATGACGTCTGAGCTTTCCAAGAAGTTCTGGGGATGCTTTTGTGTTCCTGGAGATGTTTGTGCTTACTTGTATATTTGGGGGCTGCTATTTACATTTGCAAATTCTAATCTATATCCATGCACATTTTTTTACATAATTATAAAAATACAGAGATAAAATATTTTACATTGATTTTGATATTTTATCTGTCAAATCATATTGCTTTATAGTACTCAGCAAACTGTGGTGATGGGCCAACTTCCTGTCTTTATAAAAAAGCTTTATTATTATAGAATGTGGTCACACACTCAGTTATTTTGTCTATAATAGCTTAGGTACTACAATGGCAATGTCAAGTGGGTGAGACAATGAACATGTGACCTATAAGCCTGAAACATTTATGAGCTGATTAAGAGATGACCCTTGTTACAGTGTCTTTATACCCCCTTTTAATAGCCCCATGATATTCCACTGATTCTCATGGAGATGATTGCCTCTATTTTAAGCATTTACATTGCTTATATGTTTCCTTTATTATAAATATCACTGTAGCAATGCCATCATATATAAATCTTTTTATTTTGTGGTGGTTTTCTTAGGACCATTTGCATAATTTGAATTCAGAGGATTTTCTATTCCTCTTTTCTCTCAGGTCTAAATGCCATGATTAATAGTTGGAGAGCAATTATTTGAAGCTTTTGCCAAGATTTCCACCCCACCCCCAACACTGAAAGTTTTGTAGAGAACAAAGAGCACATAGGGTTTTGAGGATCCATAAATGAAATAATATGAGTAGAATAGTCTTACAAATTGGTTTAAATATGTGAACTACTGTTTAAAATATGTGAAGGATAAGTAGTTTTCATATCTATGGGAACCAAAGTCACAGTAATAGCTGTATGAAGATAAACACAAAATCTACATATCAATACATTCTTACAATAGACAGTGATATTATTTTAAAGATATAATAAGATGTATACAGAAGAGTAAAATTTCCATCTCTTCACCCTTTTTCAATACTCTCACTCCCCAGAGATAATCACAACTACGGGTGAGTGTCTTCTTGCATTTATCTACACATCCTGATAGGTAGGTTTTAAAACACAAGTGAGATCTTACTATATATATGTTTTCTGCCATTTGCCCCCCATTTTTTTTTTAGCTGAACAACATCTTGTCAGCATGTTAGCAAATACAGATCCGCCTCATTTCTTTGCCCTGCTGAGTATTACTCTACAGTAGGGATGCTCCGTGTGTTTTTATCCATTTCCTCACTGATGGACATTTAGGTAATTTTGTTTTTTTCACTTTGAAAAATAATGCTGGAATGAACATTGTGGGAGAGGAAGAAAATTTCCTCTATTTTTACAGGTTCTTTTGGCTGGTGTAATGATCAAATGTACATGCTACAAGTTATTAACCAAATATAATCAGAGTTAATTATATACATACACATGGGCATCCCATATGCAGGAAAGAGTCAGATGCTCCACACGTGTGAGAGGTTCAGAGACAGAAAGTTGAACTGAGGTATATAAGGCATTCTGAGCTAAGGATGAGAGGTAAACTTTCTTGGGGACTGAGACAGGGGGAAGGTCATTTGCAGGATGATAAGAAGAGCAGATATTTGGGAATTAGAAGTTTTACTCTGTCTCACTGATAGGTCACAAAATGTTATTTCTGGTGAATACCCTCATTATGGGCAAGACCCCCCTGCCCAACTTAAATTGTTTAAGGAAGAGGGAAAAGTTTCCCTTGAGCCCTTAGAATTTTGATTGCCTTCAGCTCAAAATAACTCACATGTCAAAGAAGCACAGCTTACAGAGGCCTGTTTGGAACCCTTCAGCATCCTTTTAGAAGCCTCGTTGTGCATATGATGTGGCAAGATTTTTGTGGGCTAGATTTCTAGAAGTGGTATTGCTGTTGCAAAAAAAGTGTCTCCTCCAAAGCCTCTATCTACCTGTATTTCTTTTTACCAACTTATTAAACGTCCTGTTTCTTCTTACTATTATCCTTGTGCTGTATTTTTGATAAAATTAATTTTTCTTTTGCCTTTGGCTCATTTTGTGGGGTCCCTGGTTTGTGGGTCCCTGGTTAGTAGGAACATACGGGGATGTGATTAAAGAATTTGCATCAGTGTTCTAGACAACCCATGCTAGAGCAGGCTTCTCCCATGATTTTTGGGCTGTGCATGATTGCTGCAGCAAGAGTACTTTTTATTTATTTTTTTCAGTGTACAGCGAGTCAACATGCCTAAGTGACGAGTTCAAGTGTGACACCGGGAGGTGCATCCAAGCAGACTGGATCTGTGATGGCGATAATGACTGTGGGGACATGAGCGATGAGGATGAAAGACACCATTGCGGTAGGCGACACCAGTTCATTCCTCCGCCAAGTCACATTCCAGGGGAATTCACTAGATTCATTTTCCTGTCTTTGGAGCATATGATTGTCAGGCAGTTCCTCTTTAAGCAAATGCACACCAATAGAAAGCTATCTTCATTTTCCCACTGTGGAATTGTTTGCTCTCATATACTTAAATATCTTGAAGTGATGAAAAATGATTTTAAATTTTGTTTTTTTTCTCCTCCATTTAGCTGAGAGAAACAATGTCCCACATTTCTAGAGCAGGTAAAGAGAGCTTAGTTGGCCACACTTAACATTAATAGCAGCTTTAACAGTGGAGCAATTAATTATGCCTCTAGTTTTACCTATTACCTTAGAGCTGTTGTTTGGAGAAGGGTTACCAAACAGACTGAGGAACACCATTTTCCATTACCAACAGAGCATTACCGACTCTTAGCTACAGTGTCTCAGAAAAGTCATCCTTCTGTGGTAGAACCATGAAAACAGTGACTCCCTGCTGTTCGTATTTGATCGTAACCTCCTGTGTCAGCGACTTTCGTGGTCCTCAGCTCCACAGATGCTCCTCCCCTGAGACAGTGGTTGGCAGCTACACAAACGGGCAACTCCAACACATACTTTTCTCCCACCTCCCTTCACCAGGACCCCCTTTCCTCTGTCTCCTATTCACCCACCATGAGATTAAGCAAAATAGCTCTTCTTTTATTCTGGGGCATCAGTGCTTATAAAATTATACCTCATCTCTTTCTTAACAGTGCCACGGGTTCTGATAACCCTTGTTGGGATGTGTTTCCTCCTATATACCTTATTTTTACTTAGGATGGTAGTTTAATGTAGTTTAAAAAAAGTATGAAATTTTTGGGCGGGGGAAACAGACCTAGGTTTGAAGCCCTGGCTCTTTAGAAAGTTCTGTGACTGTGAGCCATCCAGTTAATCATTTTGAGTTTCAGTTTCTTATCTGTGGAATTCACATACAAGTACCTATCCCACGTGTGTTTGTGTGGTGACACTGTGTAAGCTAAAAAATGTTACCAAATGTGAGACACTTTTTGGTATCCAATGAACAAAATCAGGAGTATTTTTCTGAAGCCCTAAGGGAAAAATAGGATCTTATTTTTATGGAAAACCAAGTGAGGTTTTTACTGTTTATTTCTTCTGAAAAAAAAAATCCAACGTCCAAAGCAATTACAATGGGACTTTTGGAGGTATTTTTATCATGACCTATCATTACCATAATTGATTTTTAACTTGTTTTCTCATTTCCTCTCCCCTCTTAGACTATTAAGTAATGCAAAACAAGAGAAATAATGGGTTAGAAAGAATCAGAGGGCTAGAATGTGCTCTTGTGTGGTTTGTGATTTTCACGTGCTTTGTTTCAGAGAAACACAACTGCTCGAGCTCTGAGTTTCTCTGCGTGAACAACGTGCCTCCCTCCAGGAGGTGCATCCCCCGGTCCTGGGTCTGCGATGGCGACATGGACTGCGCCGATGGCTACGACGAGCGGCAGAACTGCACCCGGGGATCGTGCTCTGAAAACGATTTCACCTGTAGTAATGGACAGTGTATCCCCAGCTCCTACAGGTGAGTGGGAACTAAGACCTTCCCTGTAAACCTGAACCGTCCACTGGGGCCAAGCGGACGTATCTGGTGGGCGTGGTGGCATCAGTGCCATTGGCTCAGGGTCCTTTCAGTGCGCTATGACATGAGATTTTTTTAAAATCACAAGGAAAAAAAAGAGAAACTTTAAGTCAAAGAAAGTATTTTAACAGGTAATAATAGTAGATGTGTCTGCCTTTATATCAGTGTTGTCATTAAATATGACTTCAGATACTTTTATGAAGGAAAGGGCTCGTGAAGAGGAGAGTGCCTGGGGCTCACGAAAGACCTGCTGTGACCTTCCGCAGTGGCCCCGGGGAGATGAATGAAGAGGGCGTGGTAAAAGCACAGTTTTTGCTAGACGCAGATGACCTTCTTGGTTTTTGATTTGGAAGAGAGGCTTGGTGATAAGAAATGCTTCACTTCTTTCTCTGTGCTCTGAGAAAAATGACACTGTAAGAGTGATGCTGACCGCAGCTTGGCACGTAGGCTCAGAGCCAGCGAGATGACGGGGGGGGGGGGGGGGGGGGGGGGGGGGGGGGGGTGAACCGAGGGCGCGGCTCCAGCACCCAGCGTCACGCAGCAGACTAGGAGGGCCAGACCCCCCCTTGCTCTTTGGTTTGGAAGAAGTTGGAAATCTGGATTTTCATATGAAGTATTTTGGTTTTTACAAGCTGGAAACAAATTTTAAACTTCTAACACTGTGTCAGTCAAACAGATTGAGGTCACAGTCTGCCAGTCTTGGGGACCTCTCCTGTAATATTTGGTGTTTGATTTCTCATAGTTGTATTCAAAATGGGCCATTGTAAAAGTTTCTATTTTTTTAGTGCCTCAGTAAAATCTCTCACTATCCCCTCTTAGCAACTTTTTACATATAGAGGAAAATAAAGAAGAAAATGATGTGTAGGTTTCAATCCTGAGGGACTGGCAGAATAATAATAAGAGCATTAACAAAAGTAGGGGAGTCCACAGGGACTTTGCTCAAGGTGGAAGGTGAGTTTGATGTAGTAGTACTTTCCAGGTGAAAGTATGCACTAGGCACTCAGACACATGGAACTGGAGCCAAGAAGAGATATTGCATGTGCCAAGGTCGGATATGCATAATGAGGGAACAAGGACATTCATTGGCTTCCGTCCTGCTAGGGATGGAGAAGAAAAGCGCCTACGAAGCTGGCACAAGATCAGAGCGGTGGGGCTTCTGGGGCCACAGGCAGCAGCCCCTCCACAGGCCCTGAGGCAGTGCTGGGATAGAGCAGGGGGCAGAACCATGTGCTCTTGGTGGTGGTCCCGAGGAAGCTGGGCAAGGTTATCTTCTGTGAAGGATGTGGGAGGAGCAGGGACTTGACACTACGACTACAAATGGTAGAGATTAAATTGGTAGATAAATGTTGTCTAGAAAATGCGCTCTTGTGCTATGACTCCTCCCCCAAAGAAGCCCACACCAGCATTGCTGCCAGGTGGCAGTTGGAATGCTGGCAATGTGAAGACATTTAGGAGCTGTCTCCCCTCCCTTTTATTTATTTTTTTCAGTGAACTTGCATTTGAGTGTGGTTTGTCTACATTTAACTGATATGGATGCGATCTACAGGTTTTTAGTCTTTGTATGAGGAAGTGAATAAATCTTTATATTTTCTCCCTACTTGCTCAAGAGTTATGTTGTACTGATGTTTGGTTCTCCTGAGCCCAGTAAATATTTAATATCCTTATTCTTGGATATATTCTGACAACCTAGGCATAGGATCTAGGGAGTAGAATTACTATATCAGGTCTGAAATTTGATCTAGGTTATTTCTGAGCTTTCTGAGCTCTGAGCTTTCTGAGCTCTGCCTTCTTTATTACTATGATCTAGCAGTTGACTTACCTGCTCCACAAAACTTTTATTGATTTCATTCATCTTTTCTTCCTTTTCTCCTCTCTCCCTCTCTTTTTTTTCCTCACTGAGCTTTCTGAATTGCTTTTCACAAGGGCTAGGGCAGAAGAGAAAAAGGAACATTTGTCTGGAAACCTGAGCTATAGGGTCGAAAACACTCCAAATTCTGTGCCTTGTGTGCCAGCAGCCTCCACTAAAGCACACTGTGAACATCTTGCTTGCTTGGCAGAGTGTGGACCTCCCTGTTCTGTATGGTGGTACAAGGGATCATATTTCCTACTGACTTTTTTCCCCCTTGGCTCATTCCTGATGCTGCTGAAGAAGCTGGATAAGATTGTGTTGTGAGCAGCTTGCTGGAATACATGCAATTGTGTCTAAAAACACGGTAATTTGCTTACCTAAATGACTTATTTTTTCCCCTCCTGGGTTGCATTTAAACAAGAGTAAAGAAAGCATTGGCATCTTAAATCATTTGGAAATGAGTTAAATAGCTCCCAGGACACCAAATGGAGTTGAGCTAACTCACATTGATCACAGCTTTCTTTACAGTTACACACACACATTTTGGTATAAATCACAACGACAGTGTCCTAGGTTTGTGGATGGGAATGCTAATTAGAAAGCCTGACCATAGATGAGTTGTAAAATTGACCACATTTGGCTTTGATGCCTTAATGTCTTTTAATGCTCTGCCTCTAACTCCTATGGCTCCATAGTAAATTATTTTATGAATTGTCAACCATTAGTTTTGCCCACCTTTACTGAAGATTCTTTTAGACTTAAGATGAGTTTTGTTACTGTTAGCAAGACTCCCTTAAGTAATTATGACTTTCATAGGATCTTGCAACAATGCAGAGAAAAAAGAACAGTCTGGCTCACAGGATTGAGGGAAACTACATTGTCTTCACCGAGCCTGGGAATGTTAGGTTCCAAGGTAGCTTCTAGAACTATGGAGTGCCTTTTTCCTTTGCAGTAGTCTATGCTAGCCTACTAGTCTTCCTCCTCTCCATTGTCATTATCATTCATATCTCATGGTAGGTGGCAGGAGTATGACAATGAAAAATGGAAGTAACAGGGCTGCTAATGCAAAATGTTACTTCAATTGGAAAATAAATGTTCTTATAGACCACACCTAATAACCTCATCATTTATAATATATAGCACACATCTTATGAGTATCTACTTGAGTATGGGCATTTCTAGCATATTGCTACACAGGATATATCTTGTGCCCATAAGCTGTCTCATTATCTGATGAATGGATCTGATGAACACAAGAATTACAAAAGTTGTAGTTAGTTACTTTGTCCGCTGGGGAAAAATGAATGCAATTGTTTAAATAGCTCTTAACCCACATTTCCAACGGTAGCAACCAGCACCTGGGGAAGTTGGGTAGAATGCTTAATATTCTATTCTATTGCTGGAGATTGGTGGGGTGAGTGAAGGTGCTGGGGGAGTAGACACTAATGACATTGGTGATCTTATTATTGAGGTGGCTGACTTATCATTTCGGTGGAGGAGATACTTGAGACTTGTCAACCTCTCTAAGAGTTGTACTGGGTCTCATAACACAGGTGTGACCGGCACAACGACTGCGGTGACTACAGTGATGAGCGGGACTGCTTATACTCCACCTGCAGTGAGAATCAGTTCACCTGTCAGAATGGGTTCTGCATTTATAAGGGCTACACCTGCGATGGGGAAAACGACTGTGGAGATGACTCTGATGAGCTGGCGCATATGTGCCACACCCCGGAGCCCACGTGCCCCCCTCACCAGTTCAGGTGTGATAACGGGAACTGCATTGAAATGGTCAAGGTCTGCAACCACCTAGATGACTGTTTTGACAACAGTGATGAGAAAGGATGTGGTGAGTACCACAGAAGATTTGGGAAAAGGAAATGGGGAAACAGAATGGTTAACCCTTTATGACTTATCAGGAATCTCCTGTCTGTCCTCTAGGTAGAAAATTATTTCTTGTTTATCAAAGGCAAAGATTACTTGGTATATAGGGACTTGCCCATCAGTTAGGCAGCTCATTAATTACAGAGAAGAGAAAATGAGCAAAGTCAGACCATCAGTACCTAACAGCATCATTACACAAAGCAGACAACATTCATTCTCTTCGAACCCTTGGAATGACTTGTTGCCTGAACCGCCCCTCTGTAAGGATTTCTTAGCCTATTTTTCGCTTTCATCCTCGGGTGACCGAAGGGGAGACTTTTATCTTCCCCCTCACCCCACCTCCCACAAGAAACCACCTTATAAAACTTATAAAATTTAAAATTAATAAGAATATGCTCTCCTCCCAGTGTAGATAGTTTTTGTGTGAGTTTAGCCACGTGTCACAGAACGGGCCAAAGGTGCACTCAGTGGAGTGTGGGCATCTCATCCCATCACGGGACAGCCACACGTGTGCATCTCTTCCCAGATGCACTGGACACTTGAGCCAGTGTCAGTGATGCCGCACTGGCACCCTGAACTCTGCCGCGATGTGAGCAGTCACACTGCTGAAGTCGAAGATGCTGTGTACCAGGGTGCTCCCTCCCCACCCAGGAGGCCTGTTCTACCAGCACCACGCTGGCCAGGTCTCTTCTGTTTGTCTTTCTCCTCTCCCCTGCCGTTTTACTTTAAAAAGTATTGATTAAAAGAAGTTTGGCAGGTATAGGTTTTGAAGGGAAACTTAAGCTTGTTAGTTGTATTGTTAAAACCACTGGTGAGGGATTAAGTTGGGGAGGAAGCTGGAAAAACAATGACTTTTGAATAATCGAGAGCCTTGAGAGATCCCTATTGTCTGTCTACTTTTAGCATGATTCATTGAGAATTGGCGCTTTACCGTGGAAATGTTGACTTTGGATCATCATGGTGGATCCATTGTTGATATTTTAGGTCTAATAACTTTCTTTTACCTACAGGCATTAACGAATGCAATGATCCTTCCCTCAGTGGCTGTGACCAAAACTGCACAGACACCTTAACCAGTTTCTATTGCTCTTGTCATCCTGGTTACAAGCTTATGTCTGACAAGCGGACTTGCAGTGATATTGATGAATGCAAGGAGACGCCCTTTGTCTGCAGCCAGAAGTGTGAGAACATAATGGGCTCTTACATCTGTAAGTGTGCCCCGGGCTACATCCGAGAGCCCGACGGGAAGAGCTGCCGGCAGAACAGCAACATCGAGCCCTATCTCATTTTCAGCAACCGTTACTATTTGAGAAATCTAACTGTAGATGGCTCCTTTTACTCCCTCATTTTGCAAGGACTGGGCAATGCTGTGGCACTGGATTTTGACCGAGTGGAAAGGAGACTATACTGGATTGATATAGAGAGAAAAGTCATCGAGAGAATGTTTCTAAATAAGACAGGCAGGGAGACAGTCCTGAAGCACAAACTACCAGCTGCAGAAAGTCTGGCTGTAGACTGGGTTACCAGGTAAGAAAACACTGAGAAGCTATATAAAAGTTACTTTAAAAAAATTAAACCCGTTTTCATCTTAAGGGAATTGGTCTTTTTCAACTTGGTTAATATTGTGGATACGTTTAATGCACCTGCATGACTTTTTTCCCTCTCTGTTGTATACCTGATACTCAAATGGGATACCACAGAGCCTAAACTCTAGTGATTTTTAAGAAGTTGTGCTGTTATTTTTGGGGGAGGGACACCACAAAGGAGAAAAGACCTCTGCTATTTCTGGCCATTCAGTTCCCTGGAGATGCGGGTGAGGGATGACTCATGCGTTCACCGGTAATTTCAGTCATTTGAAACTGCGTCGTTTCAGACTCTGTGCCAGGTACTAGGGCTCTGGAGCAGCTCCTGCTTTCCTGAGTTCATGGCTTGCTTACAACTCTAGTCATTCCCAGCCCGCGCTGGTTATGAAATAGAGAAAGGCTAACCTGCAACTTCTGTTCTGGGTCCTTTTAGAAACTGAGGGTCTTTAACGCAGGCAAGGGATAATTAAACCTTATCAAATCATCCATACTTCTAAACACCTCTGTTGAATATTGAACCTGTCAGGAACTTGGCAGCATATAGTAGTTGGTTTGTGGTTAACAGAAATGTAGCTGCAGGAGGGGATGCTGCTAACAGTGCTGCTGTCAGCCCAGACTCACAGAGGACCCTTCTGCTTCCTTGCTGTTTGACCATCTTAGGGTGAAGATCCTAAAATGGGGGCTGGGGCGTTTGCTCCCTAGTTCTACATGAATAGTAGCTGACCTGCTGTAGGTGCTCAATAAGTGCCTGACGAATAATGAATAAAATATCAATTATGTGAATATGAGTATTTTATGGCCCTACTAGATGTCAAAAAGCATAGCAATTAATGACTTGCAGGAACAGAATTGAATATTGAAGAAAGTCAAGTCAGAATCCTTGTTTGAAGTGTGGACCCAGAGTTCCCCATGTGACATCATCTTAAAGTGGGCATTGTGGCATATGTTCTTGCATCTTCCATTTGTCCCATTGCAGGAAGGTCAGCTTCCCCCCTTACCCTTGTTTACTGGGTGAGGGGGAAAGGTGCCCTTTTTAACAGTTGTATGTGTGATTCCAAGGTAGCTTGGATAGGAAGTTGGGTGGTTAAATATGCGCTGTTTCACAAACAAGATTTTTATGTCAGTAACTCTTGGCTCTCCGTTTCAGAAAGCTTTATTGGGTGGATGCCCACCTGAATTGCCTCTCTGTCTCTGACCTTGAAGGTCGATACCGCCGCAAGCTGGTGGAGCACTGTGTGGATGCCAACAACACCTTCTGCGTTGATAGTCCTAGAGGAATTGTCCTTCACCCTCAATATGGGTATTGTCTTCCTGTAATCTTGGGCTCTTCTTTCATGCCCTTATTCTGCCTCTGTTATCTCAAGGCCAGTGTCTTGCTGGGATTTGTCTTCTGCTTTTTCTACCTGGTAAATGGTTTAGTGTAATGGGTAAAAGCATGGCTTATTCAAATGATATTCATGAACTATTCTGTTTTCTTTGCCATGACACCATTTCACTTTTTAAGTCACATATTTTGGCTGCATGCAAGAACAAATTATGGTAAAAAAAATAACCCACCTCTGCTGGACTTTTCCTGCCAAATCCATTGAAGTTCCCAGTTAATTGCATTTACTCTTGAGCATTCTCTGTATACCATCCCCTTTTAGCTGATATTCTATTAGTTTTCTTTCCTTTCTAAGAGGCTCTTTAGAATGTAAACTTTATTTATCTAATTAGATAAAAGCCATGTCTTGTGGCTACTGACTTCTTTTGGCTTCAGGAGCTGACCCTTTGTGTTTCCTCCAACAGATATGTCTACTGGGCAGACTGGACTCACAAGGCCTACATTGGGCGAGTAGGCATGGACGGGACCAATAAGTCTGTGATTATCTCTACCAAGTTAGAGTGGCCCAATGGCATCACTATAGATTACACCAATGATCTACTCTACTGGGCAGATGCTCACCTGGGTTACATTGAGTACGTATACAGAAAAAAGTAAAGCCCACGGAGTAACTGTTTATTCCAAACACCAGGCTTGTGTTGCCAGGAAGCTTCTCATTGGTCTTTGAGGTCACTTTTCTCTAAACTGCCTATTAGTCATTTACTGAGCTCAGGTATGATCCAATAGAAAGGGAGTGAACCTTGAAGTCATACAGATTGGGTTCTTGTCCTCGTGTTTTCATTTCTTATTTATTTTTTTCATTTAAAAAAATAGAGCTAATAATCTCTTCCCTATGGTAGTCAGCTTAGTGCTCACCCTGATGGTAGTTAGCTTAGTGCTCAACCTGTCTTAATTTCTTATCCCTTTATTTTGCTCTTCCCTCCCAAATACATGATTAATAAATTTTAGTATCTAAAGAAAGAAAAAGAGCAAGAGTGTAAAAAAAGATTTCCCCTAAAACACTTTTGCAGTACATTTATTGACAAGTACAATGATATGTTTTATGTAGTGGTTTACTCAATATGATAATGCTTTCAAATCATTCTTGTAAAATGATAATTTTTAAAAACTATGTTAAAATGTTATACTGTCAATGAAAAATTCTCATTGTAAGAAAAATAATATACTTTCTTGACCAACCAGTACATGTTTATTTGGGGCATTGCTAATTGTGTTCTGGTTGGATTGTAGTAATGTCTTTTGGGTAAGCATTTATGAACAGGTACCCAGATATGCAGCCTGTTACATTCAAAAGTATGGGATTGCATTAACTCATTAGGGTTATTTTAAAGGCCTTCTAAATTCTGTCATTCTGTTAAATTTATTTTGCTGCCAAAGTCAGTGTGGAAATTTTTAAAGTTCTCTAATTCCACATTCTGTTAGGGACATGCCACTGAGAAGGAAGGAACCCGACACACATTCTACTGTTCCCTCTAGTGCTCAGGGCAGACAAAGTTAATCAATCCCAGAATTCTCTTTTGTTGAATTGGGACATTTCTCTACAGTTTTCCCCAGTTGACACATGGGACAAAGGCTCTTTGCCACCCCTGTCCTGGAACACTGGGTTGTTTTGATAGGCTATGCCACTACCCTCTGCTGCTCCCTAATACTTGTTTTGAGCTCAGTCCCTTGAAATTACCTTTTTAAAAAAGATTTTTAAAGTTTCTTTTTAGAGAAAGGAAGGAGAAAGAGAGGGAGAGAAACATCAGTGTCTGGTTGCCTCCCACACTCCTTCTACTAGGGACCCAGAGTGCAACCCAGGCAGGTGCCCTGACCAGGAATCAAACTGTTGACCCTTCGGTTTGCAGGCTGGCTCTCAACCCACTGAGTCAAACTAGCCAGAGCCCTTGAAATTACCTTAATGATCTTAGTTTTAAAATATGTTTAGGGTCACTAGAAAAGGAGACTTAGAAAATTGAAGGTTATAAGGGTTTTGACATGTGATGTGTTAGGGATACTTTCTTGTCTTTATACTAAGGCAATCTTAACATTCTCCTTGCAGAATTTACCATAACAGATACTAACTCACTGTTAGGTGGAATTCAACTTTTATCATAATAAGTAGAATATTAATTTTAGTTTATTTATATTTATTTATACCATTTCAATGTAATGTGCAGACGGTGACACCCTTGGCTCTTCCCACAATGTATGTATTCTCTTTTTGAAGAAATATCACAGAGGTTGGCACTTCATAAAATCTCATTTTGAATTAGTAGAAGCATCAAGGCGTTCAAAGAAGCTTCAGCAACTTTGCTGTTGGATTCATACTATTCTTTAGGACTTGTAGACTATTCTTGGTCTTAAAAGCTTTGTAGGTTTAACTGAAATTGACTGTATACATAGATAGTATTTTAAGGAGCATTAGACACAAAAAGGGATTTTCTAGCTATTTAATATTCTGTTCGCTTTTTGGTAAAACCTGTGTACTTGGATTCTAAAATTCAGGCAACAGGTTGCTGCCGAAAAGTCAAATTTTAAGATCAGGCACTGTGATCTGGGAATGAATGAACCTTCAATATTCACGTAGCCATGTAGACTCGGTCAGTTCCCAGAGGGGTAGCAGTGCCTGTGTCAGATATACATTGCATGGACTACGTAAGAAAGTACATTTTTATAGATCATGTGCATTTCTCGTACCTGTTGGGATGTGCTGTCACATCCTTCTTGCTGTGCTTGTGGTTGTACATGTGACAAAAAATACTCATAAAGGAGTCTGAGGTCTTCATACAGAGATCAGGCAAGAACTGAAAAGAAAGGTCTCAAGACTACTTTCTGGTCAATGATTTTTTTTTAAAAAAGAAACCAATAGTGATTAAGTTCTGGGCACTTATCTGCAGTCTTATCAACAGAGGCCAAGGTCTTCACGTTTTCTACAAGACCATCAATTATGATGTTTTGGAGAATACTTCTAACATCACCTGGCTAACATCATCAGGTTTCTTAGTTGATAGCTCATTCAATCTCCTGTTTGACTTTCAGGGTCTGCCTCAAAATTAAAAAATACTTGAAATATCAGTATTCTTACAGACTCATAGAAATGAATGAGACAAAACTAGAGGACCTAGATATTTGGTTGTGGATGCTCTGTGACATCTTGAAATCAGAGAACCTCCTCTGGAAGGTCCTGGAAAAGTACTAATTAGTAGTGCCTGGGGCATGATTAATAATAAATGGGCTGCCAGTACATGCAAAGTCAACCCTGGTCTATAATTTAGTCCAGCTAGTATATGCCACTCAGGTTATACTGAGAATCCAGCTGTCTCCTAGTACAGCTTGTCCCCTGAAATGTTCATGAGAAGGCCAAATTCCAGCTTTGTGTTGCTATCCTCTGATTTCTTCTGATGACTTAGGACACAAGAAGGGTATTCGTCCCAGGATATCAAAGGATGCTTAATGGAGAACATCAGTGTAAGAGATTGTAAATGTATGACAGCGGAAGCAGCTGCATCTGCAGGAAAGCAGCTGTGGTTAGGAATTTGTGATTATTTAAACTCCTCTGGCTATTCCTATTTTTAAGGCATCAATTTTTCAACTTTTATACCTTTTGTTCAGTCAAAATATCCTGTAATTTTATTTTTTGTTTTAATTAAAGATGAGGTGTTTTAGGGAGGATCTCAACTTCAGTCACCTCTGGAAGTTGGAATTATTAATTGATTTGTTAATCCCTCTATCCTTAAAGGCATTGCAGGAGAGCATTTTTCTTCACTGAGTGACTCTTTTTCCTTCCCCAGGTACTCTGACTTGGAAGGCCACCATCGACACATAGTTTATGACGGGATACTGTCTCACCCTTTTGCTATTACCATTTTTGAAGACACTATTTATTGGACAGATTGGAATACAAGGACAGTTGAAAAGGGAAACAAATACGATGGATCAAACAGGATGATGCTGGTGAACACGACACATAAACCATACGACATCCACGTGTATCATCCATACAGGCAGCCAATTGGTGAGCAGGTGACCCAGAAGTTTGACTAGTTGCTTCAGGTTCATGTGCAGGGCATCCTTGTTTCTTTCATCATGAACATCCTGATGTTCATGTAAAGGCAATGGTGTTATCTGTCAGTATTTTCTATGAAACATGTGCTGAAAGTTGAGGGTGTAGAAATACCTGTAGAGTTTATTCCCCTCTTGGAAGGCTGCTTATAACATTTTCTTAACACTGACTCTATTCTTAAAAATCAATCTTGTTTTTTTGTCTTTTGGTAAGAATTAACAGTTTTTATGTTGCTATATTTACTTTGGTTGGAGTACTGGTGTAAAGGTATTACATTTCAGTGTTAAATACTTAAGAAAACACTTTGGAAAACTTAGGACATTTCCTACATAACCACAATAAATCCTAATACCTAAGAGATATATTACAATCATGTAGATGCAGTTATAACAATTTTTCCTTAATATTAAGATCAATCTATTGAAATGACTGACCTAAAAGAAATGCTTAGAATAGAATTATAAGTATAAAACATCATTTATTAAATTTCCACTTGCATATGACATTGTACCGTGTATTGAATATGTTTTTGTTGTCTTCCGTAAGACAAAGATATTGAGAGCAACGCATTTCAGTTTATCATAAGTTAGGAATATTTATTTGTGAATTTATATTCCTCTTCATGCAATTAAAGCATTTCATAATTTAGAGATAGTCTAGCAAATGTGTGGAGTATATTTTGGCGGGCATAAAATAATGGATTTTATGGACCTGCTCTGTTGTGGTGTCTTGCTAAAACATATAAAGTTAGACATGAGAAAAATGAGAATTGGCAAAATAAAGATACTAAATATTTTTTGTAAGTTAATATTCTTCATATTACTTTAGCAGAAGTTCAAAGTCATCTTTATTTCCAATGGCAGCCCAGAAAATTAGTGCAGATGCTGCTCAGTTTATCCACCTGCCTTGCCCTTGGCCGTACTTCTGTTACTGGTGTCCTTAGAATGAGAGAACACAGCATCTGCTGGAAGATACAACTTTAACTTCAGCTCTAGACACATGAATGGAAGCTAAGTTTCCCACCTCCTCCCCTTTGAGAAATACATCTTTTCTAGCCCAAAACACCAGTGGGTATGTCTCACTTCCGATAGTACAAAAATCAGTTTCTCCAAACAGGATTACTTGCTTATGCAGCTCTCTCATCTGTCCTACTTACAAACCTCTGGAAAAAGCATGATACTAGGCCAATAATTTTTCTTACTAAGAGATGATGAGTTTGATGAGGTGGGGAATCATCTCATCTGTGCTTGGTATTCTCTTTAAGTGCATGAACATATGTTTTCTTTCTTCTTTCACTAGTGAATAATCCCTGTGGTACCAACAATGGTGGCTGTTCTCATCTCTGCCTCATCGCAGCAGGAGGAAAAGGCTTCACCTGCGAGTGTCCAGACGACTTCAAAACCATCCAGCTGGGGGACAGTACCCACTGCTTGCCCATGTGCTCCAGCACCCAATTCCTGTGTGCTAACCATGAAAAGTAAGGCTCTCTTCTCTGCTCTCCCCACTGCCTCTCCATTTCTTAGATGCACATTGAACTCAAGTCTCCAGGGGATGGGGGTTTTCAAATGAATTAAGATTGGCTAATTAATGTGGTTCATTTAGGTGCACTAAGACTTGCATTCTCCAACTTCAGATAATTTCTTCTATGGAAGAAACGAACTTATTCATAAATGGTTGTGCCTGTGTATACAAATTTTATATCTGTAGAGAGGAAGCAAACTATGTTTTTTATTTCTAATAAATTGTCCTAAGTGTCAGGGCCAGAGTGTACAGGGGTTGGCAAAAGTAGGTTATAGTCATGAGTATACAAACAATTTTAG
The DNA here is from genome assembly GCF_004126475.2 of Phyllostomus discolor. Lineage (NCBI taxonomy): Eukaryota > Metazoa > Chordata > Mammalia > Chiroptera > Phyllostomidae > Phyllostomus > Phyllostomus discolor. Next base: position 53,417,514 of record NC_040906.2, read on the forward strand.
TCTTTTATTATTATTTATTTACTAATCATTGTATTTTCTACACAGACAACTATAAACTTACTTTTTCCAACTTCTGTATAAACAAGAAGGGGACCCAAAAATAACAGAATTATCTTCTGGAGGGTGGGCCCCTTGTAGTATAGGCCTCCCCCACTGAGTGTTCTAGGAGCCCACTTGTATCAGTATACCAACTGGTATTGTTGTGAGAGGCTGAATTCAGCCTCAGCAAAATTATTTTTGGAAGACTCAACGTGTTTGCCCACTTCATGATGGGTGATTTATGAGCACACCTGCCCACATCACACTGAGTGTTCAGGAGTTTTTGACCAAAAAACAGCATGACCCGGGTGTCCCACCCTCCCTATTCACCTGATCTCATCCTGAGCTACTGTTTTTTGTTTCCTGGGTTGGAAAAGTCCTCAAAGGGAAATGTTTTGCCAATGTGGAAGAGATGAAACAAAAAATGGTAGAAGCATAAAAGGCGTCAAAATTCACAAGTTCAAAAACTGTTTTGAGCAGTGGAAAAAAGTCTCAGTAGGTGTATTGCGTCAAATGGAGAATACTTTGAAGGTGACTGAAGTTTAAACATATAAGAAAAAATACACAATTTTTTGTAAATAAATTTATAAACTTTATAAGTTTTAGGTTTTTTTGCGTCCCCCCTTATATGTGTACACTGAAGTATAGCTCTCAAGAGTGATAGAATTTCTTTACCTTTTTATATGTGTACTGGCCTAGCTTCCTAGTTAACTATGTCATTTTTTGACCCTTTCAGTTTTCTGTGAAACAGGGCCACAGATTACTTTCCTAACAATGGCCACAGGCCATGGGTGACTGGGGGGGACTGAGTCAGAGAGTGGAGTGAGGGGAGGTTTAAAGCAAATCATAGGGTCTGATGGCAGGTCATTTTGATGATTAAATCAGAAATCTTATATTAAGAATCTAGCACACAACCTGGACTGGTATAACTCAGTCAGTTGGGTATCATCCTGCAAACTGGAAGGTGACTGTTTCGATTCCTGGTCAGGGCACATGCCTGGGTTGTGGGCCAGGTCCTGGTTGGGGGCATGTGAGAGGCAACCAACTGATGTTTCTCTAGCACATCAATGTTATTCTCCCTCTCTTTCTCCCTCCCTTCCCCTCTCTCTAACAATCAAGAAATCTCAACAAAAAAGAATCTAGCATACACATAACCTCTTGACAAATCTTAACTCCCTCCAGCTTTCCAGCCAACATCCCAATGCCTTTTATATCTCCCTGTCAGACAATCCCAGATGATCTCTGCTACCAGACCCACAGCTCCACACATGCACTGCACTATTGATTGTGGCAGAAATTTAATCATCTTGCTCCAAGCACTTTTTCATCATGTATCTTGAGTCTTAACTAAATAGACTAGAACAGTCTATTTTATCTAGTTATGTTTTCTCAAAAAATACACTATGGTAACCAGAGTTAATTGTCCTCTTCTCAGGCTCTGAGAGAACTCATGTGTGTCATCACCTGGAATTCATTTTGCCTTCTTCTCTCCAAAGAAGCATCACCCATTCCCCTACTCTCCCCCCACCCCCTGGTGCTTTGCTGAGAGAAGTGGTGTGTTGTCTCCATGCAGGTGTATTCCTATCTGGTGGAAATGTGATGGGCAGAAAGACTGCTTGGATGGTTCCGATGAGCCCCTCATCTGCCCGCAGCGCTACTGCCGGTTGGGACAGTTCCAGTGCAAGGATGGCAACTGCACCAGCCCACACTTCCTGTGCGACACTCACCACGATTGCCCTGATGGGTCCGATGAAGACCTTACTCTTTGTGGTGTGTTGAATTGCTTTATGCCTTCTTTGCCCATTTCCATAGTTGATTTTTTTACCATTCTGATTCTGTGGGGATTTTCTGAATGTCATAAACCAAGACCTGGTCCAAAGTCCTAGGAAAAAACCCTATCCTATATCTATTTTTATAAAATTTTTTAGAATTCCTAAGGTCTCTGCAAGGCAAATGGTTAAGATAGGTAGTAAGCTGGCTATTGGTGGTTCTTTATCATGTGCTATGCATAGAATCCTCCTTGAGAGTTAACATTGAGGATGAAACGAGGGTTTCCCACCCCAATATTAATCACAGACTCTCTGTTGTAGTGTTTATTTGTTTCCATTTTATAAAAAGACAAAAAAAACCCTCTAAAAAAACCCAAAAATCTTCCAACCTACAAACAACATGTTAACAATGGCAACAAACACAAAGCATTTTTTTAAACACAAAGTGTAAAAAACATTGTCCATTAGGGTTACAGGGATCAGAAAAGGTGAAGTTGGTAGGGCATCAGTGACTCAGTCCTTATCTCCTAATTCTGCATGCCAAAAAACAATTTTAAAATTTAGGAGATAGTAATAGTCAAAGAAATAACTGCCCATAGTGGTACTGGTTGGCAATAAGTATATTAGGATATAATTTTTCTAGACAGAGTGTGATTGAGTTCTCTAGGCTCTATCAGTGTGAATTAGTAGCTTCTGTTCCTCATGCCTTCCAAGCCGATAACCAAGTTCCCTTGCTTGTAGAGCACCACCGGTGTGAGTCTAATGAGTGGCAGTGTGCCAACAAGCAGTGCATCCCAGAAGCCTGGCAGTGTGACTCGATCGATGACTGCGGGGATGGCTCAGATGAGGACAGTTCGCACTGTGCCAGCAGGGTCTGCCGGCCTGGCTATTTTAAGTGTGCCAATGGTCACTGCATCCCTCAGTCCTGGAAGTGTGACGTAGACAATGACTGTGGAGACTACTCAGATGAGCCTGTCCAGGAATGCAGTAAGTTCCCATGGGAGGGGCGTGGCCTGACCAGGAGCACAGAGTGAGGAGAACCTGTGTATGGAGTGAGAGAAGATGTGGAGTCCCCTGTTGCATCCTGCTGGGACACCCATCGCAGATTTCTGGCCTATTCCTGGCACTGCAAAACAAAGTATAGCTAGCCATATGGCTGCAGCTTCAGCCAGACTCCTCTGAAATGGAGGATGTCTCCTCTTGATACACTGGGTGTCTACCTATCCAGAATGTGATAATGAGAACTTACATTTTGTACGTCTAGCACTTTCTCCTTTGAGCCTCAGAGAAACAGATGAGGTTAGGAAAGGGGGTGCTACCAATTCCCATTTTACAGATGAGGAAACTGAGGTTCACATTCAGTGGATGGTCATCTTTGTCTTTAGTGGCAGAGCTGACAGGTCAACCCTGGTTTTTAAATTTCAAACCCAGCCCTTTTTCTTCCCACTAAGTTATACTGCAGCAAAAATGAGTGCTACTAAGATAATGAGAAAACTTCCTTTCTCTTCTTGGTGAACACACCAAGAACAGAACTCAGATCACACCTGAGACAGACATGTGTTGCTGGAGTCAGTTTAGTTGGTGATGTGGTAATTGTTACTTGTCAGCAGCATTTCCTAAATGTGACAATGGCAGGTGTCCTTTGGTGTCAGTTCCTGGCCGGACTGAGACTTCAGACCTGACTTTGTTACTTTCTCTTCCCAGTGGGCCCAGCCTATCGCTGTGACAACCACACGGAATTCAGCTGTAAAACGAACTACCGCTGTATCCCCAAATGGGCGGTGTGCAACGGTGCCGATGACTGCCGGGACAACAGTGACGAGCAAGGCTGTGGTAGGGGCTGCCGTGCGGTCGGGAGGGGCAAGGACATTTGAGAGTCCAGGGCTGCCATTAGGAGATGAGGGTGGATTTCCCTCATCATCTTTCCTTGGTTTACCCCTGAAAAAAAAGACTATCTATTGATTCTTCTACTAGCATGCTACATTTTTGTAGCATTTTACAGGGTTAATTTCTAGCATCTTAGATGAAATTGGGGAAAACATTATTAAGATATTAGGAACTTGTAAAATTTTTGCTAAGTATAGAATCCTTTTTTACACTCAGTAAGTTTAAATTGTCTACTCTTATAGAATTACTGAAATTAAGGAGGCTAGAGGAAAAAATTTGATGTCTATTATGGAAAAGTATATTTCAAAGTCAGTATTTCTTATTTGAAGATTTTTGTATTCTGAATGTCTCTCCTACTTCCCATATCATCTGTCTGTCAGCTGTACTCACTCTGGCAACATGGAAATAACTATGGATGAAAGGTCAAGTGAATTCATGGGATTTGTTGAGATTAGGCATATATTCTAACTTGAAACCAAAATGACTATGGATGTATGTGTTAGGATTAGTTGGAAGGATGGGTTGTTTTAATAAAATGGAATCTAATGAATTAAAGACAATGTAATGGAAATGTTCTATTTGCTGGTGGTATCACTTATTCTTCCTTTCCAGGCCATTGTCGCAAATTGCAAACCAGATACCAATTCATTGTCTGAACAGTTTCTACAAATGAGACTGGATCTAGTTTCATGTAGTAGGACAGGTTCAGGTTAGCCAAAGAGGGTCACTGACAGTGAGTGCTGCTGACATTCCCTTCTCTGGGAGCTTTGGGAATACGGTAGCAAATTTTCAGATTCTCACAAGAAAGCCATGGCTCCTCTGGCATTTCTTAATGACTGGCTTTTGAAGTCTTTGCAATGACTGTGCTTTGCAGAGGAGATGACGTGCAAACCTGAGGGGGTTTTCCGCTGTAATAATCACCGATGCATCCCTCTTCGCTGGAAATGTGATGGGCACAATGACTGCGGAGATCACTCAGATGAGGAAAACTGTGGTGAGTTCAGGGTTCTGTCATCTGTAGGTGCAGCCAGAGCTGTGATGTCTGCTTTTTGCCCATAATTCAACTGTCTGTGCCATTCATCGTAAAGGGCAGAAAGACAACTACCTAATCTCTTACCTTCTGCTAAGTGGTACACTTCTACTTTTTCTTTAACTAAGGACATAAGCACACTCTGGGATGAGGATGTTTATCTGCGTATACCTTTAGTTTGTTGAATTTATTTGTTTATACACAACTTTTTTCCATAAAGAACTTGAGGTGACATCATAAAGGACAAATATAATATGATCAATAGAGTAGAAATAAAAAATCAGGACCAAGAGAAATACAAGAAGGAAAGGTGCTAATCCAAAGATATTACTTCTTAAGATCTTGCCCTAAAATGGCCTAAACAGTAGAGGAAAGAGAACTTGCATTTTAGGTTTGTCGTCCCACCTGGAATAGTGGCTGTATTAGGAGGTCTGATGGCTAAATACAGGTCAAAGTTTTAGTTCCTCTCTCCCAGGAAAGGTGCTGACTATGAGAGATTGGACAGGGAGGGTAAGGAATGGAAAACAGAGATCTGATCACACCAAACTACATAGAATAATTATATGTGTTTTGAAGACAGTTAATAAGGACCTTCCCCATACATACACCACTGACTCATGGTATATGTCAATTTCAGATTGATATGAAATACATTCTAACTTTAGTCATGTTTTGGAAGTAAGAAGTGATCATTATTTGCCACCGTCAATGGAGAAAATCAGTATACTGATTATTCTTATATAAAAAAACAATCTAACTGGCATCTTATTATTTATACAAAAGTTCACATTGAATCCTATAGGAGGCTACCTAAAGTTTCATGAAATTGAAATTTCTCTTAAGATTCACTTACCTCTTACAGACTTAAAATGGAGGTAGAAAGTCTGTTTTTAGAGGGTGGACAGTCTGCCCAAGCAGACCTCTGTGACTTGGGGCCCCAGAAGGCCTCGGGCACTAACCTGTCTTGTGTGTGATTCCTGATATCCACTGATGGCCACGTGGTTCTTCCTTTCTAGTCCCTCGGGACTGCACAGAGAGCGAGTTCCGGTGTGATGATCAGAGATGCATTCCCTCTCGATGGATATGTGACTTTAACAATGATTGTGGAGACAACTCAGATGAGCGGGACTGTGGTAACTGTCACAATTCTCTGAGAGGCTTTCCATAGAGTCTTGTAGTAAAGGCAGCTTATTGGACAAAAGTAGAGTCTGCAAATGAGTGTTTGTAAGATTTTTAGAGTAAATGATTTTTGTGAAATCTAGGGGCTATGTAAATCTTAGCATTGCACAGTACCTTCTGCTCTGTATTTTCTATGCTTTACTTTTTACTTATAGCAGTCTAATCAATAATGTGAGAGGGCGAAGCAAGAAATTTTTTAAAAATTTCATTTTAACTTAAATATTTCCTAAGAGTAGAATTTAATTTGCATCAGCCTTGTTAACAAATAAAAACCATTAGTCTTCCTATTACTTCCCAGAAAGTGGCTTTATAGTACTGTAGCTTTCCAGTGTAGAGGTCAGAGCATTGGAAAAGGAATCATAAAGCCCAAGTAATTTTTATAGCTCTTTACTGGGGAAGGGTTGGGTCTGTGGAAAATCAGCAGACATTAAAAGCTGAGGAATACAGATTTATAAGGAAAAGCTTAAACATAGGAGAGGTAGATACTTTACCTCCCTTGCTTGGGGAAGGTGTGAGTTTTGGGAGTTTATTCATTATTTAGTCTAACCATAAGTTGTGGGTTTGCGGTCAGCCAGTGACAGGATGTGGATTGGAATGTGACTGAGTAGTTAGTTACTACAGCCCCTGGAGCTGATATCCATCTGAGAATCCCAAGGCATTCTGGGAATGACAGTCTTTTCTCTTCAGAGATGAGGACTTGCAATCCCGAATACTTCCAGTGTGACAGTGGACACTGCGTGCCTGACGATATGAAATGTGATGGAGTCATGGACTGTTCCGATGCCTCTGATGAAACAGTTTGTCGTAAGTTCCTAGACTCCTGTGCACTGTTTATTTGAATTGTATGGGTATGGCAGTCAGAACCCACCTCTTCATTAGCCACCACTTCTTAGATTAAAAGGGCATGGGTATTTTCTATGCAGCACTCATTGATAATTATCGGTTCACCTGGGGTCTAAGTTACCATATCCATATATTTCACAGTAGTCATCCAAGGGTTTTTCATTTAAAAATACTTTAAATAAAGAATATATTAAGCATCTGTGCTATCAAAGTATTTATATACATCTACTATATAAATAATTAATTGGGTAAGACAACATTGTAGGTAAAAAGAATATTCAAGCAATAAATAAATGGTACAGAGAACTTGGACTGGGTATTAGACCATACTGAATTTACAGTATTAAAATGTTTCTGAATTGCATGATGGTATATAAAAATTATTTAAAAACATAATGTCAATATGACCATTCATATTTTGTTCTTTATAAATCACTGAATAAATAATAACTGTTGAATATCCATGATAGATATTGTTGATGGTCAGGTTGCCACATCTTAAGTCTACTTTCAAAGAGACTAAGTATACAAATGCATCATGGGTAAAGCCAGGGCTGACGCAGCTCAGGAGCTACCCTCGCCTCTGAAGAAAAAGTCCATCACCATCCACAGAATGACTCATGTCGTTGGACAGTGAACTGGGACAACTGACCTTAAGAAATATTCCATCAGCATTTCAGACAGTTTAAGGCCACAACACATGTGGATGAGTAAGAAAGAGCAGGCTGGAAAGGAGAGTGCTAAGGGAGAAATAGCAGGTTCGCTTTCCAAAACCAGTAACTTCTAATCATTTGAACATGTGTCTTCTCCACCAACAGCCACTCGCTTTCCCAATGGTACCTACTGCCCAGCTCTCAAGTTTGAATGTAAAAATCACGTCTGTGTGCAGTCATCTTGGATATGTGATGGTGATAACGACTGTGGCGATGGTTCTGATGAAGAACTGCATCTGTGCTGTAAGAGGGACAGGGATGGAGTGAACTCGAGCAGTGTTGTCTGGCAAAGCCACAGTGTTTTTTATGTGGAGAATGTGGTCCTGGTGGCAGTTGTACAATTTTTGAGTACTGGACACATGATCTGCTTCCCTGTGATTTCTCTTAGCCTTCGTGCTTAGTTCTCTATTTGGGACATGAGAAAGTTGGCCAAACCTTTATGGTTTTAAGCATCTTATGGTCTTAGAATACAATAACTTCAAAAGAAATTGTGTTGGAAGCTGAATGTGGGTAAACAGAGACAGATGTGGGTGGCTGGAGTCTGAGTGAGGGTGTTGAACCTCTCCTGCGTCCTCCTACTTTTGGTGCCCTTCAAAACATCTCTCCCGAGCCTCTAGACTGCAGGGGTGTCCAACCTGCAGCCTGTGGGCTGCGTGCAGCCCAGGATGGCTGTGAATGCAGCCCAGCACAAAATCATAAATTTGCTTAAAACATCCTGAGATATTTTGTGATTATGTGTTGCAATGTATTTAATGTGTGGCCCAAGACAACTCTTGTTCTTCCAGTGTGGCGCAGAAACGCTGATAGGCTGGACACCCCTGCTCTAGAGCTTCACAGAACAACTTAGGAAATTCAAGGCCATCTAATTCCCTTCTGTTGTATGATACATATTTTTTAAACTAGTGAGTGTCAGTTTGGGTGCACTTCAGAACCACTCGGGGAGAAATGTTTCAAAATCACATGCCCTGGCCCCACCCCCGGCTTAGATCCAATGAACCATAATCTCCAAGGATAGGGCCTGGGCAAATGTCTATTTTAAAAGCTCCATAGCTTTTAGTTTAGTGCCCTGGTTGAGAACTACTGATTTTAACAAAGTGAATGAAAATAGAATTTGTTTTGATCTGTTTGCTTCATGTCCGGAGTCACTGGAAAGACTCTAGGGCAGTTGTCCCCAAAGTGCCACCCCTGTGCTAGGAGGCTCCATTGAGTCACTTGGGAACATATTAGAAATGCAGTTTCATGGGCCCACCCCATCCAAATCTCTGACAGCGGAGCCCACCAGTCTCCCCACTTAATAGGCCCCACAAATAATTACGATGCAAACTTAAGGTTAAAAATTTTGTGTAAGTAAAAGGCCTTAGCACAACAGAAGACGGCCCAGAAACATTCTCGCTGGCACTCTTGACTAGCTCCTAGTCTGGCTCCACTGCAGTTTGCTTCTGGAGTTCACACGGTCCCTTCCATTTGGTTTCCTAGACTCATCACTATTCTTTTTCACTATGAGATTTGGCTCTAGAAAAAGATACACCAGAATATTTCCTTTCCTTCAGAGAACTGTAATTAGTGTACATCACATTTTCACAGTGGCATCCCAACATTTTTCTTGCCACCTCTTTTCCTGTTAGAAACTAACCATGTTTTGTTTTGCTTTTAACTTGATGAATCTTGAAAAATGTCTTAAGCATATGTAACTTTCAAAGAAGTTCTTAGGAAGTTGCTTCCCTCTGTAAGGTAAAGTGTCCATAGCTATTAACATTAAACTTTGGAGAGGCAGAGACACAGTCACATTAAAAAGTGACAACACTGTTTTATTGTGTTGCGCTTGCACTTCATAGCAAATAATTCTGTTAGCCATACTTCCAAGAACCAGCTCTTAGATCTGAGTCTTTCCCCCAACTGACATCACTACAAGTCTCTCCTCTAGCTCCCTGTTGTAGCACAAAGACAGAAGGAAATCAAACAGTCCAAGTCCCCCATGTGTAATAAAAGAAGAACCCACACAAGTGTTGAGCTCACCGAATTCCTAGTACCCACAAAGAACCATGCTCCTGTACAAAATAAGTAAGGGACCTAGGTCCTACCCTGGGGTTCCTCATAGGTGCACCACAGCAGCTAGTGGTGTAACTCTGGATAACAAAATGAGTCAGGGTTTGATTTTGAGATATCAATTTAAAATGTAACAGATGAAGGAATTTGGGAAAGAGAGTCCATCATTGTGTAAAACTATTAAGAAGACTTCATGCTCTGGAGGCTCGATGACAAATGATGTCAGAGACACAAACAATGGCCTCCTGACTATTAGAATAAGAGCTCACACGTGTATGGTCCTGCTGGCCCTCTAGCCTTGTGGCCCCATTGTTGTCCTCCCTCTGTGCTCCAGCCACAGAGCCTTTTATTCAGGTCCAGAAACCTACCATGACTCAGAATCTTCCCATACGCAGCCTCCCCTGTACCCAAGATCTACCCAACGCCCACCGTAGATGCTTTCATAGCACATGTACTTTGTGGCTCGCTCTTACCACAGTGGTAGCTGGATGGTTAATTGGTAAAGTCCATTTCTCTGCCAGAATGAATGTTCCATAAAGATGAGGTCTGGGGTTTCTTGTTCCCCATTGGCTCTGATGTCTAGCCCAGTGCTGTGCTGTATACCAGGTGCTCAAGATGTATTCATTGACTGGTTAATTGAATGAGCAAATGAATGGATGAATCAAGCAAGCTTGGTGCTGACATAGGAGCACTTTAGATATTGACGTTATGTTCTACTCATAAAATGTGCTTTTTTTCCCCCATCTTTTGTTTTAGTGAGTGTTCCCTGTGAGGCGCAATACCGTTTCCGGTGTGACAATAATCGCTGTATTTATAGTCATGAGGTGTGCAATCACATAGATGACTGTGGAGATGGAAGTGATGAGAAAGCGGAAAACTGTAAGCAAAAGTCAAAAGGGAGGAGGAAAAACTAAGGGCCCCAAATTGTGGTTTGCAAAATGTACGTCTAGGATTTCAGTTTGCCCGAAGACTGCAGATCTCTGCTGACATAATTGTTTACCAGACACGAATATACACAGGCAGTACTCAGGTGCAGCTTCTCCCCACTTACTTTGGATCTGTTTGCTTCCAATCATTTCTGAAAGTCAATAACCTCAGTGTTCCTTATGGGACAGAGTTCTTGAACCTTTTGTATTTCTTTACCTGGTTTTTCTCATGCACTTTCGCCTCAACTGTTCATCAGTTTCATTCAGGCCATCTTGAAAATAGATGGGCAGTCATTTCATCCAGCTAAGGTTTTACTGGGCCTTTGTGTCTCAAAGCCGTTTCTGCTTCATACTCTTACTGCTTGGGATCTAAATGCAGTCAGCTTTTTCCACCCTGCAGATTTCCGGACTTCTTTCTTTCATTTCTGCTTGTAAGTCAATCAGTGCTTTCCTGAGTTTATTTCTTTGTTATGCTACCTTGCCAAACTCAGGTAACGGCAAACAACGTACATCATTAACCCTCTGTTTTCTAACCTTTTTCCTCAGACTGACTTTAGCAAGCACCTGGTCGGCCTTCCAGTTTTTCTGAAGCTTTCCTGAATGCTTTAGCATTATGTAACGCTGCTTTCCATCTCTCCTGCCCCCAGTGCCAGTGTCCTCATGATTTGCCTCCTGACTGTGAGGCCAGTGTCAAGTGGCTGATGTTTTTGTCATGAGGCCACCTGACATACTTGGCTTTCAAGGTTGCCACTGCACAGGGGCACATGAGCTTCTAACTGCTTCAGTCTGGGAGCGACACGTCACTTCCAACTCATAGTCTGTTAACCAGAACTAGTCACATGGTCCCCACATAATTGCCGGGGAGACTGGGAAATGTTGGGAAGCACAGGGTTTTTGGTGAGTGGTAACTGTCCCTGCCACAGAGGGAAGCATCTTGTTTTGCAGAAGAAAACATTTTGACTTTAATTTGTTTTACATTATAGGTGTAGGCCCGACCCCTAGACCTTGTACAGAAGATGAATTTAAGTGCAGCAACAAGCATTGCATTTCACAGCACCTTGTATGTGATGATATCAATGACTGTGGTGACCAGTCTGATGAAACGGGTTGCAGTAAGTACTTGTTTCTATACTTCATTGTGATAAGTCAGGGCTATCTGATGAAAGCATTCAATAACGTAAAGTAAATGATACCGAGTATTTCTCTTTAATTTACTCTGTGTGCTGAGCGATCAAGCCCACCATTGCCTGGTGTTGAGCACTTACTCTCTACCAGGCATTGTGCTAAACACCGCATGTGTTATCTCATTCCACCCTTTCAGCAGTCCGGAGAGTGAGGTTTCCCTCCCTCTCTCTCTCTCTCTCTCTCTCTCTCTCTCTCTCTCTCTCTCTCTCTCTCTCCACCCTCCCCCCATCACAAATGAGCAAACCAGCTTACAGGTTAAATAAAGTGGCCACGCCTTTCTCTCAGTAAGATGTTGAGTCAGGAGTTGGGGTCTGATCCACTTCACTGCAGGGCGCATCCCCCTCCCATTTCACTAAGTGCCTCTCAGCTACATATTTTGTTTGTCAGGCCTCACATTTTTCCACTTTAACTCAAATGCAGTATCCTTGGCATTTAGGGGGAAAGCTTCTGAGGGTAGTTGGTAAAGAAAGATGGGAATGACACAGGAGGAGTCATTTATTTTTAGAGGAGTTTGTGTGGGGAAAAGATGGTGAACACAACCAAGGGATGTTCTGTCCCAGTATTGTGATGGAACTGTTAGAATGATATGTTAGTAATTCATACCTTTGTAGTCCTTTTTAGTTCCTATGAAAGGTTTTCACATATATTATCTAATTTGTCACTCAAGTTAGTCCCATTGGGCCACTGCTGTTATGTCTATCTGTATAATGAAGCTCAGAGAGCTTAAGTAACTTGCTTGAAGTCACACAGAGTGGCAGAAGCAGCACCCGAACAGTCCTGTAACCCTGGGCCAAGAGAGTGGCCCTCTAGTTCCTCTGCTGTTAGCTGTGCCTCTCCGGGCAGCTACTGATTTCTCCAGGCTTCGGTTTCTTTATAGGAAGAAGGAGGGAGTTCTTCAAATACTGGGGACCTGTGACGTAGTCACCTCAGTTAGCGCCACATGCTTTCAGCTTCTTGGGCTTTAAACAGTTTTTTCTGAGGCATCCCAAAAATTCCATGGAAACTCGTTTTCTGGGTTAGTTTCAAAAGGGGATAAATGACCGGCCATACCATACATGTTGATTTGTCCTTTATCTCATATAATTTCTTAGTGGGGTTTGGGTTTTTTGACATAATTAAATACTTGATTACTTCAAGTATTTTTAGAAAGTATGGACATGACAGAATTTGCAAAACTGGGTGGTAGATTTGAGTTTGCATCCAAAGACTGGCATGTGAATAGTTCCAGGGTCTTGGAGTTTTCCAAGTTGGGCTTGGGTCAAACATGGTTTCTCTCCTAGTTGCCTGAGCCAATTAAAAGGCTTAAAATGGACTATAGTAGATTTTACTCAAATGACATTTAATTAAAGCAAATTTTATTAAAATTTTTGTGTGTGTCTGGCTTGGGTAAATCTGCTATTATATGGATTTAAAAGGTGACTATTTTCAAATGAAAGTAGTTATAAGAAGGTCCTTGTGTAGCTTCTGCTCTTGTCAAGGATTCTTGCTTCATCAATGTGTAGTTGTTAAGAGCTCAGGCTTTATTATAAGGCTTTTATGTGTATAGCTTTGACATATGAACTCCAAGGGCAGCATTCCATTGAATGACATTGTACTTTATTTAGTGGTTATTTTTTGTTTTCTTTGAAACTCAAATGTTTTTAGTTTATTCATACCACATATACTTATACAGTCACTGTACCCTAAGGGGCTCCAAGAACTGTTAGGTTCACCTTATTGCCTAGTGTAGAAGACAGATAGAAAAAAATCTATTTGGATTTGAAAGAACTGAGCCAGGAGATGTCACAGTCTCTTTGACTAAAAATTTAGAAGCCTGTTTCCAAGAGACTTCTAAAGAGGTTTAAACAGGTTTGAGGTTCTTTTTGGAGATAACCCCCTTTCACACCCCACCTTCCCTCCCATTAGCTCTTACTATCTGTGTTTATCCTTGTCAGCTTAACTGTGAGACCTGGGTCTGGAGGTGTATGAAGACTCAGGATAAAAGAAGCAAACTGATCATAATGACAGGAGTGAAAGGCAGAGAGCTTGAACAGATACTTGGCAGAGAAAAGAACTGGGGGCAATGCTGAGTAACAAAGTGTTCTAAGTGGAGTCTGAACTATTAAAAGGCTGTCCTGGAGGGTCTGGACCCCAAAACAGCAGGGGTAACGGGAGTCATCCACGTGGGCCCTACAAAGATAAACTAGTAGTTGAAATTTTTGTTATGAAAGTTATAAAATCCAGAAAATAACAATCAAAAGTTAAAATCATTTGAATCCTATCATTAAGAGAGAACTAATCTCAGTTTGGTATTTTTTGATATTTAAAACAATTTTAAAGATATTCTATACTAAATAGTGTTATAATCTTTTACTCCATTTTTACCATTTCCCATGTGAAAGTGTCATTTGGAATCATGAATTTTAAAGATTGCATGGCAGTCCATTGTGTAGATCATCATAAATCATAAACATTGATTCTAAGATGCATGTTTAGCCCTGGCAAGATTACTCAGTTGGTTGGAGTGTCGTCCCATACACCAAAGTGTTGCAGGTTCAATTCTGAGTCAGGCCACATACCTAGCTTGTGGGTTCGATCCCCATTTGGGGCATGTATGTGAGGCAACCAATTGATGTTTATTTCTTACATCAATGTTTCCCTTCTCTTCCTCTCTCTCTAAATCAATAAACATATCCTTGAGTGAGGATTAAAAAACATATCCTTGAGCATGTTTATTCTCACTTTTAGTATCTCTGAAACCAGGATATATTTTAAACTTAATAACATGCCACAGTGTACGTCCCAGACCTTTCCTATTTTAGTGTGAAATACAACAATGGTGCATTAGTGGTACCTTAGATTTGATAAAATGCAGTACACCTTAATTTAGCCCCTGTTGCAGAATGTACATTCAAGTTGCTCTCAAAAATTTTTCATTATAATCCTTAAACATAAATTACAGTGCATACATTTATTCCTTCTTAAGGGAAAATTTGTTAGTGTGAAATAGCTGGATGAAAGAGTATGAGTATTTTTGAAGTCCTTGATATTTACATATTGTAAAATTCCTTTCCATATGTACCAATTTATGGTTCTAACAGCAGTTGTATGACTTATGACTAATAGGTGCATTTTGTTGTGCACTAGCTAACACTTACTTAGCAAAGCATGGTTGTATGATCTGATTTATACCTTCCATTTGCAATGCTGGGATTTTGTTTTTCAGATAAAGGAAAAGAAAGATCATGTGCTGAGAATGTATGTGAACATAACTGCACCCAGTTAAGTGAGGGAGGATTTATCTGCTCCTGTAGACCTGGGTTCAAAGCCGGCATTTTGGACAGAAACTCCTGTGATGGTAGAGTATATTTCCTACAATTTCTGTCAGGAGAAACTTGCACGTTTTATGTTCTCCACTCATTCCCTTTTGTTAAACCACTGTTTAATTCTCTTAATGGGGCTAAACTCATGATTCCATCTCATTAAAACACTTGGGTGCACCAATAACTTGACTATTAGAGGGTGACGATTGGGTCTGAATATGGTTGTAAGTTGTAAATTCATGACATATATAACCAATGATGACAAGTGTCAAGATCTGTTTTCTTCATTAAAACCATGGGCTCTGAACCACCCCCCAACTCCCTGCCCCAAACCCAGGGATGCCAAGTGCTTTTTTTCTGTGCTGTCTTACCAGTGCCTCGCAGGGGCTGGGCAGGCCGCTCATCCACAGTGACAGCTCTGAAACTGACATGATTTATGAAGGCCTCAGTGATGACAGCTGTTCGTTGTTTCACTGTGTGAGATCAATTTTTTTTTAACAAACACAAGTCAAATATTTTATCTTGAGTCAAACAACATATTAAAAACCTACTTCTGTCAGACATAAATGTTCTAATGTGTAGAGTTGGAAGATAGCTTTTCAAGATGGTAAGTGATGAGGATGATTTTAAATGTCTTTTCCTATTTGAATTTATTGTTTCTAACTCGTGAAGTGCCATACTCAGATGATTGGAAGAGTTCTTTTGAAAGCTAAAGCTTAAGAACTCCATTGAAAAACCAAATCAGTTACTCCCATTCCCAAAGCCGGTTAGCAGAAGGGAAGGTGGTAACAAACAACATCTGCTTCCAGAGAGGGAAGAGTTTGTTCTGCTATTGTACAGAGTCAACCTGCTTCTGTTTAAGCCCTGTCTTCATTGCTTACCAGCTTTGGGACTTTGGGTTTAAATACAGCCCATACCTTATAGAGTCTTTCTAGAAGATTAAGTAAGGAGGAAAAACATGGAAAGCATGTGAAATAGCATCTGAAACACCAGAGTATTCTACAAATGTTGGTATCTGCTTCTTTCCATCTGCAGTCTTTTCCGTCCTCACTGTTTGTGAATATGGCTTTAAGCAGAAGCAGGGTTCTAAAGAGTGGACGGGAGCAGATGTTTCATATTTGGTTTTACTTTGCCTGCAGACATCAATGAGTGCGAGCAATTTGCCACGTGCCCCCAGAACTGCCAAAACACTAAAGGAAGTTATGAGTGTTACTGTGCCGAAGGCTTCAGGTCCTTGAGTGGTGTCTATGGAAATCGGTGTGAAGCTGATGGTATGACGGGTTCACGTTGGGATTAACTAACTCTCGGAGAAATAAATGCTGATGAGTATGACGTACCAGAACATAAACTTTAGACTTAAGGTCTTATTTTTAATTCATCAGTTATGTCCAACACCCATCCTGTCTCTTCTCCTCTTCCCTCCCTTGCCAGATTAAAATAATAACTACAGTCCCCTAACAAATATTTAGGAATTCAAACAGGAGTCAGGTGTTATTTTTATGCTGGAATTAGCCTCTTGTCCACCTTTACAAAAACTTCAGAAGGTGGACAAGATGCCACCCTCCAGAAGATTAAAAAATGGAAGCTTGCTTATAGGATGCTCCTCAGTAGAATGAAATTAATGGGGCTCTCCACTGGGATCAAGGTTTGAGGCCCTGTAATCTAAGATGGATCACAAAAAAAAAAAACAGTTACATTCGACTGGAACATATCAAAGACACCTTGTTAATATTTCCCTTTTTATTGTTCACAGACAGAATGTGCCAGAAAGCCTGGCACATTCATGAGTTCAAACATTAGTTCTGCAGTTTAGGTTCACGCCCATGTTTGAGAAGCAGGCCTGTGAAAAGCAGTGGTGAGACTGTTAAATCAGGAGGTTGTAGTCCCCATTTCCAGGGGTCTGATTTGAATCAGCATATTAATAGCTGAGGGGTGTAGGACTTTATGATCTTACAGATTTGAGTTTAAAGTTTGGACTAGCAGGGTGTCCAGACTTTCGGCATCTCTGGGCCACACCGGAAAAAGAAGAGTTATCTCGAGCCACACACTAAATACATTGTGACCTGTAATCACAAAAAAATCACCTGATGTTTTAAGCAAGCTTAGGATTTTGTGTTGGGCCACATTCACAGCCATCCTGGGCTGCATGCAGCCTTCGGGCCATGGGTTGGACACCCCTGTAATGTTTAAGGAACTTGATAAGAAAATAGCCTTTTATTTTGAAAACCAAGAGTAAAATAGCTATTTAATTTTTCATACCAATTGGGCTTTTAACAAATACATTTGACTAGCATACTTAAATATTTTACCCTCCAAGCATTTTTTATGCTGAAGGAAAACTAGGGCAAAAGCATTCAAACAGTTGGGCTGGCAATTAAGCAGCAAATTATAAAGTGGTTAAATCTTTTAACTAAGAAGATGACTGAAATAAATTAGAATATTCATATAAAACATAAAGTGAAGACAGGAAATTTATAAAATAAACTTTCAAAGTTACTTAAATTAGATTCAATTGCCATTAGGCAAGTATGTTAAATAAAAACATTTAGACAATGCAACTCAGGATTAGACACCATTAAAATATCTGCTTTAGGTAAAAAATAGTTTTTAAAAAAAATCAAGAGCAAGCTGTTTTTAGTCATTAGCTGGAAGCTAAATTGGGTCACGGAGCCAATTACCTGCTAAAGGAATCATAAAATCTGTCAGTAAAGAGTGAGGAATGAGGACTTCTGGGTAAACTTTTAGTGAGGCTACACACACTGCATTTCTTCTGAGACTGAATGTCAGTAATCTTCCCTGTTTTATGGTCAGCAAATAAAGGGAAAAAATCAGTGGAATAGAGGATGGGGGTCTTGGTCTTGTCTTGCTCTAAACCAGGGGCATTCAACCTTTTGGTATCTCAGCGCCACCCTGGAAGAACAAGAGTTGTCTTGGGCCACACATTAAATGCATTGTGACACATAATAAAAAGAAATCTCATAATGTTTTAAGTAAATTTATGATTTTGTATTGGGCCACATTCACAGCCATCTTGGGCTGCATGCAGCCTGTGGGCTGCAGGTTGAACACCCCTGCAAACTGTTTTCCACTGAGGACAGAGATTAAGCAACCGACAATGTCCCCTGCCCCCTGGACTGGAGATGAGAATGTCCACAATCCTGGATTTTGCAGCTCCAGTTGGATGGTCAGCTCTGTCCAACTTGGTTAGCAGAGATAGTCAGACTCCTATAAAAACTCATGTGTTTTTTTTCTTCTCTTTTATTTTTGTTGCTGTTGTTGTTAAAGGGGGGAGGATACCTGCTATTTTATATCCTACTTTAGAAAAATTCAGGCAGAAATCAAACAGATAAAGCAACCCCTTATTTGTTTATAGGTGACCCTCCTTTGTTGCTACTTCCTGAAAATGTGCGAATTCGGAAATACAATCTTTCATCCGAGAAGTATGCAGACTACCTCGAGGAACAGGAACACATTCAGGCTGTCGATTATGACTGGGATCCCGAGGGCACAGCTCTCAGTGAGTGTGAACTTTGGCATCTGTCTTTGATGTTGATTGAATTAACTGACTTATAAGGTGTTGAGCTTTGGGGGATTTATTTTTTAATGAGTGAATTTTGTTGCATGAGTGGAAATGGACGATCCTTCTACCCAGCATGCTCCAGACACCTTAGCGTGGTCATGGGTCCCAGCCAACCTTTCCCAGCTTCTTACCAAACCTCTTGCCATCCCTGGGGCTTATGCTTTCAGGACCACTTCACGTCCTTCTGTTTAATGCCTCCTTGTCTTTGCTCGCACAGATCTTGTTCTTCCTCATTGTTGCACACCTGGCAGGTTTCTACAGAAACTTCAAAGACCCAGTGCAGATGTCACCTTCTCCGTGACATCCTCTGTAATTCTTCCCGGCACAGTGCTGTGACTGCTCAGCCATGAGCCTGTAGCATTTTATACATGCTTTTCCTAGAGCACACGTTGCACTGAGTTAGAGTTATTTGTCCACGTATTCTTCTCCTAACCTCTTAACCATGTGCTCTTTGGAGCCAGAGACTGAATCTAATTCATGTCTACATGCCTAGCACCTGACCCAACCTCCAGGACAGTGTATGTGCTGGCTGCTCAAAAAATCTAGTTTAATGAATAAAAGCTTGAATAATGCTTATTGTTAAGTCTCTCGTGGCTCTGTACAGTGTGTGGGAGGTGGCCACAGGGCAGGAGTCAGAAAACTTACTTTCTGTGCCTGTCTCCCTCATCTACTAGCCTCATGACCTTGAATAATTGTACCCATTCTCTGGATTGCCACTTGTTATCTATAAGATAACTTGTTAACTGTAAGATAAGAAATTTTGTTCTGCCTTTCTACCTCTGAGAGTTGTTTTGAAGGTCAAATGAGATCATAAATGTGAAAATGCTCTGCAAACAATATATTGAAAACTATGCAATGGAGATTTGTTATTGCGTTTTCACACAGTTGTGTAAGACAGTAAGCTTTTAAAGAATACTATATACCTAGGAAAGTACACACCTTAAAAGTCACAATCTTCCCATGCTCTTTATAATGCCTGCTGTCCACTGTTGTTCAGCCTGTACATAAAATAAGGCTTCTCGTCTGCATGGCTCCTTTATTGTCTCTGTCACTGAGTAGGGTGTCAAACTCTTAATAGCCTGCCCATGGTTTATCTATATATTCCATTTTGGAAACTAGAACTTGATCCTAATGAGAGTAAATAGCTGGGATATATTTTAATAAATTAACTTTAGGTAAAGATGACTAAGTATGTATCAGTGTTATCAGTTGAAGCATTTGTAGCTAATCGCTCTTCAAGTATGAGAAGCTTTGAGGTTTTGATCATATTGGTGTAATTGAATTATTAGTATTATAGGAACAATGAGGAGGTATAGATGTCTATAAAGGAGCAGTACTTCACCTAGTTGCACCCCCATTTCTCTCTTACCTGATGTTCTTAACCTGAAACTGACATGTGTGTCTCACCTCTGCAGGCGTCCTATATTACACTGTGCTAGGGCATGGCTCCAATTTCGGTGCTATCAAACGTGCCTACATCCCCAACTTTGAATCTGGTAGCAATAACCACGTGCAGGTGCTTGACCTAGGCCTGAAATATATAATGCAGCCGGATGGATTAGCAGTGGACTGGGTTGGAAGGTAAGCCTAGCATACATTCCCCTCTTGCCTATTCTACTTACTTGGCCATAGCCCCTTCCTGTTTTCCTGGGCACATGAGTTAGGCTGGACTCCGGATATGGGCACACTCGGCCACTGGTGCAGTGGGGTTACGGCTGGGCTTGCTCTAGTCCCAGCAACCACCTTGCTTTCCCCAGTGTGTCCTATAAATATCCCCGTTTTCTTTATTCTATATGTGCCATGAAACAGTTTGGCAAAGGACAATGGTCAAGATCCTATATTTATATCTAGGAGAGTATTCTTGCCGGCAGAGTTCTGGATTCCAAAATTCCCTTTTAGTGCAGTGGCACTGTTCATTTTGTGAAGAAATGGGACAGCTTCACAGTTCTCCCAGGAAAGCCACTGAGTTGAACCATTTCCCCCTGTGGTAATTATTTTGGGGAGGAGCAATCTATACCTTGTGATTTTAGCGGGCTGTGTTGTCTGAACAGATGGGAAATTTGACTTCCCTGTTTAATCGCTGGGGCTTTTTCTTAGTAGAAGTGTCAGCTCCACAGTCCTCTTTTAGGTTTTCAAGATCCCCAGGGAGCAGAGCCACACATTTTGGATGGTTTCTACATAAGACCTCTAAGCAGGCTTCTCATAAGATAGATGCATGGGCTGCAAACTCATGTGGGAAATGTCAGTAAGCTCCTTCTCCACTGAAGAGCCTTGTACTGCAGTGACCTTGGTGGAAAAGTGGCGACATTAGAAACAGAGCTCAAGCATTCACAGAATCCCCTATGTCCTTGAAAATGAACTAACAGTGGAAAAATGTTTGATAGGAAAGGCTCAGGGGCTTCCTGCCCTCTGCGAGAATACAAAGTCACTTGCTGTGTTAGTTAATTTTCACCTTTAAATACACTTGTCTGGTGTTCCTGGAAGACGTGAACATCTCTGAAAAGGTTAATTAGGTCCCTACTGTGCCTGCAGGCTAACAGGAGAGACTCATTTTAGCATTTTCTGCCAAGAAATAAGGCCTCAGAGAATCTGGAACTTGAAACTCTTGACTTTAACACTTCCTCCTAAAAACCAAGTGGGCAATGCCAGATTTATCTTCATGTTTGAAGCTTTACCCCTTTCTCAGACTTAAGGAAAGAATGAATTAAGAAATGGATGGAAATCTTCCTGTTTGTGAGAGGCCGAGACCTGTAGTCTTAGGGGTGGAAGAAGGGCAGGATGGCCTGGCCGAGTTATTTTGGAAGGCTGCTTCCACTCACCCTTGGAACTAATGCCAGATTCCTATTGATTCCAGTGGGGTTCTTGGGCTGAGGAGGAAGCTGACTTACAGGCAATCAGAATTAAAGGGACAGCCCCAAAGTGCTTAAGACTTTTATGTGGAAGGACATGTTTCATAATAATGCCAGACATAAGGTCGGTCATCTTTCTGATCCTGGCTGATTCAGCTGCTTTGGCCGATCAGGCTGGATTTTCATCCTTCCCACCTTCTTCCCCTGCAACCTTCCTCAGCAATCCCCAGGGAGGGAGACAATGCCTAAGTCTCTAGTATCTGAGTAGCTGTCTTGCCAGCTGGAACTTCCAGACTAAATGCTTTCTCTCATCTTCACACCTGCTCCTCAGAAGTGACCAGTCTAGAGCTTTCTGTAGTTTCACTGTGTCCTTCTACATTCAGGCACATCTACTGGTCAGATGCCAGGACTCAACGAATTGAGGTGGCTGAACTTGATGGAAGGTACAGAAAGTGGCTGATTACCACCCAGCTGGATCAACCGGCTGCCGTAGTGGTGAATCCCAAACTGGGGTAAGTATTTGAAGGAGGAGTCTTTCATGATCTAGATAATTTCTACTTGAATTCTCAAAAAATTACATGTATTTGATTAATTTTCTTAATTGTACTGAAATGGTCTTTGGACATTTTTGGAGTGGCATCTATGAGTATTTTCAAGAATTAGGATAGGCCCTAAAGATCATTTAGGACAACCAGGCCTCAGACTGATGCTGTATAAGGGGAAGGCCTCTGGCCACAGTTTTCCCAGAGCCCAGTGTATCTAAAATCCACACGTTCCTCAGTAGAATTTAAGTATTGGTCTATACCTGACCACTGGTTTAGATTGGAGGCTGCAAAGTGGTGGCTGGTGGGCTAATGTGGCCCATAGGCATCTTTGACTTGAACTAACAGAGCTACAAAACTTTTTTCCTTAGTGGATCACATAAAAAATTTTGTTTTAACATCTGTATTTGGGGCTTGAAGTGAGAAGAACTGATAACAGCAGTATCTGAGGGAGGTGTGCCTTCCTTGTCACCATGTTGCCTGGGACCTGTGGACGGAGCCTAGTTCTGCCCTTCCCTTGTCATTTAGAGCTGCTCTGTGCCCCTCACTTACCTGGCCTGACTGATCCTTTCTAGGTATTTGAAGTTGTGCAAGCCCTGGTTTACTCAGTTCTTGTATAATTAAGTCTTAATTGGATGCAAACTAATACCTTTAAAAAGAGTTAGAATATAAGTAAGCTCCACGACAGTCGGAATCCTTGTTATGATCTCTGAGGCATCCCAAACACAGAACTGCCCCTCTCACCCAGTAGGCAGTCAATAAATATTTTCTGAAGAAGGAACAGCTTTTGTAATTACAGGTATATTTTAAAGGGTTTGGGTGTGTATCCTTGGGTGAGACTGGCCAGTTTCTATTGAGGTAGTGAAGTTTTCAGGAAGGAGAAATACAGATGTACCAGCTCACCCTTTCCTCTCTCTGTCTTATAAAGTATAAAAACTGCATCACTTAGCACCCCTGCCACTAAGAAAATTGGTTGGTTCCCCTGTGGGAAGTCTGTGCTTCCCTTCAGCGGAGAAGCCTCACTAGGTAAAATGCTACAGGGAGGAAACCTTCTGTTACAGGATTATGTACTGGACTGACTGGGGCACAGAACCGAAGATCGAGTCAGCCTGGATGGATGGGCAGCATCGGAACGTCCTGGTTCATGAGGACCTCGGTTGGCCGACCGGCCTTTCTATTGATTATCTGAACAATGATCGCATCTACTGGAGTGACTTCAAAGAGAAAACTATTGAAACCATAAAATACGATGGCACTGATAGGAGAATCGTTGCCAGTGCAGGTTAGAAATGAATTAGAATTTAATTTGTGAAATAATCAATGAATATGTTTCCAGTCTCTTTGCCCAGTTTCTTAGAAAGGAATGCTGATTTTAGGAAATGGTTTATATTTTCTTAATTACCACTCCGTCCAGCTCACAGCTGCGGTTTTAAATGTGAACAAACTCATTAGCAGTAATTATGCCCTTTTTGTTCTTTTTATGTAATTTTAAAAAATGCTCTCAGCAGCAGATATTGAAACAACTGAGTTTCCTGTTAGATTGCCCTGATAGAGGTGGTGCTCCTGTGTATCAGTGGTAACCCAGTCTAACCACTCCTAGACTCATGTTTTCAATCTGCTGGGCTGTTTATTATGCACAACTGGAACCATCTGGAAGGAGACAAGCATTTTGTTTTCTTATCCAGACTCTGCAGAATGGCAGCAATCCAACACAATTCAGGTCTTCCTGATGAGTGGTATTGTATGTTCAAAGAAAAAAAATATCTCTGCCACACAAATTATTTTCCAAAAGTAAGATAAAATCAGCAACTTGAAAGTGAGAAGGTCCCCTATAATTTGTTTTTGCTAGTGAGCACGAATCTAGTTTAATTTTTTTATCTTGATCTCCCAGAGCAGCAAACTTTTGCAGTCTCGTGTACAGAAAGTCTGCCTGAATGTTCCTGAATGTTCAAGGCGTTGTATTAGTGATTGATCCAAGCAGAGTGAGATAGAGGTGGGGTTAGGGTGTTTTCCTTTCAGTAACCTTGTTTTCTTTTGTTTTCCCCGGTGGGTGAGCAGCAATGAGCCCTTATAGTCTTGACATCTTCGAAGACCAGTTGTACTGGGTTTCCAAGGATAAGGGAGAAGTATGGACGCAAGACAAATTTGGGCAAGACGAGAAAGAGAAAATGATGACAGTGAGCCCTTGGCTTACTCAAGTTCGAATCTTTCATCAGCATCGATACAACCAGTCAGGTAATCACTAACTTGGAAGACAATGTTCCTCGTTATTTCAGATTAATGACTAGATTGTTGGAAAATGGAGGTGGATTATAATGGGCTGATCTCTCGCTTTGTGAAAGGGGTGTGTGTGTGTGTGTGTGTATGTGTGTGTGAATTGGCAGTTGAATGAAATTATGTACACCACCAGCAGATACAAGGAAAAATGTTTCAGTCCTCACTATTTGGGGTTATAAGTATGTACTGCCAGGCCGCAGAATCCAGCGGGTACCACACCCCTGCTGAGTGTGAGCTGGGGTAGCAGGTCACACAGTGGGTTTCCTGAATATCATCAGTTTTACCCACTCGTGCACCCTGGCTAGTAAGTCATCCTGAGCTATTTGAGCCTCCTTCTAAAATTGTCAGATGCATTTCTACTCTCTCCCCTTTTTTCATTATGAAACGATTCTGGGCCCTGTTTCATAAGTTTACCTGTGTTCTAATTCACTGTAAGGAGTAAGCTGAAAGGGAAGGGAAAATTTTGAAGTGAGGAAAGGAAATAGGCTTTTAAGTTCTAAATGTCCAATTCTCTCTTCAGTGGTAACCCAGACATGTTACTTCAGTGAGTCTTCTCCAGAACTGTATAAAGAGGTTTTGTTCTCTATGCCCAAGTGACACAACTGACTGATGACTTTTAAACTCAGAAATCATTTTTAAATTCATTTCCATTGAACCCAAACCTCAGCATCTTTCCATTCAAGTTGTAACCAGCGTGCTGAGATCCAGGGTGAATTCTGTGGCTCTGTGGCCCTTGATAAGCTGCCTCCCTCCCCATCCCTGTATGTGAAACAAAGCTGGAGCCCGAGGTCCCCTGAAATTCACCAATACTCTGAGATTCTGAATCAGCCTTTGCAAACTGCAACTCAGAGATGAGCCTCCCAGGAGATGACACTGGTGGCAAATGCCCTTTCTAAAGCTGCCTTATGTTGCCGGTTGCGACTGCCCGTTTTCCAGCCCCTCTCCAAATAGCTGCGGCTCTGGCTCTGTGTCCTAAATGCTCCTGCGGCTCTCATGCTTGGCAGTTTTAAAGGCAGACAGGGAGAGCACAGTATAATACATGGTGAGCCCCCTGTGGCCCCTGTGGAGAAGGCTGCCTAGAAGTCAGGCAGAGGAAAATCTGGAGACCACTCCTGAGGGAAAAGCATGGCAGTCAGCTGATGCTCTGGGCCCCCCTGGGAAAGTGCCCAGTCCTGTGTAAGCCTGAGACCCCGCCCAGCTGTGCTAGATTAGATTCACTCTGAACCAATAGTTCTCACATTGTGGCATGCATCAGAACCATCTGGAAGGCTTGTTCCACACGTTGTGGTGCCTCACCTGTGGGGTTTCTGACTTAAAATGACTTAGGTGGCCTAAGAGTTTTGCGTTTCTCAAAAGTTTGTGACTGATGCTACTGTTGCTGGTTTGGGGACCACATTTTGAGGATCCCTGCTCCAGGCCCTATTCCAAGTGTGAGCTGAGGACCAGTAGCTTTGGTATCATATGGCAGCTGATTAAAAATGCAGACTCTCAGGCCCTACCCAGCCCTTTGGAATAGATTCCCCAGGTGTTTTGTGTCACACTAAAGTGTGAAAAGCCCTGCTCTAGAGAGCTGAAGAAACAGTAATGGGATAGATTCTCAGCGAGGCTTTTGGAATACACCTTTTTATTTTATTGCCATGCCTTGTCTGTGGTTACAATTAGGGTGACAGAGAATCAGGATCACAGAATGTTAACCTGAGAAGGAATTTAGAGATCATCTAACCCTTGCACAAGTCATAATATATGCTAAGGTAGAATTCAGAAGGCTCTGTAATTACTGGAGGGACTTCTAACGGTAGTGATGGAGCCCTTTCCCAGACCAATTTCAGTGTGAATTCCTGTGATGGACATCCATCGGTGTGAATGGCTCCCAGTCGATTCTGATAGTCACAGCTCTAAATTCCCTTGTCTCACAAATAAAAAAGCCTCCAAACCTGAAGCACAGAAGGAAGTTTTTGGAAGGTAAGGGTGGAAATCACAACCAGTGTGTGCTTTGGGTGGACCACACACAATGACCTGCCCAAATCTGGGTAATGACAAATCTTGATATAATCATGGGGTCTTAGTGGCCTTTTGAATCATCTCCACTTGCTTAGCACTGACCAGTGTTTGAGGTTGTGCAGCGACCAGACACCTGCCTTTCAAACCTGCCAGGGCAGTAGAGGAAATACTGACGCCAAGAGGAAATGTGAGTGGTGCAGAAGTGGGATGGAGGCACAGGGCGGGACTGTGCCGCTCTGGTGGGTGGCAGGGGTGATAGTGTAGTGAGGGTGAGCACCAGCCAGGTGGCACGTGGCCTGGAGGTGCTGGGATGTCACCTGTCAGGGCTACCACTCAGTTGATGGGCATGTTCTTGGGGATTCACTTCCTCCTCAGAACCTAACTGCTGTTCTCATCTGCTTTCCAGTGCCCAACCGCTGTAAAAATGTCTGCAGCCATCTCTGCCTCCTGAGACCCGCAGGATACAGCTGCGCCTGTCCCCAAGGCTCCACCTTTGTAGAGGGCAGCATCACCGAGTGTAATGCAGGTAGGGGCACTGCCTGGACAGCCACAGGGGCCTGGGAAAGAGCTGCTCTGCCCTCTTCTGTAGGCTCTCTATTCGTGTGTCACCTGCTTCGGGAGCCTGGGGAATTCTGTGTACTGAGTCCTTTGCAGACTGGAGCGATGATGGCTAGAAGGCCGGATGAGAGATGTGGGAAATATGGACAGTGTGGGACCTGAGGGGCCAAACCGAACTGTGCTCCGGTGGTTTCTGAGAATTATTTGCCAAGATCTGCAGAGATAGGTTCAGTGTCCATAAATTTACAGTTGTGTTATTTTGAAAAGACATTTTGAAAACAGAATTTTCTATAAGGCCCTTTTTTCCCTCCTCCACCCCGTACTGGATGGCTATCACCCCCAAATCCATTTAGCCATAACTGGATTCCTTCAGGTGGAGGCCCAGGTTGCTGCGTGGGGGGCCTTGTGTGGTACGGAGGGGAGGGCTAGAGGAGGTCGGCTGTGTTCCTCACATGCCCATTCCAAAGCTTTGACAAGTGCAAAAGGACCACGTTTTACAATGTACCTGGTGCTGTTGGGAGATGGAGGCTAGAATGAGAAATCTTTCGGATCATCTGTGCGTGGCAAGGCATTTTTTCAATAATTTTTAAATTAAGGAGAATAATTAGTGTCCATAACTAGTATTCAATGCTTGATAAGTATGTGTAAAAAATCATCCTGCATTTCACTATCGTCCCATTTTATGGCTCACGTCCCCCAGTTTTAGCTAATGGGGAATACAGGGGCTTAACCACCTTCTACCACCAGGGGGAGGGAGCAGCTAACAGGGTACTGCCTTTTGATGTCCCAACCAGGCTGAAAAGTTTGACAGGTTTGTAGAATGAACCCAGGAAAGAAACTGCTTCCCCACCCCCACCCCCACCTCCCTTCCCCATCCCCACTCTCATCCCAGTGCTACGGGAAATACTGGTAAGATTACAATATTTAGCATTATTTTGACAAAATGACAATTTAAAGCTTTTGAGTTTTGTTCTATGCTGTAGATGAATCATCCTGACATTTATTACAACCTCACACTGAAGGAGAAATGTAGTCCAGGTTGTCACCTGATCTACTACTTTGCTCATTTACATGTTTTACCAAGTGGATTATATTATGATTCTCCTTTAAAAGAATTTATTGAGTGCCTACTATGTGCTAAGTGCTGTTCTAAAGGCTAGAGATAGTGCAAACAGACAACAATCCTGGTCTTGTTGAGCTTGTATTCTAATAGGACAATAACCCAATAAATATATGATGTCAGGTGGAAAAAAGTGAAAGAAGGAAACTAAAGCAGGCTAAGAGGGATGGGGTGGGGCGAGAGTGTCTAGCAAGCTCCAGGAAAGCCTCTCTGACAAAAGGGATTTTGAGTAGAGATTTAAAATGAGGGACTTTGCCAGAAGAGTATTAGAGCTCCTTAAATAGATACACAGTTGATCAATACTTACTGAGTATCTTCTGGGTATAAGACAAACTCTAGTGACTCATCAGCCATGTCCAGGGAATACTTAGGGCCTGAGCTGGAGCAGGGACCCAGAGTAAGGGCAGTTTTGGAACACTCAAAAAATGACATCTCTAACCAGCTGTCTATCAAGCTTCTACATATCTGTATCTGTGTGTCTGTCTATTGATGGATGGTTCGATGATGCTTTGGAGCCTTTAGTTGGAGTTTGGAGGTATGCCTAAATTGAACTCTTGATTTTAATGGGGTTCACAGAGGAGATGGACACTTCAAATGCGAAGGTGAATGTCCTAAGAGATTTCTTTACCAGTTTCTTTGAACTATTAATGTCTGTCCTAGAGTCTGGCATCTTTCCACTGTTTCTGGGAGGGAAATGTTATACATTGCCCTTTTCTTTCTACCAAATGTATGTTACTCTTCAAGACCTTATTATTGATAAGGAAATTCATCTGACTTAAGGGGAAGGTAATGTTTTTTGATAGGGAGACTCACTAGCTGCCCTGTCCCCAACCGCCCCATCCCCACCCTCGACCCTGGGCTGGAAGCAGTTTGCATGGTGTAGGCGCTCTGCTAAGTATGCTCACTAACACGTGCATGGCCTTCCCTTTCTGCAGCCATCGAAAATCCCATCATCATGCCCCTCCCATGCAGGTGTATGCACGGAGGACATTGCTATTTTGATGAAAGTGACCTCCCCAAATGCAAGTAAGTCTGAATGTTGAGGTCCAAGCTATAGGATTTGCCTCTCCTGGGGGAATTCAAGACCTTAAACTAGCCAGAAAAACAAGTACAGAAGCCTTGGCAGTTCACTAATTGTCCCGTCTTAACCAGTTTGCCCTCCCTTGGGAAGTCCAGAGAGAACTAAGGCAGTGCTTCTCAAACTGTATTTCGCTTAAGAACCACTCAGGGCCTGGATCAAATGCCCATCTTATTCAGAGAAATTCAGCATTTCTAACAAGCTCCCAGGAGGTGCCACACAATTGTGGGCCACCCTTTGGGAGAGCAAGGATTTAGAGAAATGACAACTACCGCGTTTTCCCGCCCACTGGGTATGGTCAGTTATAACTGGACTGTGGGAAAGCAGCTGCCAGCAAAGCTGCTTCAGGACAAGGCACACATGGTGAGCAGAGACTCAGCTCAAGACTTGGGAAGAGGAGAATCATTGAGGAAGCGCTAACATATAATAAGAGAAGTGGAGATCTTTAAAAAGCATTTAATGAAAGCATAGCAAAGGAAAAATACAATCATGCTTTCTGTTTTTTTCCTTATAAGGAAAAATTCCATGGGTTAGAGAAGACACCAGTAAGTTTACCTGATGAGGTTGACCTTGTAGATGCCGCAGCTGTTACACTGAGAGTGAATTTCCAATGTCAGATTACTCTTCCCTCTGCTCCTCATCTCAGGCAGAATAAATGAAAGTCATGCAGGACACATTGTCTGTTCAGTGTATAATTTACTCAATCAAACCTTGCTCTACCTCAAGATGCACTTATACAATTGCAGTAGACGCCTAAGAAGGCAATATCTTATGAACAATTCTTTCACTTTCAGGTGTCCCAGTGGCTACATGGGAAGTTACTGTGAAATAGGGCTTTCGAGAGGCATTTCTCCAGGAACAAGTAAGTTTTAAGAAAAAGAGCAATCTGGAAACACTGCACAGAGCCTGAATTGAATGCTGTGTACAGCCTGCTTAGCCTGGTCTTTGAAGGATGAGGGTTCCAGTCCCCCGCTTCTTCAGCGAAGACTGGCTCTTCTCCTTCGTGTGGTAACTTGTTCGCTTCTTCCCTCCTTGATGGCAGCCACGGCCGTGCTGTTGACCATCATCCTGATCATCATAATCGGAGCTCTGGCAACGCTGGGATTTTTCCACTATCGGAAAACGGGCTCCCTTTTGCCCTCTCTGCCCAAACTGCCAAGGTCAGTTTCATTATGTGGAATATTGATTTTGGAAGCCTGGGAGATGCAACCATGGGGAAACAATTTTTTTTAGTTAAAAGAGCAAAATACACAGTTCATCTATTCTTCAGAAACAAAAAAATAGTGAATTCGAAGCAGTTACTGAAAATCACAAATTCTCGATCAAGTGCTTCTTAGAAGCCTGAATGCAAATCACATTTTAAAGTCCAATGGTGGTGTCTGCTGGTGGGCTCTCAGGTGGGGCTGGAAAAAAGGCTCCATTCTTGTAAGGGTCAAGTTGGCCCCCTCTCAGATCCAAAGCTTAGCACTTCCAGGGAGCGAAGGGAACTCACTAGCGTATGATGAGTAAATTCAGAGTGGACGTTGAGCATTTCCTTTGTGTGAGACTTAGCAATATGGAGAAAAGGATATTATTATTACAAATCATTGTTACAAAAAACAATAACACTGTCTTCATGACTTCTTTTCAGTTTAAGCAGTCTTGTCAAATCCTCTGAAAATGGAAATGGGGTGACCTTCAGATCAGGGGCTGATGTTAATATGGATATCGGAATATCTGGGTTTGGACCTGAATCGGCTATTGACAGAGCGGTGGTGATGGTGAGTGGGGTTTCACAATGACTGTTTGAAGGTTGTCGTTTTTACTATTTTATAAAAGAAACACTTAAAATTTTTTATAAATATAGTTTATTGATTATGCCATTACAGTTTTACCATTTTCCCCCCTTCACTCCCCTCCACCCTGCATACCCTCTCCCATTCACAGTTCCCCCCTTTAGTTCATGTCCATGTGTCATACTTATAAGTTCTTTAGTTTCTACATTTCCCATACTATTCTTATCCTCCCCCAGTCCATTTTCTACCCACCATCTATGCTACTTATTCTCTGTACCTTTTCCCCTCTCTCCTCCTCCCACTACCCTGTTGATAACCCTCCATGTGATCTCCATTTCTGTGGTTCTGGTCCTATTCTAGTTGTTTGCTTAGTTTGTTATTGTTTTTGTTTAAGTGTGGTTGTTAATAATTGTGAGTTTGCTGTCCTTTTACTATACATGTTTTTTTATCTTCTTTTCTTAGATAAGTCCCTTTAACATTTCATAAAATAAGGGCTTGGTGATGATGAACTCCTTTAACTTGACCTTATCCGAGAAGCACTTTATCTGCCCTTCCATCCTAAATGAAAGCTTTGCTGGATAGAGCAATATTGGATGGAGGTCCTTGTCTTTCATGACTTGGAATACTTCTTTCCAGCCCCTTCTTGCCTGTAAGATCTCTTTTGAGAAATCAGCTGGCAATCTGATGGGAACTCCTTTGTAGGTTACTGACCCCTTATTTCTTGCTGCTTCTAGGATTCTCTCCTTCATTTTTACCTTGGCTAATGTAATTATGATGTGCCTTGGTGTGTTTCTTCTTGGGTCCAACTTCTTTGGGACTCTCTGAGCTTCCTGGACTTCCTGGAAGTCTGTTTCCTTTGCCAGAATGGGGAAGTTCTCCTTTATTATTTGTTCAAATAAGTTTTCCACTTGTTGCTCTTCCTCTTCTCCTTCTGGCACCCCTATAATTCAGATGTTGGAACGTTTAAAGATGTCCTGGAGGTTCCTAAGCTTCTCCTCATTTTTTTGAATTCTTATTTCTCCATTCCTTCCTGTTTGGTTGTTTCTTTCTTCCTTCTGGTCCACTCTGTTGTTTTGAGTCCCAGTTTCCTTCCCATCACTATTGGTTCCCTGTGCATTTTCCTTCATTTCTTTAATCGTAACCTGCATTTGTTCATCTAATTTGCACCCAAAATCAACCAATTCTGTGAACTTCCTGATCACCAGTGTTTTGAACTATGCATCTGATAGGTTAGCTATCTTTCGGTCACTTAAAAAGATGAGTTCTGGGGCACTGATTTGTTCTTCTGTTTGAGCCATCTCTCTCTCTCTTTTTTTTTTTGGTCTGGTTGCTCCTGTTATGTTGAAGAGTGGAGCCTTAGGTGTTCACCAGGGCTGGGCACCCCAGTCGCTAGATTGTGACATTGTATGTGGGGGTGGGGGCGAACAATGGCGGTAGCTCCATTCTCCTGGGATCTCAGTCTTTTCTCTGGGATCCTGGGTTGCGCGCTCTGCCCTGGTCCACAATCGCCACCTCACTGGGTCCACTAGCTGCTGCTTGTGTACTCAGGGTCCATCCGCTGTGATCTTGCGCGCCCCAGATGCCTTATGCGCTCCCCGTTGCCTTATGTGCCCAGTTCTCCCTGTTCTCCATGCACCTCGACCCGCACCCGGCTGCTCCTCTCCTCCCCTCCTACTGGTCTGGATGAACAGGTCTACTTCAACTTCTTGGCTGTCCGACTTCCATTCAGATAAATTCTCTATCAGTTCTGGGTGTTATTCTGCCTCTAAATTGTTGTTATTCTAATCTTGGTTGTGCGTGGAGGTACGGTGCATCCACCTATGCCTCCATCTTGCTGGAAGTCCAGATAAGTCCCTTTAACAGTTCATATAATAATGGCTTGGTGATGATGAACTCCTTGACCTTTTCTGGGAAGCATTTTATCTGCCCTTCCATTCTAAATGAAGGCTTTGCTGGGTAGAATAATCTTGGATGCAGGTCCTTGCCTTTCATGACTTGGAATATTTCTTTCTAGCCCCTTCTTGCCTGTAAGATCTCTTTTGAGAAATCAGCTGACAGTCTGATGGGAACTCCTTTGTAGGTAACTGTCTCCTTAAATCTCTTGCTGCTTTTAGGATTCTCTCCTTAATTTTAATCTTGAGTAATGTAATTATGATGTACCTTTATGTGTTCCTCCTTGGGTTCAACTTTGGGACTCTCTGAGACTTCCCGGAAGTCTATTTCCCTTGCCAGATTGGGGAAGTTCTCCTTCATTATTTGTTCAAATAACTCTTGTACTTGTTGCTCTTCCTCTTCTCCTTCTGGTACCCCTATAATTCGTGGATGTTGGAATGTTTAAAGATGTCCTGGAGGTTCCTAAATGTCTCCTCATTTTTTTGAATTCTTGTTTCTTCATTCTTTTCTCTTTGGATGTTTCTTTCTTCCTTCAGGTGTACTCCATTGACTTGAGTACCAGTTTCCTTCTGATCACTATTAGTTCACTGTACATTTTCTTTTATTTCCCTTAGTGTAGCCTTCATTTTTCCATCTAATTTGTGACCAAATTCAACCAGTTCTGTGAGCATCCTGATCACAGTGCTTTGAACTGTGCATCTGATAGGTTGATGATCTCTTTGTCACTTAGTTGTATTTGCTCTGGAGCATTGATCTGTTCTTTTGTTTGAGTCATTTTTTTTTGTCTTGACACACCTGTTTTGTATCAGGGGTGGAGCCTTAGGTGTTCACCAGGGTGGGGCATCCCAGTTGCTGGGTTGTGACGCTGTATGTGGGGGAGGGGTCCAAGAGGGAACAATGGCACTTGCTCCACTGTCTGCCGGATTTCAGTCACTTCCCCCACTTTCCCCAAGCAAACTGGGCCCTTCTGGTGTTGATTCCCATGTGGGTGGATATGTGTGCATTCTAGGACCCTGTGAGTGAGTCTCTCTGATGAACTCTCCAGTGAGGCTGGGAGTCTCTCCCTGCGCCTCAACCCCCCCACAGGTGGTTTCACAGGTGGTTTCAATCAGTGTTTTGAGGCTTTATTTCCCCACACTGGAACCCTGGTTTGTGTGGTCTGTCTTGCTCCCCAGTTTCGCCTGGTTTATCTGTGCACGAATGTGGGACTGGACGCGCTGCACCCCTCCACAGTCGCTGCCTCACTGGGTCTGCCAGCCACTGCTTTGCCGCAAGCCCTCTCTGCCTGGCCGCCCGACTTTGCCCCTCCTACCGGTCTGGATGAATGTTTCTTCTTTAACTCATTGGTTGTCGGACTTCCATACAGTTCAATTTTCTGTCAGTACTGGTTGTTTTTTTGTTTCTAAAGTTTTGTCGTCCTTATTTTGGTTGTGCGAGGAGGCACAGTGTGTCTACCTACCTATGCTTCTATCTTGGCTGGAAGTCAGAAACACTTTTTATAGAGAATGAAGTTATCCTCGGAAAAAAAAGATGGGAGGCCTCTCAGAATAAACTCTTCACCTTAACAACAAAGTTAGGAAACATTAGGTTTTTTGCAGAAATGTGTCCAAAAACAGTAATAAAACTGAAACTTACCCTTGTTCTATATGCCACGAATTCCAATTTTGAATTGGAATTCTAAACACTGTTATATTTTTTTCATCACCATTCATCCTCCTTACACTCTCTCCCCTCCTGCAATCACCACCTTGTTGTACATGTCCATAGTCCTTTTCTGGTTTTGCTTGATCACTTTACCCCCTAACCTGCCCTCTCCCCCATAGCTGTCATCTGCTCTCTCTCCATGGGTCTGTCTCTGTTTTGCTTGTTAGTTCAGTTTGTTCATTAGATTCCACATATGAGTGAAATCATATGGTATTTGTCTTTCTCTGATTGACTTATTTCACTTAGCATAATGTTCTCCAGGTCCATCCATACTGTTGCAAAGGGTAAAATTTTCTTCTTTTTTATGGTCGAGTAGAATTCCATTATATAAATGTCCCATAGTTGTTTTATCCTCTCTTCTATTGATAGATACTTGGGCTGCTTCCATATCTTGGCGATTGTAAATAACGCTGCAATCAACATAGTGGTGCTTATATTCTTTTAAATTAATGTTTTGGATTTCTTCAGATATATTTGCACAACTGGGATCACTGGGTCAAAAGGCAGATCCATTTTTAATTTTTTCAGGTATCTCTGTATCGCTTTCGCTGCATCAGTCTGCATTCCCCCAACAGTGTAAAAGAGTCCCCTTTTCTCCACATCCTCATCAACACTTGTTTTTTGCTGGTTTATTGATGATAGCCATTCTGACAGGTATGAAGTGATATCTCGTTGTAGTTTTAATTTGTGTTTCTCTGATGATTAGTGATGTTGAGCATCTTTTCATATGTCTGTTGGCCATCTGTATGTCCTCTTTGGATAAGAGTCTATTTAGGTCCTTTGCCCAATTTTTAATTGGATTGTTTGTTTTTTAGTGTTGAGTTTTAAAGGTTCTTTATAAATTTTGGATATTAACCCCTTATCAGATATGTTGGTGAATATGTTCTTTCATTCCATGGTTTGTATCTTTATTTTGTTGATGGTTTCTTTTGCTGTGTAAAAATTTTAGTTTGATGTAGTCCTGTTTGTTTACATTTTTTCTTGTTTCCCTTGTCTGAGGAAATAGATCAGATAAAATATAACTTTGAGCTACGTTTGAGGTTTTACTACCTATGTTTTCTTCCAGGATTTTTATCATTTCAGGTCTAACATTTAAGTCTTTAATCCATTTTGGATTTATTCTTCTGTGTGGTGTAAGGAGGTGGTTTAGTTTTATTTTTCTCTGTCCAATTCTCCCAACATCATTTACTTAATAAACTATCTTTACCCCATTGCATATGCTTGCTTCCTCTGTCAAATATTAATTGACTATAAAGATGTGGGTTTATTTCTGGGCTTTCTATTCGGTTCCATTAATCTATGTGTCTGTTTTTGATTTAAAAACACACATAGCACACTACCAGAACCATGTTGTTTTGATTCATGTGGTATTATAGTATAGTTTTATATTAAGTAATGTGATTCCTCCAATTTGTTTTTCTTTCTCAAGATCACTGTTGTTCTGGAGGCCTTTTGTGGTTTCATATAAATTTTTGAAATATTTGTTTCAATTCTGTGAAATATGCCACTGGAATCTTGATAAGTTGAATCTGTGGATTGCTTTGAGTAGCATGGACATTATAGAGATGTCAATTCTTACTATCCATGAACAGTGTATGTATTTCCACTTATTTGTACCTTCTTCAGTTTCTTTCTTTAGTGTCATAATTTTCCAAGAACAGGTCTTTTACATCTTTGGTTAGATTTACTCCTAGGTATTTTATTCTTTTTGAAGCAATTGTGAATGGGGTTGTTTTTATTAATTTTCCTTTCTGTTAGTTCATTATTGGCATATAAAAATGCAGCTGATTTCTGGATATTAATTTTGTATCCTGCTACTTTGCCGAATTCATTTATCATTTCTAATAGTTTCTTGGTGGAACCTTTAGGGTCCTCCATGTACAGTATCATGTCATCTGCAAACAGAGATGGTTTTACTTTTCCCTTTACAATTTGGATACCTTTTATTTCTTCTTCTTGTCTGATTACAGTGGCTAGGACTTCTAGTACTGTGTTAAATAAGAGAGGTGAAAGCAGACTTCCCTGTCTTGTTCCTAATCTTAAGGGGAATGCTTGTAATTTTTGTCCATTGAGTATGGTAATTGGCTGTGGGTTTTTGTGGCCTTTGTTATGTTTATGTATGGTGTTTCTATTCCCACTTTGCTGAGAGGTTTTCTCATAATGGGTGCTGGATTTTACAAAATGATTTTTCTGCATGTATTGATATGATCATGTGTTTTTATCCTTCATTTTGTTTATGTGGTGAATCACATTTATTTGCAAATGTTGTGCCAACCTTGAATTCCCAGAATGAATCCCACTTGATTATGGTGTATGAACTTTTTGATGTATTTCTGTATTTGGTTTGCTAATATTTTGTTGAGGATTTTAGCATCTATGTTCATCAGGCATATTGGCCTATAATTTTCTTTTTTTGTAGTGTCTTTATCTGGTTTTGCAATTAGCATAATGCTAACCTTATAAAATGAGCTTGGGAGTCTTCTCTACTCTTAAATATTTTGAAATAGTTTGAGAAGGAGAGATGTTAGTTCTTCTTAGAATGTTTGGTAAAATTCACTTGTGAAGCCGTATGGTCCAGGGCTTTTGTTTGTTGGGAGTTTTTTGATTACTGTTTCAATTTCACTAGGTGTAATCTGTCTATCCAGATTCTTTGATTCTTCCTGATTTAGTTTTGGGAGATTGTACGTTTTTAGGAATTTATCCATTTCATCCAGGTTGTACAATGTGTTGGCATATAGGTGTTCATAATGTTTTCTTACAATCCTTTGTATTTCTTTGGTGTCAGTTGTGATTTCTCTTTCATTTATGATTATTTATTT
The DNA here is from genome assembly GCF_004126475.2 of Phyllostomus discolor. Classification (NCBI taxonomy): domain Eukaryota; kingdom Metazoa; phylum Chordata; class Mammalia; order Chiroptera; family Phyllostomidae; genus Phyllostomus; species Phyllostomus discolor. The sequence goes on from NC_040906.2 coordinate 53,454,629, forward strand.
GGGCCCTCTCTCTTTTTTTCTTGATGAGTGTGGTTAAAGGTGTGTCAATCTTGTTTATTTCTTCAAAGAAGCAGCTCTGGTATTCATTGCTCTTTTGTATCATTTTTTAGACTCTATTTTGTTTATTTCTGCTCTGACCTTAATTATTTTCTTCCTTCTACTCACTGTAGGCTTTTTTTGTTGTTCTTTCTCAATTTTCTTTAAGTGTAAAGTTAGACTGTTTGTTTGAGCTTTTTCTTTTCTTTCTTCTCTCTTTCTCTCTCTCTTTTCAAGATAGGCTTGTAATACTATGAATTTCCCTCTTAGGACTGCTTTCTCTGTGTCCCACAGATTTTGGGTTGCTGTGTCCTTATTTTCATTTGTTTCAAGGTATCTTTTGATTTCTTCCTTGATCTTGTTGTTGACCCATTCATTGTTTAGTAACGTGTTATTTAGCTTCCATGTCTTTGTGTGTTTTTCAGGATTGTTCTTGCGATTGATTTCTACTTTCATAGCATTGCAGTCATAGAAGATGCTTGATATGATTTTGTCTTGTTTAATTTATTGAGACTTGTTTTGTATCTCAATATGTGGCCTGTCCTAGAAAACATTCCATGTGCATTTTAAAAGTATATATAATCTGCTGTTTTGGGGTGAAATACTCTGAAGATATCAATTAAATCCATTTGATTTAGTGTGGTAAGGCTACTTTTTCCTTGTCTTTCTATCTGGAAGACCTATCCTTTGAAGTCAGTGGGGTGTTAAAATCTAGTATGACTGTATTTCTGTTGATCTCCTCCTTGATGCCCATGAAGATTTGCTTTACCTATTTAGGTGCTCCTATGTTGGGTGAGTAAATGTTTACTAAAGTTATATCCTCTTGTTGGATTGTTCCTTTTATCATTATGTAGTGCCTTTCTTTGTCTTTTACTATAGTCTTGGTTTTACAGTATATTTTGTCAGATATAAGTGTTGTTACCTCAGCTTTTTTTCCCCCTTTTCAATTGCATGAAGTATCTTTTTCCATTCCTTTACTCTTAGTCTCTGAGTCTCTTTTGATCTGAAGTGGATTGCTTGAAGGCAATGTATGTATGGGTTGTTTTCTTATCCATTGAGCTACCCTATGTTTTTTGGTTGGAGCCTGTAAGCCATTTACATTTAAGGTGATTATTGACAGATATATATTTATTGCCATTTTATTGTTAAATGGTATTCCTCTCTTTTTCTTTTTCCTCTTCTTGTTAAAGTAAGCCCTTTGGCATATTTTGCAGTACTGGTTTGGTGTTAACAAACTCCTTTAGCTTTTTCTTCTCTGGGAAGCTGTTTATTTCTCCTTCAGTTTAAATGATAGCCTTGCTGGGTAAAGTACTCTTGATTGTAGGTCCTTGCTTCTCATCACCTTAAATATTTAATGCCACTCTCTTCTGGTCTGAAATGTTTCTGTTGAGAAATCAGGTAACAGATTAATTGGAGCTCCCTTGTAGGTAACTAACTGCCTTTTTTTTTTTTTTTTTGAGGCTTTTAGGATTCCCTCCTTGTCTTTAACCTTTACCATTTTTATTTATGATGTGTCTTGGTGTAGATCTCTTTTGGTCCATCTTGTTTGGGACCCTCTGAGCTTCCTGGACTTGTGTGTCTTTTTCCTTCACCAGATTAGGGAAGTTTTCTGTCATTGTTTCTTCAAATAGGTTCTTGATCCCTTGCTCACTCTCTTCTTTTTCTGGTATTCCCATGACATGGATGTTGTTGTGCTTCATGTTGTCCCAAAGGTTTCTTAAATTCTCATTTTTTTAAAATTATTTTTTCTTTTTGTTGCTCTGTTTGGGTGTTTTTTCTACCTTCTCCTCCAAATTGCTGGTTCTGTCCTTTGCTTCATTTAACCTACTATTTATTCCTTCCAGTGTATTATTTATATCATATATTGCATTCATTATTTCTTCTTGGTCCTCTTTTATGGTTTCTATGCCATTTTCCATGCTGTTGAGTATCCTTACAATCATTACTCTAAACTCTATATCTGGGAAATTACTTGCCTTCATTTCATTTAGTTCTTCTTCTGTAGTATTCTCTTGTTCTTTCATTTGGGACCTGTTTCTTTGTCTTCACATTTTGGCTGCTTCTTTGTATCTGTTTCTATGTATCAGGTGGATCTGCAAAGAGTCTGTTGTAGGCATTTGTCAGATACTGCTTGTAACTGGCCCTGGTCAACCTGTTTGGAGCTATCAGAGATCTATAATATTTAGCTCCCTCTCTCCTGGTCCTGTTGGTGTGCAGAAAGAACCTGGCTATGCACAAAGGCCGGCTTTTACCAGCGCCATACCTGCGGGAGGGTCAGCTAAAGTCTCAGAGCTCCCAGCAATCCTTGTTGGCCTGAAGGTTTCTGTTAGGTTGTTTCTGAAATAGCCTCCAGCTATACTCTTGAGCAGCCAGCCTTAAGCTCCACGGGATGTGGCAAGAGGGATTCCTATGGGTGGGGCTGTTGCTTCCCCTCAGGCTTGGAGGGGAGTGCTCTGCTGGAGAAAGGTGGCCTCTGTAGTGTGGGAATTAACTTAGCACAGGGATCCCGGTAGCTGGCCCTGCAGCCCTCTCTCTCCACCAACCCAAGACTCTCCTTGTGCGTCTCTAGTCTGCTCTGTCAGAGTCCAGGGTCAGTGGCTGCAAATTAACTTTTGTGCATTGGTCCTTTAAGGGGCTCTCTGCAGACAGAAACCCCACTGCTTTTCATAGCCAGATGTTATTTGGGTTCCTTTTCTGGTTCTGGTGCTCGAGGCTTGGGAGCCCAGCTTGGGGTTTAGACCCCACACTTCTTGGAGACCCCTCCCCCCAGACACTGAAATATCTCTCCAGAACTTCAGCTGCTGCCCATGGGAGCCCAGCCAGCCCTTTGCACCCCAACATTCCCTACCAGTCTTGTGGTGAAGTGGTTTCTTCTGTAAGTCCCTGGCTGTAAGCCTTCTCTTCAGCTAGTGTTCAGTTGGTTATTCAGGATGAGTTTTCTTTAATTTAGTGATAATTCCAGTTTGGTCTTGGGAGGGGGTTAGTATAGCTTCCACTTACTTCTCTGCCATCTTGGATTTCCTCTAAACAGTCTTAATTAAGTTTAATTGGAATCTTAAATGGTCTTATAATTTTTGGTGAAGGAGACAGACTAAGATATTCTCTTTTTATTTGATGACTTTTTGTATTTTTGAAGGAAGGAGTAGAGAAAGGAGTAGGGAATATGCATTTTCCAGTGTTGCTTATTTTCTCACTGTTATATAATGATGGAATAAATGGTGATTTAGAGTCAGTGGGTTGCTTCAAATTACAACTCTGCTGCCTTCTAAGTATGTAATGATAGACATGGAGCTTGCTGACCCCCTGTGCCCCATCTGTTGAATGGATACAATAATACCTTCTGTGAGGACCAAATGGATTATTTCATCAGTGGACTGGTACAGTAAAATCAGTGTAGGGAAATTATTTTCAGCATTCTGCCTTTGCCCCAAAGCTTTCATTTTTGCTCCTGCGTAAAAGCACAATACTACCCATTCTTTTTTCTCCCCACCCTTTCTGTTTTCCACTTTGCTCTTCTTCCTCTGCCCACCCTTTTCTCTGTTGTCTAAACCTAATCCCCAAGTGAGTTGTTTGCATTGAGGTGCCATAGGTATAGGAAGAGTGTTTCTATTTTTAACTTTACATTAGTGGTTTTCCACTGGTGTGCTGAAAGAATTTTTAAAACATGTAATACCTACTTAGTCTGGGGCACTGACCTCTTTTCCCATAGATTGTCAAATGAAAAGTGACAACAGCCAACACAACAATAGCTGTATGGTGTGACTAAATCAAAATTATACCTATTTTCTTTGTCAGATCAGCAAAAACATGTATTTTTTGGTGTGTAAAAAATTTTAGCAATTAGTTTATGTGTTCCATGAGATGAAAGGGGTTGAAAATTCCCGTATGGAGGTCTTGTGCTTCTGCTGTGTATTTATTAATTTTTGCAACTTTCGGGGGGTAAATTCGGCATAGCATCTAGCATGTGTCTAGGCATGAGGAGAACACCTCCCTCTGTGTGTGAACCAGCTCAGTATGGTATGATTTTTTACCCCTTTATCAGAGTGATCACTTTACCATGGAGATGGGGAAACAACCCATAGTATTTGAGAACCCAATGTATGCAACCGGGGACAGTGCTGTTAAAGTGGCTCAACCAACCCAGGTGAGAAGTCACATGGTCCTTTCTTTCAGGTGTTACTACTGCTGGATCTTGCTCTATTGAATAATGAACACTCTTTTAGGGGCAGCCTTATCCCCAATCCTCAGCTTCACTGTCTGTAGTAACAGGACTGATCCAAGGACACGAGTCCTGAATACAATCAGAAGCCCGTTTTGCAGCATAGTTGTTGAGGTTTGGTGACCATTCTGGGGGTGCTGACCAAGAACCTTTTCATTCTGAGTGGTCAGACCAAGAGGACTCGTTCTGAGCCTGTTGAGAGGCATGGCAAACACAGTGCCTGACACACACAGGCAACCTGTAAATGTCAGTGAAATGAATGAGTGGGTGATTGCCGGGTCACTATGCAGAGACATGCAGGGCTGACTATACTCTCTGTGTTCTTACTGGTATCACAAATGTGTGATTTTCAGGTGACCTCCCCCTGCCCGCCTTTCTCATACTTTTCTGAAAAGTACAAACATCTCCAAAGTTGAGAGGCAGATATCTAAATTTCCTCCAGTGCATCCCCACTACTTACTTACTCATCCTTAAGAAGGGCAGGGGGATGAGGCAGGGGGATGAGGCAGGAGCACGCGTGCCGGAGAAAACTTCATTAGGTCGGGATCAATAGCTCCAACATCCAGTGCCGGCCAACTGTTAGCCTGAATTCCTCCGTCAAAACAACTCCAGCCTCAGTGAAATATAGTTTTATTGTTAACACCTAAACTTCTTTTGTGTTCACAAGATAATGGCACATTTTAACACAAGACACAAATGTTTATTTTATGAATAACTTTCTTAAGCTCAGAAATATTTGAATCTTGAAAGCATTTTGCTGAATCCTTAAATATCCAGATGGCAAAACTTTAGTCACATGATAAACAGATATGACGTCTTATTTGGCATTTTCACTTGAAATAAAATGAGGCCATGTTTACAAACAGATACCCAAGTTTGAGAAGAAATGAAGCGGTGAGTGTAAAAATACAGGAAAAGGAGTTCATTTCTATCCTGTAATTTATTGATTATATATCCATGGTAATTTGAGCTTAAGAGGGAATGTCTAGAGGAGTGTTAATTTCATTATGCCTCATTTAAAAAATTCAGCCTCTGGAAGTTACAGGCAGGCACAGAGACACAAGTGACAGCACGGGGAATACGGTGAATCGCATCAAAGTAACTATGTGTGGGGCAGGCGGGTACTTGACACATCAGGGAGACCACTCTGTAAAGTACAGGATTTTCTAACCACTATGCTATACTTCTGAAACTAATACAGAATCATATTGAAAAGTAAAATATATAAAAGTTATATATAAAAATTTAACCCACTAAGCAGTCCCCTGAAATTATTAATTTTATTCTGAATATCCAAAGATAAAGATTTTCAGTTCACCAATGAGTTTGGGAATAAGTCATGCTTTTCTCCTGGGATTTTGGCTGTCATTGTACAACCAGAGTAACTATTATCCAAAAATACTGTCAATAGCAGGAGTGAGGGGATGTAGAGAAAATAATAGAAATTGCTATTACTACTGGTGGATGCATTTGCCATCCATGATTAAGGCAGGAGATAGATGACTCAGTGGTTGGTGGTGAAATGGGGGTGGTACTTATTCCTGGGCCCTGGGCTCAGTCTCATAGTAAAATCGGTGCCTGACCATGTCTGTGGGAAAAACAGAACCAAAGATTTGTTAAGAAACTTTACAGCACAAATTCTGTCAGCACTGGTTAATGGCCTCTAATATTTGCACAGTTGCCTGCATCTGAAAATGTGGAGAACAAGAACTATGGGAGCCCCATAAACCCGTCTGAGCTAGCTCCAGACACGAAGCCAACTTCCCCAAGTGCTGATGGAACTCAGGTAATGGACTCACCACTGGCATGGTACAGAATTTGGAGAGGGATTTGGACTTGCTGGGTTTATTTAATCCAGGGCAAACTAGGGAGACCCCAATAGGCTCACAGATCCTAAGATGTGTAGGCAGTTAATAAAGATAAGTTTTAAAAATCATAAGTTGAAAACTTCCCACAAAATAAATCTGTATTCCAACACTGAGATGGAAATGATGTTCCTTGTGGCATGGGAGATCATGCAGAGAAAAGGGCATCTGGATCCAGCCTCTTCAGACCAGAGGTGTTTAATCTGAGAAAGTGACTTAGTATGAATGAACAGCTCACTGCATCAAGGATACATATAGAAGACCCTTTCTTTTAGTGTGTAATTCAGTTTTACTACAGTGTACATCTTTGTCCCTTAATAATGTATGCTGTTCTTAGTTTTACAGCTGTCACCTATAATCACCACTAGATGGCGCTAATCGATACCTTCTTCATCTATCTGTCTATTGGCCTAACTCTCCACCAACATTATTGCCCTCAATGTGGAGATTAAAAGAAAAAAAACCAGTAGATAAAGCTTCTCTACCATTCCTGCAGGTCTCTTGAAAGGTTTACATTATTTAGTCTATAGAGAGAAATTCAATAAATAAAATTATATAAAATTTTATACTAATGGGTAATATTACTAGTTTTAATGGACACGGTGATGCTACCTAAGGTCTAGCTGTTTGATTCTGGGCAAGCTATTTTGCCCCTGAGCACTGGAGTCCTCAACGTTTCTCCTTGAGGGCACTATTGGCATATTGGTTGGGGTGGCTCTTTGGGTACAAAACCATTCTATATAGGGCGTCTCCCAGGGCATTGTGATCTCAGTCGAGAACACAGGACCTAGGATGTCTCAGTTTTAAGGTGCTATGTCTTCTGTGAAATAATATAAAGAAACACAAGTCTAAGGATAGGTAGAAATCTTAGCATTTTATAAAATCCTTATTTCTCAAACTGCGTAATCTATAAACAGAATTGGCATTTGCAAAGTTAACTTGGAGGTCATTTTGGATTTTCAGGCACTTTAGACATTGGCTCCTGTTCTGCTTGTTCAGGTTAAAATAAAAGTTGAACTAAACAACGCTAATGAGAAGAGCTTATAACAAAGGTCTCTGTTCACCTTTTCAGGTTGTATTTGCTAATTCTTTCTTTTCTTGACACACACACACAGATGTTGTCTTAGAAAGGAATTTCCAGTTTTATATTTTTCAAGGAGCTGAATTTTTTTCTTCAAACTACATTTAAAAAGTAGATTTTGAAGATTAATTTTCCATGGACATGAGAATACTTGCATGTCATGCATGTGGTTCCCCAAGTCTGACTCAACCCTAAGGCAGTGCAATTTTTCCTCTCAGCCTATTTTGAGTGGCAAGAGCCACTTGCCGAGACAGCCCTCTGTCAGCCTGAGCAGGAAGGGGAGTGGTGCAGGTGCTGTGACCTCTAACCTACATACTCATGAGTCATCGAAAACAAATGAACATGGAGAGACTCTTTCAAATAAGAGTAGTGGATCTTCACCAAGAGTAGTCCTTTCCTTTCTCATTTCCATCTCTGCAGTATATTACTTCTTCCTCTCTCTCTCTCTCTCTCTCTCTCTTAATGTTGTTCAATTACAGTTTTCTGCCTTTTCCACCCCAGCACAACCCTCCAGTGCTCCCTACCTCCTTCCCTTTTCCACCCCCCGCCCCCACACCATTATTGTCATATGTCATTTATAATTGTTCCTGCAAACCCTTCACCCTTTTCCCCCAAAATTCCCTCCCCTCTCCCCTCTGGTCACTGTCAGCTGGTTCTCAATTTCAGTGTCTTTGGTTATATTTTGCTTGTTTGTTTGTTTTGTTGATTAGGTTCCTGTTCTGAGACTCTCTAAAGCACAGGTGGCAAACACAGGGCCCTCAGCCCTCCACCTTGTTTTAGCCGGCCGGCACCTTGTTTCTACCTGGTGGCAGTGCTGAGCTCTCACTTCACTGTTAAGGACTAGTTACATCTACACAGTCCTAAACTTACATTCGGCCCTCTGAAAGCAACTACGAGGCTGATATGGCCCCTGATGAAATTGAGCTTGACCCCCCTGTTCTAAGGTCTGTCCTCCATGGCATGTCCGGGGGTCTTCCTGTGTCTGCTGCCTCCTGGGCACTGAGATAACAGCCAGTGTGGCTCAGAGTACTAGGGGCACCTGGTTAGGATCAAGTTAGGTTGACACTAACTTGCCAACGTCCCCACAAATGTATCTTTCACCTTTGAGTACATCTTCTCAAAGTACTGAAAGTTCAGAACATGAAATCCTGTAACTCAGTTCTGTCATTTTCTAAAAGTCACGTTGACATGCACTGGATTTCCCAAGGAGATAGAAATGAAAATCACCACCGTTTCTTTGATTAGTAATTGCTTAATTCCTAGTAGCCATTCCATATTGAAGCAGTGACTTTTAAGAGCTTTGACCTTTCCCATTTAAGCATAAGCCTCCAGAGGCCGGGCTCTGCTATGAATGTCTTCATCTTCCCCTTGGTGGTGGCCACGTGTAAGGAAGGTGCACACTTAGATATGGGTTAAAGGGACCGGTCTCTTCTACTTCTCCTGTCGTCACGTGCTCCCCACTCCTTCAGATATTGGCCCCATGCTTTCACAGTGCCAGAGGCACCCCATAAAACATGGGATACCTGAGCTACCCAGTGCAGAAGGCTGTCTGTTTCCTGTCCCAGTTCCCTTGTCCCCTTTCATTTTCCAGCCACAGCTGTGCCAGCATTGCCACCACCAGCAGCTTTTCAGCAAGATGGGCCACCCCTCACAGTCTAGGATGATTTCTCTTTGGGTCCCTTCATTTATGGGCTCCTGGGTTCTGTAGTCATTGCCCACTTTCCCACCTACAATTTAGTTATCTGATCTTGCTGTGATTCCATTTTCTTGACTGTAAAATAAAGATAATAAGAGCACTTGGCTCACAGAATTATTAGGAAGATTAATCAGAAAGGTGCAAAACTCTTAGAATAGTCCTTGACACACAGCAAGCTCTCAATAAATGTTAGCTGTGTTTGTTATTGCTCTTGTTACTATGGTTCCAGGAGGGAATGATGAGGGGAGAAGGGATGTGCTTGAATTGATCAAGGATCAAGATACCATTTTATGAAATGAGAGTTGTAATCTGGCTTTTTCCTTAAAATGTCAGGCAGCCCCTGAAGAGACTTGCCTGTCTCTGTCAAAGCTTCCAGATAGCCCTGGCCAGTGTGGCACAGTTGGTTGGGCATCATCCTGCAAAGCAAAAGGTTGTGGGTTCAATGCCCACTCAGGGCACATGCCTGGGTTGCAGGTTTGGTCCCTGCTCAGGGCACATATAAGAAGGAACCTTCCTCCCCGCCCCCCAGAAAAAAAAAACACAAAAAAAGCCAGCTTCTAGATATTATGGACATAGATTCTATAAATTATAAATTTCAAACCAAGGTAGTATTTTTAAATTATTAAATGAAAAGAGCCCAGAGAGTTTCAGTTACTGTTCAGGGACCCTTGAAAGAAAAATCGAATAATTTACCACTTGGGCCAGGTCATCTGGTCCTAGGTTCCAAATTGCATATTCCTTTATTAAGAAGAAATTTTAAAACCTAGGTGCGGGAAGAAACCCATACAAAATTACTGAAGGCTCTCTGATTTCCCTTTTTCATTTAGACAACAAAATGGAATATCTTCAAACGAAAACTCAAACAAACTACCAACTTTGAAAATCCCGTCTATGCAGAGGTAAGTGTTAACACTTTTTCTTAGCACAGGCAGTAACTTGCAGTAACTTGCGAGTCTCACTTGGACACACAGTCGGAATATTCTGGGCAAACTGGCCAAGATTCGTCTTCTTTGCACAAACCCTCTGCAGTCACGTTGGGGGAGTGAGTGGCTAACGCCTGTTTCCGTGTGCTCCCAGATGGAGAACGAGCAGAAGGAGAGCGCTGCTGAGGCCTCACCCCCGGCACCTCCCCCGCCTGCTCAAGTCCCTCCGAAAAGGAACCCTGCTCCAGCCTATACTGCCACGGAAGACACTTTTAAAGACACAGCGAACCTTGTTAAAGAAGACTCTGAGATGTAGCAGTGCTACGGTTACTTAGGGAATAATGAGAAACACACTTTTGCACAGATATTTTTTACAGATGAAAAAAAGTTAACGTTCAGTACTTTATTATAAAGCTATATTTTTCTCTGTTCACCTGTAGTTGGAAGTGCCTGTGGAAACTGTCTTGTGTGTTTTTTTACTTAATGCTATCTCATATTTTTACAAATAATTATCACAGTGTACTATATGTATATCTTTGCGCTGAAGCTATCTAAAGGTAATGGTACAAATACCGTGTACATTTGTAAATTTGGGAAAGATTATCACATCATTAAATTTGCTAATAATAAAACTACCTGCTGAATTGGTTGGTGGTCATCACAGGAAATGATCCCATGAAGGAAGGAATTGACTTGGGGCCCTTGGCTGTGTCTAAAGAAGGGGCCCCACTTCTATTCCCTGTAGAATTATCCAGGAAGGGAATCCAGGCCCCACCCACTCTTGGGTCCATTTTTACATATTAGCAGTTCATTAATGTTCAATACACAGGTAACCTGATTAATAGGTATATTAGTAGAGGGCACTGTGTATTGTACAGGCATCTCGATTTGACTGTCGACACCTCAGACAATGCAGAAGTTAGAAAAAAATGATTCAGTTTCACCCTTCTGCATATTTGCATTGTCTCACCAGAACACTGTTTCATGTGTATCTCACTAGTTGCCAAGGCAACATTTTTTTTTCTAATGTCTGTGAAAAAATCCCATGTCATTAAGTACAAGTTAGTTTGCAAAGTGTTTGTATCTAATCGAATGACCTGCCTCACTTGATGGACCACAGGGCGGTTCCCGTCCTTGCCTGGCACTGCTGGTGGTCACCTGCCCCAGAAACTGGAACCCAGGAGCCGAGTTATTAAAACCAAATCTATGTCTTTATAAAGTAGGATGTGAAAAAAATACTGGTTAAGCAAAGCCTCAACTGGGTTTCTGTGTGTGGAAATATCATTATAATGACTATTTATTTCCTAAGTCAAACAGACATGAATAGAAAGGGAAACTGTTCTTATTGGTTTTTATTTTTAGGTCCTTTGGCTAAATCATACATTTATATGAGAATGCACTGTAGAGTCCAGCTCTTCTCTGGAATATGGGTAAAGTCTCTACAACCAGAACAATGGCAGGAATATTCAATTTTCATACTAAGTAGCATTCCTGGCTCTCTGTGCTAATATTGCACATTTTTAAAACAATGAGTGAATGGATGGATGGATGAATGAATGAAACATGTACTACTGATTATTTTATTCCTGAGTTCTCAAACTATTTGCTGCTCACATTTTGAGTGCTCATTGTAATTACTTTGAAATGTATTTTGATTAGAAAAGCAAATGGAAATGATGCTGCTGAAAAATTTCTAATAAATGTGTATTTTATCAGACTTCTTTTGTGTGTTTCTTAAGCCTGGGCCATGAATCTTATATTTTGCTGTGCAGATAGCTTGAGGCTTTGAGTGCTAGGGAACCTGGAAACCAGGGTGCCCAGGGTTCAGGCAGAAACGGGGGAATTTCTAGAGCACTCAGTCCTAACAGATCACCCTGGCAGGGTGATCTCAGAAAGAAGAGTAACCCAATCTAAAAGAGCCTTCCTTTAGATTTCCACTTGAACTCTCTGTGTGAGCAGCTCCCTTGACTGCCTTTCAAAGCCAAGTTCCAGCTCCCCGTTTCCTTCCTTACACCCTAGGCCCCAGCCAGGTTCCCCATTTTGGACCTAATTGTGTTCCAGAGCTTACCATTAGGCACCCGCCGCTGAGAGACCATGGAGATGGTCACAGCTGGATGTCGCTTTGTTCAGAACTGGGACTCAGCTTCAGTGGGTGTATTTTGATGTCTTAACTCTGGGATGTGAGGGCTGTATCAGCAACTGTGAATGCCAAGTGTAAAAGGGAGCAAGGAGAACCTGTGCTTGAAGATGCTTGCAATTCCCAGCTTTGATATTTGTCTGGGACTTTAAGTTCACTAAGATATTATTCCGGAGAATTTCTTTTATGAGAGTGAGTTTCTAGCTTACATTCATGTCTTCCCTGGGGAAAAATCAGAAAGCCTGCTGCTGTGATCCCATCCTCTGGCACTTGGATATTGGAGAGTGAGAATCACGATCCCCCTCCTGCTTGGTTCTCCCAGTGAGGGGTGCGCCCCTGCCTCACTCATTCTGGCCACAGCAGCTGTCCAGCTGTGCCCATGGAGGACAGGGGCTATTCAGGGGATTGAAGGGCTGATGTTGCTCATCACTTCATCATATGAAGCAGGAGCACTTTCCCTAGCAGACTGTACAGCACAATATACAATCACAATATACAGCCACAGCGGATGTGACCACAGAAAGCTGTCAGGTCTCACCAGCCGCCTGCTTCCAGGGTTTCCTATTGATCTTTTTCCCCCTCCCTCCCTCCCTCCCTCCTACGCCCACTCTGCATTGCCCCAGCCCTCAGTTGCAGAGAGAAACAGAGGCCAAGACCATGGGTTTAAGGAAAATATGTGAGAGGAGAACTTTCAATTGAGAATTCCATCCATTAACTTGTTTCTTTTTTCTCTCTGAATTGGGATGGAACCGTGATTGTTTAATTTTGGAGAGAGACTATCTCAGGCTGACTCAAAGATAATAATAAGAGCTAGTCAGGCCTGGGGAGAGGGGTGAGACAGCTCTGTAGGAGCTCGTTGGAGGTGCACAAGCCTTCCGGGTGTCCTAGAAAGATCCTGGACTCAAGCCTACCAGTGACCTTACCTTATCTGGACGGCCACCAAACCTTGGTTTAGGAGTCAGCTTTGGTATCTTGGAAAGTGACTTAGAGGTGGGGCCGTGACTCTTTCCCTAAATAGCTGGCTGACCTAGCACAAGCTGTTGAGCTTTTCTAAACTTGTTCTTTTTTACCTCAAAAAAACAAAAACAAAAACAAAAACAAAACTGGAGAGAATAATCTCTGTAGGGCTCTCATGAAGGTAATATTTATTCATTCACTCAATAAATACTGAGTATCTACTAGATACCAGGGAATACTATTGAACAGTAACAGCCAACGTTTACTGAGTACTTTATATGAAGTGTCTCAATCCTTCTGGAAGCCTCATACAAGAAGTACCATTTTTACCTTTTTACAGATCAGAAAGCAGAGATAACAAAGGGAAAGATTCTTTGTGAATTACAAAGCACAATGCAACATGCTTTATAGCTCGAGATTGTTACCTAGGAAGGACTTTTCTTTCCTCATTTTAATTTTCTGCATTTCTAGTGACCCAGACTGCCTAGTGACAACAATAATAATGGCAGGTATTTATTGAATGTTTCATATATGCCACAGCCTCTTCTAAGCACTTTCTAAGTATTAATGCATTGAATCCACCCAACAGCCCTGTGAAATAGATTATCATCATCACCATCATCATCCCCATTTATAGATGAGGCCGTTGAAGTAAAAGGATAAGTCACTTGCACAGGGTCTTACAGATGTTAAGTATTGGATCAGGACCCGGCCTTAGTCAGTCTGGTCCCTGGGTGTCCTTCTGCCACTCTGATCTCTAACACAGGCAGGCAAGAAAATACCCCACCCTAACCCACACAGACCTGACTCCCTCAGCATCCCTGTCCCGTTCTGCTCTTACTGCCCAACAGCTGCCTAAAACCATTCTTAACTCCTGTCAAAACTTTCTGTCCAAAGGAAGCCTTCAGTGACTGGTATTCCATTAAGGGCAGAGAAAGCAGTTCTGGCCCAAGTGCGTTACTGTCTCGCCTTCAGTTACCACTAGTGCAATTTAATAGAAGCCCTTGGAAGAGGGGGTTTCAGTCGCATGAGGGACCTCCTTGTTCTAAACTGGATTTGGGCTGCTCTTTCCCCAGCTGGGTGCTGGCTTTGATAGCTGTGAGGGGCCAAGCCAGCCCTGACTAGCCACGAGCAGTAACTTGTTCTTTACATTTAAACATATGACAAACCAATGCCTTGGTTTGTTCTCTGGAAAAATAAATCTGCCAGGACAGGTTGAATATTAGTGGTATGCCTCCTGCTGTGTCTGATCAGGCAAGATGCTTGTTCCTGGGAAACAAAAGAGGCAGAAAATGTGAAAGGGAGCTCCAAAGATTATTCCTGAGCTCTACTTCAACATAGGGGGTGGGGTCGAACAGCTCAGTTAGCTAACCTGTTCTAACTGTTATTTGTCATTTCCTGAGCAGATCTCTCTTTAACCAAGTGGATGCATGTCCTCTTTCTGCACTCTCTCAGGCCTTTTAGGCTCCCCTCCATTCTGGTCTTGGCACACATATTAATCACCCTTCTTCTTAGCTCTCTCTCCCACCCTGTGTGAGAATCTTGGGGGCAATGGCTAGCTTTCACCCTTAAATCCATAGCCCCTGACATTGCACCTGCCACTAAATTGATGCCGAATACACATCAGCTAAGTAAATAAATACAGTCATGTAACAATCAATGGTGGAGATGTGTTCTGAGAAACTCACTGGCAGACAGTTCTGTCATTGTGGAAACATCACCAAACAAACTTACCGAAACCTAGAAGGTACGGGCTGGTGCTCCCGGGCTGCAGGCCTGTGCAGCCTGTTACTGTACACACACAAGGAAGAATCGAGCACAGGAGAAAGTGATGCAGTAAGGAGACACAGTGGAATGGTTGAGGTGGCTGCTGGAGTACAGTGGTGTAAAGAGAAAGAGTGCACTCTAAAATAATGCTAAAAAGTATAGTATGGTGAATACATAAATCGGTAACATAGTTTTTTATTATTATCTCCAGCTATTATGTACTGCCTGCGGTCGAATATGCTACACTTCATAGGCTGACAGCACAGTCAGCTTGTTCACACCTGCGTCAAAACAAACCTGTGAGTCCTGTGTTGTGCCACGACTTTAGGATGGCTATGCTGTTAACAGGCAATAGGAATTTTTCAGCTTTAGTACGATCTTATGGGACCACGTCATTAAGTGGTGCATGACTATGAAAAGTAGTTAAAGGCCAAGGCAAGGAGGAAATCCTCTCTATGGATCTGGAGCCTCCGGGAAAGACGAGTGACATCCCAGGCATGTATTTACCCCGCTTACCTCCCGGAGTGGCTCACAGGAGTTAAAGCATGTGATGCCATTTGGGTCACTAGAAGGTACCATTGAAATTTATATCTTGACTTCTTTCTTCTAAGTTCCTGGGACTTACAGGCTTTTAATTGAGTAGAATTGTCAAATGTTGTTTAAAAGACATTGGAAGAGTTAACATCATGCCATCCCAGAAGGACTACTGAGGGGAAAAGAGGCATTGCTGAACATCCCTCCCCCGCCCGCCCACCCCGTGTAGATAGAGAAGCTCCATGCCTCCCGTGTCACTTAATCCCTAAGACGTACCACCAGTGATCACATCCAGCGCAGGGCTGCGGAGCGCCACTCTCCCGAGCAGCCAGCACGTGCTGTCTGCACCTCGTGCAGGAAGTGCTCACCGAACATCACAGGGAGATCTTGGAAAGGGCGACTTGAAGCAAAACCAGTGACACCCCAGCTCATTGCTATAAAGAACAGTTAAGTTCCTATGGTATATTTTTGATCACAGAAACATCATCAGGCTTCTTCTAAGTAAAGGTTCTATACACCTCTAATATTAGACATTAAAAGGTGTGCCATAATGTGTGTGTGTGCATATGTATATATGTGTATGTGTATATATATATTTATATTTAAGAAAGATTCATAAACACAAGTAATGGTGGGATCCTCTCCTGCTGCTCAGAGTGCCAGCTGGGACCCCACCCTGGACTGGTCGCCCTTCCATCGCAGGTGCACTCACTCACACACACACACACACACACACACACACACTCACTCAGATGGGACAATGTAGACATGCCGATTCACCTCACATGCACATCTTTGGGATGTGGGAGGGAACCAGATCCCCAGAGAAAACCCACGCACACACGAGGACGTGCAAACTCCACACAGTCTGTACAGCCATGGGAATTGACTTCATTTTCTCATCAATGTCATAATGGAAGGACATTGTTTGAGGACCTGCTGCATCCCATTCAGAGCACACACAAGCTGAGGGAGGCACTGTTATCAGCATTCCCATGTGATGGAGGAGGCATGGAGGCATGGAGATAAAAACAGTCTGCCCAACTTTACACAGCCTGTAAGTGGCAGAGCCAGCCTTTGAAGCCGGAGGCTTCCCTCCAGAGCCACATGTCCAGCCCCCACCCTCACTGCTTTCCGGGCCACCTCTGTGATCTGAGGAACAACGCAACAGAATGAGCCTTGTTCTGGGGAGAAGGACCCACGAAGTCCAATTCCTGGTTGGCCAAAGATGAGCGATGCAATCTCAGCACCTTACCTACTTTTGTATTTCTTAAACAGGGCTCTGACGATCTGTGTTTTAAACTCTTTAATAAAGAAAGATCACCTTTTATCAATTCCATGGGGCCCATGCTGTGAAAAGTATCATTTATCCAAAGAAACTGTATTTAAAAGTTACAATTTTTAAAAATCTTGGAAATAACTCAAAGAGCTCCATTTCTGACCTTTAAACGTCTGTCGCCCTTTCCCTTCCTGCTTCTCCTTCCTTTCCCTGTGAGTTTTACTCCGAGGCTAAGCTGTCAGAGGCAGCCGCTGAGCCGTGGGAGGTCTGTCCTCTGAAAGCATTTGGGGGGGGGGTGAGGGGGCCAGGAGGGAAGGGGTATGTGCACACTTCCCAGTGGGGGAATGGGGTGTGAGAGGGATGGGGGTAGGGGGTGGGGGTCCTCTTTCTGGGTCAGAACACTTTTTCTGATCAGGACAACACAGGCGAGAGCTATTCTACACGGAGCAGGCGGCTAGCAGTCTTCTGCGAATACAGAACTGGAAGCAGAGCTGGGGCCGCTCGAAGTTCCACTTTATAGGAGGGAGGCATTCTGACCCGCAGATGTGAAGGGCATTTCTCTGAGGTCAAACATTAGTGGAGGAAGCAGGTCTCTGATTGTCTCGTTTTGTCTCCGAAGAACAATGAGCTAAACAGCTAAAGAGCTAAACAGGTGCTCAATTCTAGTCAGGCCAGGGCTGGGCGAGCGTGTGCGGGCCTTGACTAGGCGCACCTGCTTTCCTATCTCGGTCCCTTTTTAAGTGTCTCTTCTTGCTTCCCAAACTCAGTGACTAGTGAGTGAGTATGTCTCACGCAGGGTTTCAAAAGGAGTTTATATTTTCTATTTTTTTTGTGTAAAATAAACCAGTTTTCAGGTAATAGCTTTTGACTGAATCTATTACTCTAAATATTTTATTTCAAGATGGAACTATCTACACAAGGACTCACCCTTCTGACAGTGACTGGTTCTCGAGGCTTTAAGGGGGCTTCTCGGAGCCTCTGCTCAGACCCAGGGAGGCCACAGTCAGAGACAGTCCCCATCTCACACATGACCCTGGCTCCTGGCCTTTCCCCCAGACTGTCTCCTCTACCTTCTGTCAGTTTGGGGGAAATGTAGGGTCTCCTGAGAGTCGGGGGGTTCAGGGACAGGAAAGAGAAGAGGCTGACAAGAGCAAGAACAGCTTGGGGCGGATGAAACCAGGTTTTGGACCCCTCTGCAGTGGGGCCCGGCAGTTGGAGGCTCTGGCTCCCAGACGTCCAGACCTGGTGGTGCGCTTGGGCTCAGGCATCACGGACAGCCCGGCTGAATCCAGGTTCACTGCTTAACCAGCACATTCTTGGGCTGTGTTATT